>NC_090928.1:872355575-872658606 GCF_040938575.1 Ambystoma mexicanum | reverse complement strand
ACTGTGATAGTGGGTTGACGTTATACAAATCTATACAAAATTGCCAGCTGACATTAGATGACCATTGATCATGGGAATGTTCTAGGACCATGATATCTTACATTCTTGATCACCACGATATGACTGTGCACTTCCGACAACCAGTATGGCTTAGGTGAAACTGATTTTGCTGGTGGTATGCCATGGGAATGGTAGAAATTTTGAATATTACTGGATAACTCAGAAAACAAATCTGAAAAATGCCTTCAGAAGTCTCATCGGTCCTGCCTTTGGCCTGCAGGCTTTGTCCCAGGGATCAAAAGAGAGGGGAGATTAGGACCGAAGAGAATTCATGTAAGCCACAATTGTTGGACTGTAATTCTCTTTCCATGACTTGAGGTAATTGACATGGTACACCACACTATTCTGATTTCTCAGGTCATTGTACTGGAATTAAGATCCCCCAAAACTCTCTAAGTACATACGGCCATACCACTGAGCCAGGAGCTTATTATCTGGAGTGGGTTAACAGCACCATAACCTGGTCCCCTACTTGAAATGTCTGTAATCAAGCTTTCTGTATCCAGGCATTCAGATCATAAAGTGGTTTTCATTTATCTTGTGCCATCTGTAAATGTTGCTCTGCAAAATCTCTAAGGTCATTCTCTCTCTCTATTCGTCTGTGAACAACTCAGAGGTACAAGTACCTGAGTCCCCATGTTGTTTTCCTGCCCTCCTGTAACGTATCCAGTACATTGTAGATGTGTACATATAACCTACAAGTTTCAGTGTCTTCTGTACACTAAATCACAATTAATTATCTTGGTGGAAGCTTGAGGTGCTTTTCAGCCTGCAAACAGCAGATCCCAATTCTCGACCAACCCATCGGTTTGTGAGCAGTAAATGGAGGTGCACCAGGAGCAAATCTTTCATTTCTACCGTAAGCATGAACATAAAACTGTTGGTTGGTTAAGATTCATTTAGGAAACCTATCTCAGGTGAAATAAGGAATTAGTTCTAGAATGTCCAATGAGGTGTTAGCCCTTGGAATGCCTTGTGATACGCAGTTGCATACTCCACTAAGACTGGAGCATACAGATTTCCTGCTCTAGAATGGCATCCATGCCAATACATGAGAAATGGACGTCAATGATGAGTAGGGGGTTGTAGTTGTAAATCATTGGCCATTAAAATTAATACTAAGTAACATGTTTTTTCCACGCCCTAATGGCATGCAGTAAGGGGCAGTGGGCTAGCTTCATGACCGTACACTGGAAGGGTGTTTGACTATGGAATTGAAATCTGGGCTCCCCTTCCCCATTGGAGTTGTTCTCAGCTTGGAACAACAATCCCCCTTCTACAGGAAGTAGCATACATCAGCTTAAGTTCTTCAGGGGTATTTTGTAATTCTTTTGCCTTTGTTTTCTTCCACATCTTCTAGAGCAGGAGTGTGCAACCTCAGACTGTCCAGCTGTTTGGGACTACAAATCCCAGGATTCAGAGGATTCCAAATGCATCCCTAAAATTCATACTTAACTTCTAAATCCAAAGGAGCTTTTAAAATAGACTCATCAACCTAGGCTGCTGCATTTCGGTATCAGTTGCCTATCTAACTTATACTTATAAGACTGCTGTTAACGTGGTCAACCATGTCAAGTTATGGGACAGTTTAAGAACAATGAACTGTGCCAAAAATATAACTGCGTTGGAGAACATCCATATGGGCACACTGGGCTGTGTTGGGAGTGCTGGCGGGGGACACTGCACGCCTTGTTTTCCAGTTGGTACAGGGGTAAAACAGGGGTGTGTTTTGGCACCCCAGCTCTTTTCTCACTATATCAATGAATTACAGAAGGCCCTTATTCAACTGGGAACAGATGTCCCTAAATGGAGAATGAAGCAATTCCCGCCGTTACTTTACGCCAATAACACCAGAAGTGTATTAACATGTACACTAGTTTTATGGGGAACCTTGGACAATGCCGCTAGATCTGCTATATTAGTGTGCCATGGACAGGGGAAGCATATCAAGTTGCCTTTTTTGTCTTGCAATAGCTCTGTAATTCCAATTGCCAAGGGATTTGAGTACTTGGGAATTTCCTTAAATAGCACCTTATCTAGCGCAAGTTACTGCAAGAAAGCAACCTCGAGATATAACAGGGGGTTTTCGCTTCTCCAAAATGTGCAAGTTGCAACCACTGAACTTGATGTTAGAGGTGTCGGTTGTCAACTATGGGGCTTCACTGAGGGGCTTTGGGTCTCTAGCAGCTGCACAGACCACAGAAAAACAATTTTATCAAACTATCTTTGGCCTCCCATCCTTTGCATCCAATTACACGGTACACCAACAATTGGGGTTGAAGTTTTTTTGAGGACGACCTATCTTTGCAACCAATATTTCATTGGTGGAGAATTTGGAAAATACCCAATGCTGGTCTAGCTGAGTTTAATAGCAATACAATGTTCGATTATAGCAGTATACTGCCTGCCCATCCCTTGGATCACACACAGTAAAAGCAACCTTACTAATATCAAAGCACAACAGCAATTTAGGGGAACTAATTCTATCCATCATTGTCAATTATCAAAGATTGCAAGTAAGTCCGGAAAGGGGGGCAAATGTTCATCAGTCTATTTGCAGCCGGCTGTAAAGCAGTCCAACCTTCTTCCGTGTCAGATGTTCATGAAACAGCATGGAGCCATTGGTAAATAGTTGGAGCTGCAGGGCGCAACCATAGTAATAATATGCAGCGAGCTGCCAACAACATGCAAAGACCGACTAACCTCCTACAGATGCAGCGAAGATGGGGAAACTCATGGAATAGGCATGACATTGGGGTCGGCACAACAGTACAGTCAAGCATCCGTGACACAGCCTCACACACCCTCTCCCAAAAGCTGGCGATTCTTGGACTTGTCCAAAGTATGTGAACTTATCCTGCATTGGCAGTGTTGCATTTAGGGCACTGTAAAGAGTTGGCGGGAGGCAGTCTTCGGTGTATAATTACTTTATTTAACTTAACTCACTCGAACACAACAAGTAACACAGGAGTTGGAGCCTGTCTGAATCCGCTTGGCTCAACTTCTGAGTATGCCAATGAGTAGTTCGGTTTCGTCCCCGGGACCCATACGGTCCTAACTCGTCTCGGGGATCAAACAAAGAAAAGGTGCCTCGCACACTGAGTTCCTTTAGCCGACTGTCCGGCTTACTTAGTCCAAAAGAAAAAATTCTGCTGTACACTGGTTCCGGCTTTAGCCGTCCAGCCGCAGTCCCGTGCTATTCCTCCAGCGAGATTACCCACAAGAACCTGCTTCTCTTTCCGTGCCGTGCTAGTGTCTCGGTGATGGTAAGGGATACGGGGCTCTGCGGTTTCTGCGGTTCCTACTCCTAGTATGCCCAATGGAAGTCTCTGGTCGTCTCAGTCAATTCATCCACGACTTCGGGCACCGTCTGCTGCTGCAAAGAGAGAACCCCTTTCAGTCTCTGGCATTTGTTTTTAACTCATATACCGCCCCTCCGCTCCCCTCATAAGCCTTCTCCCGTCCCTCTAATGCAGCTGCACTTGCCAACTCCCGATCCTTCACACCTGTAGAGGCTCCTCCTCCTCCGCGCACAGACCCTGGGGCTGCCTCCGACCTTGAGCCGCCCCGCCCTCTCCTCTGTGTGTGTCCTTATTGATACGGTGGAGCCGTTCTCGGGTCATATGGTTTCCTCCTTCTCCCCTTACCGTTCCCGACTCCCTGTGTCGGTCTTTGGTGGTGGTGGTGTCTGGGATATGTAGTATGTGAATTAGGTTTCTCTGTACCGTGCCTCGTGGGACCTGCTGTAAATTGGGTTTCCGTAGTTAAGCCCCCAGTCATTACCCCAGAGTATGGTGTAAGGTGCCTTTCCCTTGATCCTCTGGGTTGGCTATCTCATGTCTGAACAGGTCCGTGGGAACCCTAGCTTCTATGGGCGTGAGTGTATCATCGACCCTCTTACAGGCACTCAGAGGGGCGCTCCCTTAACATAAGGTACAGTCTGGCAGGAGTATAGTGATATCTATGCAGAACTTTAAATGGAATTAAGCAGAATCTTGAACTGAAGGACACCTCATGGGTGCGGGCGCACATGGATTCCCAAATCTTGTCTGTTATGTCAATACCCAGGTCTCTGCTCCAGGCCATGCTGAGCCTGTCTGGTGGTTGGCATGCCCGTTCCTGTAGGAGCCCGTATAGCCTAGACACTCCCCTGCGTGCCTAGGTGCCGCCCATATCCATGGTTAATAGTGGATGGTCAGGAGCGAGCGAGGGAAATTCCTGCCAGTTGTCCTTAATCGCCCGACGTAAGCCAGCATAATGCAGTCATCTGGAGGGGCGTGCCCTTAAGGATTTGGGCAGATCCCACCACTCTGTGAAGGACCCCATAATGTAGACATCTCGTAGGAGGCCAAAGCCAGCCGCCGACCAGTCACGCATAGTCGTTTTGTCCATTAGGGGATTCCCCGTAAGACCGTTCCAAAGGGGGAAGTTGCCATGGAATGGGTGGGGGACGCCAAGATGTTTCCAGTGTCTGTTCCATGCAAATATTGTGACCCCCGTAGGTTCGGTGGCTTGCAATTGTCGGGCCAAGGGGAGGAAGGACCAAAGAACAGATGTCCCGGTTCCCCCCCACCAGGCACTCCAGTTTGACATGAGGATGAGATCCAACAGGGTCAAACCAGAATGTGGTAAAATGAGCATGGGCTGTGATCCAATACCTCTCGAGGTTTGGGGCAGTGAATCCTCCCTGATCGTAGGGTCTCGCCAATGCGTCCCATTTCAATCGGACCGCACCAAGAGTGCCACAGAAAGCGGTTAATCGCTGAAGTGAGCTTCTTGAAAAATTCGATCCTCGGCCAGAGCGGAACGTTCAGGAATCTGTATAAAAGCTGTGGGAGCACTGCCATCTTGAGGAGTGCAACATGTCCAGCCACTGTGATCGGTAGTTTCGCCCAGGCGCCAAGCTTCCGCTCAAGCGACAACAAATAACTCCTTTAATTGCGGTCGCATAGGGAGGTCTGGTGGCATGCAACTACAACCCCATGGTATTTTATCTCTGGTGGAGACCAAACAAACCCAAGGAGGTCCCGAAGAGCTATAGTGGCATCCGTCAGTGGGAAAAGTACAGATTAATTACAGATTAATTAATTGTACAATTAAACAATCGCCCAGACAGTCTGCCGAAGAGGAGAACGTCACTTATAATCGGCGCCAGGTTCACTTCAGGGGAGCGGACATAGAGCAGTGCATCATCTGCATAAAGTGAAATGTTTGCTGGTTCACCAGTAAGTCTTATGTCTCTGTCAGCCAGGGGTTCGATTGCTACTGCAAATAACAAAGATGGGAAAGGGCAGCCTGCCTGGTTCCCCTGGCAATCTCGAATTGGAAGGCCGCCGGTGCAGACCCTGGCCACCAGGGATGTGTATAGCAGCTTCACCCATGACAGGGAGCGGGGACCAAAGTTACCCTTCTCCAGTACGGCCCACAAGAACCTCCAAGAGACCGAGTCGATGGTCTTCTGCATGTCCAATGTTGCAGCCACTCCGTGTGTTACCGGATCTATCCGGCCCAGGATGTTGAAGAGGCGCCGTAGGTTAAGCACTGTAGAGCACCCCAGTATAAACCCAGCCTGATCGGGGTGAATGATAAACGTCATATGGGGCCAACCAAAGGGCTAGCACCTTAGCAAAGATCTTGATGTCACTGTTTATCAGTGAGAGGGGTCGGTAGGAGCTGCATTGTGTAGCTGGTTTATCGGGCTTCAGCAGCACAGAGATAAAAACCTCACAGCGAGGGAGCAGGGCCTCCCAAATGCACACGCCTCCTCCCACACGGCAGATAGTCGAGGTGCCAAGCACCCCTTGTAGCATTTATAAACATTGGTGAGGAGACCGATGGAACTAGGGGCCTTGCCTGCCAAGAGAGAATCAACGGCTCTCAGTATCTCCTCACTTGCCATCGGACTGTCCTATATCTCCTTGGCCTCGGCAGACAACACCGAGAGTGGGAGATCATCTAGAAATTACTTGATATCTGTTGTTTGCACATAATGACTCGTAGAAGGAGCGAACTCCTCATTTACGTCTTGAGCAGTATGAACCAGTGTACCATCTGCTCTCACGATCAGGGGAATATGGCGAGTGCCGCTTTCCTGCCAAACCAGTAGTCTGCTATAGCGCTCTCCATCTCCATACTGTCTAGCGAATCGTGGGTCATCTAGGAACTTGCATTCTGCATGGCCCCCGAAAGTGTCTAGAGCGGGCCTGATCTCGCCAAGTGTGATAATAGATGGGGAAGAGGTGTATTGCGCTTCGAGCTGGGCAAGTAGGAGCTTGGATTGTTCTGAGGATCCCAGATTCCTTTGCTAGGGCAACAGCCCGTATGTAGGCGTTAAAGGCCTCCCCTAGGGTAGCCTGCGATTGTCCCAGTATTGATCTCAAAGTATTCGTTGATACCTGCTCCGAGCTCAGACTCAAAGACCGGATCCAGCAGAGTATTTGGATTCAGTCTCCATGGACGCGCTGTCCTGCAACTCCCACCCCATATCAACGACATTGTAATTGTGGAGTGGTGTGAGACGGTCATGAGCACGATACGCCCAACAACAGTATCTGACTAACCATCTGTTAATCTGCGAATGAGAATCATGCACCGCAGAATAGAAGGAAAACTCTCGGGATAATGGGTGTAGCAATCCCCATGCGTCGATTACGCCCAGTGAGGCTTGTACCTCTATAATGGTCTTAGCTGCCCTTGTTAGCTGACGAGCCTCAACACTGGACCCATCAAGCTCAGTGTCCTATAGTATTAAAATATCCACCCCAGAGTATAGGAACTGGGAACTGAACCAGTAAAGTGGCGAGTTGGGAGTAAAATTCAGGGTCACCGATATTTGGACCGTATATATTTAGAAGGACCACCTCCCGCTTCATTAAGGTACCATATAATAGGACAAAGCGCCCTTAGGGGTCTATGTGTGTCACTTTGTGGGTGAATATGAGGGACTTATGCAGCAGGGACATCACACCGCGGCTCTGAGTGGAATAGGTGGTGTATAGCGCTGTGTGCCTAATGACCGGGCAAACCTGTCGCAAACCCCAGGCCGATGCGTGTGTCTCTTGAGAAAAAAAAAGGACCCAGGCTTTGTGTCGTTCCGCATAGAGCTGCAATTTATGCATCTTGACAGGGTTGCCCAGCCCTCCGACATTCCAGCTCATGAATACCAGTCCCTCATCACCATTTGGCCGGTAGACGTCTGATAACTGAAGCCTGGCCAAGGTCAGAAAAGGGTAGCTCATGGCATGAGCAAACCAGGCTAGGGGTTCATCTCGTCTCTCCAATTGCAAGTCAAGCAATTTTTTTACCTTTTGTCCTTTCCCGCCTCACCCCACCCCCTTCCAATTAGAGGAGTGAATCCCCAACTGCCCTTCAACCAACAACAACAGTTGGAATTCTGCATGGGGGCTGTGCGCTGATCAAGGTCAGCCTCAGCACAGACATGAGACATAAAAGACACAATATGGTGCACATTTCAAACTTATCAAGACAAAATTGCAGGAAACAAAAAAAAAAAAAGTGTTGTCCATAGAACGCCCACATCAGAATACAGGCAAAATCCCCAATTCTGAAGAATGCCAGGAGGGTTCCCACTCAGTGCGACGGGACTGTAGCAATCCACCAGTGAAGTGATCGTCGAGGAACTTGGAGGCCTCCTCCGGAATGGGTAAAAAGTAGACCTTATCAGCATGTTCGAGCTGGATACAACATGGAGCGTTTGACTCCTAACTCACAAAGTCGTTTCTTGGTGCCAAAAGGCCTTGCGTTTTTACAAGTCCGGGTAAGGAACAAGTTACTTACCTGTAACTGTTATTCTCCAGCATGGGTCTGGCATGGATTCACATGCTCATGAATATTCCCCGTCGTCAGGCCGGGAATCCTCGGTATAGAAAAAAAGCAGTATCAGTTTCGTTTCTGATCTGTCTTTCTTAGTAGTAACCAATCACTGGTCTCTGGGTCATACTGCCCCCAGCCAATGACGGCCCTATCCCTAAGCCCCGCCTCCGGCAGCCATCCTCAGATTTGGTAGCACGTAAAGTGGCAGTATGACCAAGTGAAGAGCCGCAGAGGGGTAGGCGGGAGGGTTCGCATGTGAACCCATGCCAGACCCATGCTGGAGTACAACAGTTACAGGTAAGTAACTTGTTCCTTCTCCAGCTGGGGTCTGCAATGGATTCACATGCTCATGAATAATAGAATGCATAGCAGTACACACATGCACAACCACGGGAGGTGGCAACAGGCTCAACATTAAGCAATACAACAACTCAACATTAAGCAACTCATACCTCCTCACCAGGCTCACCTTAGGCGAACAGGTTGCGCAGCACTGCTTGGCCGATCCTGGACTCCTCCCTGGAGTCCCGATCGACGCAGTAGAATCTTGTGAAGGTGTGCGTCGACCTCCACGTCGCAGCCCTGCAGATGTCCAGCAGGGGCACAAAAGACAGGAACGCTGTGGTAGCAGAGATCCCTCTGGTCCAATGGGCTCTCGTACGGCCAGGCAGCTGTCGGTTTGCCAACCGGTGACAGTGCATGATGCAGCCGGAGAGCCATCTGGAAATGGAAGTCTTCAAGAGAGCCTTCCCTTGATTCACAGTCCCAAAGTTCACAAACAGCTGTGACGTCTTTCGAAAACTCTTCGTGTGGTCCACGTAGAACTTCAGCGCTCTAGCTACATCCAACGAGTACAAAGTCCTCTCGGCCGGCGACGAAGGCGACGGGAAGAAAACTGGCAACACCAAGGGCTCATTGAGGTGGAAGTCCGACGGCACCTTGGGCATAAAGGAGGGGTGCGTCCTCATCACCACCCTTGTGTCATGAAAAGTCAAGTATGGAGACTTGCAAGATAGGGCCTGGATCTCTCCCACTCGTCGTGCGGAGGTGATGGCCACGAGGAAAGCTGTCTTCCATGACAGGAACTTGAAAGGCACCGAATGCATAGGCTCGAATGGGGCCCCCATGAGCTTGGTCAGCACCACATTAAGTTCCCACGCCGGGGCAGGAGCCTTCACCGGCGGGAATGATCGGAATAGTCCCTTCATGAATTCTTTCACCAGGCGATGAGACCACAAGGACGCCCGACCCGTCGTCCTGGTATATCGGGAGATTGCAGCCAGATGTATTTTGATGGAGGCGTGAGCCAGTCCAGATTTGGCCAGCAACAGTAGGTACGGCAGTACTTGAGGGGCTGTAATCCACAGAGGGTTAATCTTCTGTGCACAGCACCAGACAGAGAACCTCTTCCATTTATGTCCGTAGCACTTGAGAGTTGAGGACGCCCTGGCCTTTGCAAGAACCTCTCTGCAGTCAGCCGGGATGTCGTACCCTCCAAACTGTAGTGCTGCAGGAGCCAGGCCTGCAAGTTCAGCGACTCCGGGTTGTGGTGAAGAATGGCGCCTCCTTCTCTGGAGAGAAGGTCTGCGTCCGTCGGCAGCTTGACTGGTGGGGACGTTGACAAGTCCAGAAGGTCCGGGAACCAGATCTGTCTCGGCCACGCCGGTGCGACGAGGATCATCCTGCACCGGGACCTCTTAAGCTGGTTGATGAGCCGGAGCAGCAACGGCAGCAGAGGGAACGCATAAAGAAATAGGCCGTCCCAGGGGAACGAGAAAGCATCGCCCATGCTCCTTGGCTGGGGGAACCTGCTGGCGAACCTCTGGCACTTGGAATTCATCGCCGTCGCGAAGAGATCGATTTGGGGTTCGCCCCATCGCCAGAAGAGTCGATCCACTTGATCCTGGCGTAGTTCCCACTTGTGGCACGAGCGCAGCTCCCTGTTGAGTGAGTCGGCGATCGTGTTTTTTATTCCTGCCAGATGAAGAGGCACCAGAAACATCCCTTGGGCGACGGCCCAATGCCACAGATCCTGGGCTTCCTTGGAGAGGGCCGGGGACCTGGTTCCGCCCTGCTTCCGGATGTAGAACATCGTGGTGGTGTTGTCGGTGAAGATCCTCACCACCTTGCCCTTGAGGGACGGAAGAAAGGACCTGAGGGCCCAGAACACCGTGCGGAGCTCCAAGATGTTGATGTGGAGAGACTTCTCCTCCGGGAGCCAAAGGCCTCTCGCGTGAAGATCTCCGGAGTGTGCTCCCCGACCTTCCAGGGAGGCGTCCCTCGTCACCGTCACCTGGTGAGCTGGGGTCTGAAAGTCCATGCCCACAGACTGATGGGAGCGGGTACCCCACCACCGGATCGCCTGACGGAACATCTCGTTGAGAGGGATCCTGTCCTTGAAGCTGCCCGTCGACTGGATCCAGCGGGTGTCGAGGAACTCCTAAGGGTCTCATCCGAAGCCTGCAAAGGCACACCAGATAAATGCAGGAGGACATCATCCCGAGGAGGGACTTGATAGATCGCACCCTGGCCATGTCCGTGGCCAGCAGACGCTGCACCTTGCCCAGAATGGTCCTGGTCCTTTCCTCCGACGGCGAGGCCAGCCGCGCCACTGTGTCGAGCTTGGCTCCCAGAAACAGGGTGACTTGCGACGGAACCAGGTGGGATTTTGGAAAGTTGATGGAGAATCCCAGGTCCGTGAGCAGCTGGACGGTCTTCGCAGTGTGCTCCACGGGGAGCTTCCTTGTCCTTGCCCGGATGAGCCAGTCGTCCAGGTAGGGGTAGACGTGGATCCCCTGTAGGCACAGCCGCGCTGCCACCGGTGCGAGGCACTTGGTGAACACCCTGGGTGCCGACTTCAATCCGAACGGGAGGGCCTTGAACTGGTAGTGCTGCCCTTGGACCACGAACCTGAGGAACTTTCAGTGTCTTTTTAGGATGGGGATGTGGAAGTACGCATCCTCCAAGTTCAACTACGACAGGAAATCGCCCTCCTCCAGCTTTCCCAGCACATGCTGGAGGGTGACCATACGGAACGTCTGTGCCTTGATGTACTTGTTCAGTCGTAGTAGGTCCAGGATGGGGCGCAATCCTCCTGTCTTCTTTCTTACGAGGAAGTACCTTGAGTAAACTCCGGAGCCCCAAAGCCTCTTTGGGACGAGCTCGATGGCACCCTTCTTGAGCATCGCCCTTACTTCCAACAGTAGTTGAGGGATGTGATTTTCCTTCCTGGCCACGGGTGGAACGCGAGGGCACTTCTTCTGAAACTCGAGGGCGTGTCCTTGGGCCAGGGCGTCCAGCACCCAACGGTCGGTGGAGATGGACTCCCACACGCTGATGAACCTCGCCAGCCAGCCTTCCACTGGGGTGCTTCGGTTCAATCTTTTTTGGAGGCCGCCTTGCCTCCTTGTCGACGACGATGGGCACCACCTGACTTGCCGCGTCCCCTGTAGGCTTCCTGGGACAAAGATCTTGTCGCTTGGCGGTAAGTGGAGGAGCCACTGCCCGATCCCTTGGAGGCACCTTGTCTGCCTCCGGAGCTCCGAAAGGACGGCCGTCATTGTTGGAGCACTCCCAGTGCCCGGGCAGTCTCGGTGTCCGTCTTGATGGCCTGAAGGGACTCATCAACCGCCTTTCCAAACAGGTTGTTCCCGTCGAAGGGCATGACCAGAACCTTGGTTTGTACGTCCTGGGGGAAATCCGTGGCCTTGAGCCATCCTCGTCGTCTCAAGCAAACGTCGTTGCCCAACTGACGGAAACCAGTGTCGGCGATGTCCGTCGCCACCGTGATGGTGTGGTCCAAAGCAATCTCCGCCTCCTGTAGGATTTCAAGGGCCTCAGCCCTTTTGGCGTCCGGAAGGATGTCTAACAGAGGGGCAATTTTGAACCACAACTCCCTGTCGTAGCGGGCTACGATAGCCAGGGCGTTGGCCACCTTGATAGTCGTCGCTGCGGATGAGCTGATCTGTCGTCCCATCGTGTCCAACTTCCTGCCCTCGCCGTCCGGCGGGGAAGTTGATGTCGAGGCCGATGACCCCCCCAGCTTTCTTCTTTGCCGCCGCCGAGACGACCAAATCCGGGATAGGTTGTGCCCGAAGGCACAAGGGGGCAGCGTCGGGGACCCAGTACTTCTTCTCGTACCGGTCCCTCTTTGCCGGCGCCATGGCAGGGTTCTTGAGGAGGGCGAGCCCCTCATCCCAGATGTCATCAAGAAGCGGTACGGCGAGGACCGTCTTCCTTTTAGCCTCACGCCGTTGGTAAAGGTACCCTTCTTTCTTCTTTTCTTCTGGGCAGAGCTGAAAAAGCTTGGATGCCCTGGAAATCATGGCATGAAAGGTACCAATCTCGTCGGGCGGGGACGCCCGAGCAGGGGGCGACGGGGGACACGTCCCGTCGTCGCCCCCGTCGTCATCTGTTCCTGTCGAAGCCGTGTCCGTGCCTGTATCATCCCCGTGGGTAGTAGACCGGGGGGAAGGCAGAGCAGGCCGCAGAGGTGGCGCAGGATGCGTCCTCCTCCTCTTATGCGGTGGACTCTCCGAAGGTCCTGGCTCCGGTTCCCCCGTCGGGTCTGGCTCAGGTACCTCTGTCAGGGGAAGGAGCAACCTTGTCTTTATCTCCGAGCATAAGGACTGAATCGCAGACAAAATGGCCGCCGAGGTGTCCTGCGGCGCCGGAAACGACGGGCGCGAGGGCTCTTGAGGAGCCTTGTCGGCGACACCGTCGCTCTCGTCGTCGCCCTCGTCGGGATCCCTCCCGATGGCCTGGGCCTCTTCCACGACTTCGATGAGCTCTTCTTCAGAGGTCGTGTCCGTATCCACGATGGCCACCAGCCGCTCCCCCACCTTTTCCAACAAGGACTTTGTGGGGGTCTTGTCAATGTGCCTGAAAGACGGCTCCCTCCACGGTGGCAGAGAGACTCTGGGTCCTGAGGGTGCCTCCACTGGTGTAGCCTCCACAGGCTGAGCCAACGCCGAGGCGACATCCTCAATCGAGGTCTTAGCAGGGTGAATTAAGGCCATCGCCACCTTCTGGACGCCTGGGGCCTTCACCTTGGGGAGAGGGTCCGAGCCTCGCTCCCCCTCTGCCGGAATCTTCGAGATCGACCGGGGCCTCTCCAGAAGCTTTGCCAGCTTCTCGGACTTCCTCTTACCCGAGCCAGAGCGTTGGCTCGTGGTTGATGGCGCCGGGGAGGATGCGCCCTGCCTGGCAGCCAAGGAGCCTGACCGTTCGGCGCTCCCGGTGCCCGTGGACTCGCGGTGCTTAGCCTTTTGTTGGGCCCCCGTCGCCAGGGCACCCTCACAGGACTTAGAAGACTGCTCGGACTTCTTTTTCTTCTTCTCGCCTGATGGGCTCTTCCCTTCCAGCCAGTTGGCGAGACGCAGGTGGCGATCCTTCATGGTCCGCTCCGACATGTTCCCACAAAACGCACAGTCCTTCTCCTTGTGCGTCTTGTCCTCATGGAGACAGTAGAGGCATAACGAATGCTCGTCCTCCTTGAAAACATTCTGAAGCTGGCATCCAGGGCAGGTCCTGAACAGCTTCCCGGGCGTCGAGCTTCCTTTCTCATGGGCCATGTCCGGGGTAGGCATCGGAACTTCTGGAATCCTCCAAAAGCGTAACTCGACGAAATTTTCACCTTTGAGGGGCGTAGAAAACTCCGAAACGGATCCCCGTTGATCGGATGTAGAAACGGTGGAGCTTGAGGCTCTATTTAACCGAAAAATTAGAAAAATCTCCTGAAAAAGCGCGAAAACACAGCAAAAGCTCGAGAGCTACAGCACGAGGGCTCCCAACACTTGAACGTGCAGTAAAAATCTGAGGATGGCTGCCGGAGGCAGGGCTTAGGGAGAGGGCAGTCATTGGCTGGGAGCAGTATGACCCAGAGACCAGTGATTGGTTACTACTAAAAAAGACAGATCAGAAATGAAACTGATACTGATTTTTTTCTATACCGAGGATTCCAGGCCTGACGACGGGGAATATTCATGAGCATGTGAATCCATGCCAGACCCCATGCTGGAGAAAGGTGGATCCTAGCAGAACCCAGTATCAACTCTCCCTGGATACTGGCAGCCCACAATAACGCATCCCTATCTCGATAATTATGAACTCTTATGTGCTGTGGTGGAGTGCCAGGCCTGGGCTTCACAGCTAGAAATCGGTGGGCCTGTTCAATTGCGATCTGCAGTGAAAGCTTGGGGCCTCTAGCAGAGAGCGGAGGTTGTGCTCCATGTATGCTTCCATATGCCCATCAATATTGTCTTCTGACACTCCGATTATGCACAGGCTATTGCGTCTAGACCTGGATTCCAAATCTTCGTTCTTCTTACTAACGGCCTGGACCTGCCTGGACAGCGAGGTAACCTCAGACCCGAGTGCTGTGATGTTGTCTTAGGTTGAGCTCACTCTAGCTTCCATCTCAGTGGCTCAAGTGTCAGTCTTTTCCATCCGGGCCTTGATAGAGCTAATCGTCCTGCTCATATCAGCCAGTTTTGTATGCAGAGTTGTGAACCCTTCGCGCATATACTACATCATCTTCCGAAGTTCTGTCGGTTCACCCTACGTTGAGGGAAGGGCTTCGGTCTCTACGTGCGGCTTGGTAGGCTTTCACGCTGCCTTGGCGAACATGCTGATTGAGCTCGGTTTCCTGCCTGTTCCCTTAGTCATGGTAGTGTAGAGTTGCGCATGTAGTTGTGGCAGAGCACGGCAACCAGGAGCCGGAAGCAATACAAAGGATGAATGAGGCGGCCGGGTCAACAAACAGTTCGCACAGCACGGCTAGCAACTAAAATAGATAGCCCAAACCAAGAAGCGCAGGTGGATATAGGCATAGAGAGCGATCTGCTCGATATAGTTCCACATCGCCGTGGTCTTGCGGGCCTCAGTGGTCAGAAGAAGTGACAATAGGCACTGGCTACAGCAGCCAGCCGCTAGGATCAGCACAGCGCAGCTGCGGGTGCCAGAGGGCTGTGGGGTAACAAACAGCAGGGGTGGGAACGTGGATCAGTTTCCCCACAGCTGGGGGCCAGAGGTCAATGGTGTCCACAACACTTACCGCAATCTCAGCGTGGGAGCAACCTTGTGCCCTCTTCACAAGACATGGATCTTCGCTGGTGCAATCCCTCCTTGAGGCCAAGGACCACAGAAGCCTACTGCGGAATGGGGGGAGGTCAGAGGGATTGACAGCATGCACTGGGTGCAGCAGCGGGCCGCAGGGGCCAGTACAGTGCAGCCGTGGGAGCCAAAAGGCTGTGAGGTTGCCACCAGCGGGAGTGTGGGGGTGAATCAGGCTCCACACAGCTGGGGGCCAGAGGTCAATGGGGGCCCAGGACACACATCGTGATCTCAGCCTGGGTACAGCCTTGTCTCCTCCCTACAATATATAGATTGTCACTGGTCTAGTTCCTCCACGAGGCCTGGGACCCTGGAAGCCTCCTGCAGAAGGAGCCAGTCTCTGAACAGATAGAGGGGCCAGGTGACCCGCAGAGCACAGGTCACGAACCCCAGCGGCTCCGGAGATCCAAGCTCAAGCAGTTCATCAGGGCAGGGACACGGCCCAAGAAAGGGGACCAGCCCTCAACTTCACAGTCCGGCACACCGCCGGGTCCAGGGACCAGCTCAAGCTGCGGGGCGGGGAAGGGGCTTGATATATGTAGCCTGGGTGAGCCACACTCTCAGGATCCAGTCCGGTGCAGCCGGGCCGAGGGATGTGAAGGCAGGCATCCCATGCAGCACAAGCCGCATCGCCGGGCGCACAGGCACCAGCATCTAGTGCCGGCAGCCCCCGGCAACGCGGCTATTTGACCTCGCCCAGCTCAGGCAGCGTGAGGAAGCTGTGTGCTGGTGTGTCCAGGGTACCGAAGCAGGGCCCACAGCGTCGCGCTCCGCTGACACCCAGCCGGTCTGCTCACAGCACTGCCTTAATCGAGCGCTCCACTCTTCATCTCAGTCCAACTAGATTGGGATATAATTCCGGACGTATGGGCCGGGGGCCAACACGGCTCGGGAAGCATGAGCGGGTGCAGGCAGACATTGAGGGCTAGTCGCCCGTGCTGTGATGATTGCAGACCCAGGCGCAGCAGTTGATGCTGGTCCGCAGTGTCTGCTGAAAAGCGTGGGCAAGGGCACAGGAGCAAGGGGTTCGGGCAGCCGCAGGGAATAACCCAGGAGCCTCAAATTGGAGCCTCTAATGTGTCGAGAATGTGATCAATCTGCAGCCAGGTCTGTAGTGCCCAAAAAAGGGTAGTTTGCGCCATGAGAGACCACCAGGCTGCCAGAACAAGAACTCACGTGGCCATCTTGGTTTCAGCGCAACAGCATCCACCCCCCCGCCCAACCCCCACATCTTCTTAACAGAACAGTGGCATCCTTTTTAATAATAAAAAAAGAAGGACGTAGGCTAAACGCCCAAATCCGCTGAAAGGGTTAATTACTCTTAGGACACCATTCTGATCTCCTTTTTCTTCATTTAAAATAGAGATAACTAGACTCGTTTGTTGAATATCCCTGATATTTATTCTCAGTAATAGCACCATTCCTAGGTACTCAATTGTAAGCAAAGGGCAGCATTAGGCCTAAGCATTTCGGACAACGTCCTTCATCTGGACCACATGCCCATGCTTGTAACACTTCGCGTTAACTAAACACAGTTCGATCTGGCACCGACGAGCAGTGCTGTGGCATGTTTGCTAAGAAGAACTGTGTTTAGTTTAGGCGAAGCGTAACAAGCATAGGCATGTGCATATTGCACCACCCTACAGCCACTTCTGTACGGTTTAGGGTTAATATATATTACTGGGAATTCAAAATCAAGTCTAGCATAACATGAACACAGAATAAAAAACTGTCTATATGTGAAAATACAAACGTTGTGCTAAAGTGGATCTGAGCCCGTCGGGGGGGATACAAGGTGAACAGTAAATCGCCTGAGAAAAGTGTGCATATGAGAATCCTGGAGAGAAAGGAACTTTATTATCTGTTTGTTGCATCAGGCCCTCTGGAAGAAGAGACTTTGGCACAGAAGGCCATTATGTTGAAGTTTTGAACTGCACCCTCAAGCTAGAGAAGTCAGAGACTGTGCTAAACTCAGGTGTCACGCCTTATACCATGATGAAAACGTGGGGAAAGGGAAGCCAACGGCTTGAATATCCTGACACATCATTTCTTGAACACTTTTCTTTTGCATAACATTGTTTCCCACACTATTTGAATTTAGAGGTAAGGATTGGCAATAGGTTTATTAGTATAGGCCCCTTTTATTTTGACAAGACACCACTAGGACTGCAGTATTATTATTTGATGGTATTATTGTTTGATGGTTGTAGCTTGCTCCCATCTTTAGATTTAGGATCAGATGGGCGTTTTTTCAAACCCATTTGAAGTTCAATAAACACCCTTGTACTGTGGTCACTTGTGTCTAGCTAACTGTTCATAAGATGCCATGCCTTTCTTACAGTAGCCAAACGCGGTAAACACGAGAAGAAATTGTAAAAATGTAACTGCTGCCACCAACCAACAATCCTTTGAGTGTATGTCTAGGATGAAACAAGTTAGTGAGGGATGGGAAGGTAATGCGCTAAACACCATTACAATTCAATTCAATTACATCACTCTGGAATGTCCCTGGTTTTTGCTGTTGTGGCTCGATTGACCGAGCGATATTTAAGCTTCTGCCATTGGGGCCTGCACGTTTATCTTCACTTTCTTGTCAATTGGATGACATTACTGGTCCTTTCTGATGTTCAATGTTTACGGGTTTCCAATTGGTTACGCCGGATTTACTTTGTGACAGCTACTGTGCGTGCCTTGAAGACGACCTGTGTGTCGAAACGCGTGTCGGCTGTTTATGACCTGATTAAACGCATTTTCATTTCTCTGTTGCATTACTGTAATGGTGTTTAGCGCATTACCTTCCCATCCCTCACTAACTTGTTTCATTAGTACCAACCAGGGTGGATTGTTTGGGGGGAATTGCATGTTTGTTGCTTGCACCTTGTATATCATCTAGCTTATTCCATTTGAATACAATCAGTGATCACTAGCGCACAGTTAACCAGTTTCAAATCCACCTCATAATCCTATATGTCTAGGATGATACAAAAGAATCTGCATTGCACTGCATTGGAAGGTGCATTGTGCAATATGAAAATGTTACCCAAAACAGAGAACAGAAAAAAAGAAAAAGGAAAAGTTTCGCAAAACAGACAGCCTGAAGCACTAGTCGGTTTTTCCACAATAAATTAGCAAAAGTCCAGTGAAGTGAAGTTGAAGGCTTCAATTCCCTGTAAAATGTTAGGACAAGCAAAAGGTTTGGGGGTCTGTAGAATATGGAGGAACAGTTGCTCAAAGAGAAAACGTTCCTACACTTTAGAAAATAAATCACATGATATACTGAAAATAAACTTTAATCTTGTTACACATATCGATCTCTATCAGCCCAAAAAGTACTTAACACATTATATACAGTATTACAAAAAAATACATAGTACCCTATAAAAACAGTAAATATCTAAAATGACACATCACCCCACATCAAGGGCGGACAAGGGAACCACACCACCTTGCAAAAGACAACCTACCCCTGTTATATATGGTATGCCCCAGACCAGGGGTGAAGTCAGGGCCAAACAGTGGAAAGCTATCGGAAGAAAAGGGAAGTAAACATGTGAAGCAGCAGCACAAATAGCCTAAAAATCCCTTAGGCCAACACTGGCACATTTCATTAATTTTGACTTTCTAGAGCAGGGGTGTGAAACCTCCGGCTCTCCAGATGTTTTGGACTACAAATCCTATGATCCCTCACCACAAACTATGTGGTGTAGGGCTGTTGGTCGTTGTAGTCCAAAGCATCTGGTGAGCCAAAGGTTACAGACCCCTGTTCTAGAGGATAGTACTAAATATAATACTAATGACATATGGTAATTCAACATAGTGAATGAGTTTAGAAAACATCTCAAAGCCATAGCTAAAGGCCTCCAAGAACTAAAGAGAAGTTTAAAAAATCATTACTCTGGCAATACACTTCAGGGAAAAATATCTACATAGTCCGCAAAATTAGCTACAGCATAACGCAATGAGAACAGGAGGAGTGCAGAGCAGGATTAAAAATAATACATTAAAACTCAAAAGATCATTCTAGTTCTTGGTCCAGAGATCACTGAACCCCTTGGTGGTGTAGGTAAAATGTCGGAGCAGGTATGTAACGCCACTTTAAGTGAGTTCCAGTACAGTTCCTTATGAATCAATGAGATAAAATCAATGGGCCAGTCGCTATAATGGAGGTGAACCTGTTCCAGTGGCGGCTGTTGGATTTTTTTAAGTGGAGGGGAATAAATGTTTCCCACAAATAGGCTGACCGAGCATAGCGAGGGGGTCCAAATCAATCAGTGGGGGCCGTGGGTCTTCTCCTCCCCGAGAATATTTTTAAAAAACAGGTTAAAATTGTGCATTTTTAAGCACAGTGTCTGTTAAAAACTGGTTGGAAAGCCACACATATTTAGTTTGGTTATGTATGGTAACCAGCTCTACAGATAAAGGGCCTATCAGCCACTTTCACTCTGTAAAAATTGACAAATACCCCCCCCCCCCAAAAAAAAGAGAGAGTAAAAATACGCCCAAGAAAAAATATGAAAAAGACATGTAGAATCTTGCGCCACTGCTTTCACTCTCACAGCTCCATGGATATTTTTGTACCAATAGTGCACGTAGTACCACAGAAAGAATATACAATTTTTACTGCCAGATTGGAAGAAGTAAATATGTATCTTTTAATGCGCATGAATAACTAGGTGCAAAGAAATAATATTACAAAAACACTTCCGTTTTTCAGTTAAAACATTTTTACTTGCTTATAAAATACTCTCGTTGGGAAGGGCACTTACATTCTTACTCCCTAAAAAATCATTTTACTCCCAACTTAAAAAAAAATAGAAAGTAAAATACTCCCACTTCCATATCTTATCTGGAGCACTGAGGGTGACACATAAAAAAAACTGCTGCTGCAAGTCACCAACCATGCACAGGAGCATTTTCCAACACATTTTCATTATGCCTTTGCTCACAATCTATGCCAGTATAAAAAACATTTTCATGATGGCCATGCCAATGCATGTCCATCCTGGCTGCATTACTATATGCCAGTATTCCCCTGTAAGAACTTTGTCATGTTTGCTTTGCACATAATGACAATAATTGTACTGTAAGAAAAGGTTGGCTCTCCAGCATTTGCCAGTATCCCCATGTAAGAACCTACTCCTGTTGGCTTTGACTGTAAAAATTCCATGCTACAGTAAATAAACAAAGTCCAGACTAGCTGCACCAAAATAGACCAGCATAGCCATGTAATAATACTTATGTTTGCTTTACCCTTGGATTTCCAGTATAAAATGCCATGCCATATTAAGACTACATGGCCAGACTGAGGTCACCAATTTAGGCCAGACTAGCCATGCAATACCACTTATGTTTGCATTACATTTGATTCCTAGTAAATATGCCATGCCAGAGTTTAAAAACATAATGCACTGGCTGCCCCCTACACCCACCAACCCCCACAGAGGCGCACCCCCTCGTAAACAAGGACCACCGCATCCATTCATTTCTATCATTCACAAGCACACACTTACACATACAAACCCTTGGATGCATACATACATACATACATACATAATGAATAGAGATCTACCCGATCTGCATCCCTGCTCCAGACGCTCCCTTCCACAAAGGTTCTTAGCCTCCCATGCAACATGAAGAGGAACCATGAAGCGAGCCTGCTTCCTGGTTCCTGGTTCCTGAAGGCATGCGTGATGGAGCCGGAGCGCCTCTGTCATGCCGCCCAGAAGGACCTACATTTTGCAGAGAGGCTTCAGAGCGACCACTGCGCACATTTAGGCCTGCAGTTATCCAGCCTGCATCCCCAATGGGCCATGCAAGGCAGAGGAAGCAAAACGCTGCTGTACTTACATGGCTCCTTGGGCATGCGTGCTGGGAAACAAATCTGTATCTGAGCACTATGGCAATAAATCTAAAGAAAATGCATTTCTCAGAAAACATTAAAAGAATAACGGCAATGTATTAATGATTTTGCAGTGACATATTTCAATTAATTGCGAAAGAAAACAAAATTTTAGAAAAATGTGCAACAAATGTAGAAGAAATAGTTTACAATGAATCCACTAGACAAAATCCAATGCTGACATAACAAGCAATATGACATGGAGGAAGAGAGACTGAGACACCATGGCAGTTTACTAATAACATAGGCCAGCTACACCTATTCTGGGGAGTTACAATCACAAATGGTCTACGTAGTGTGAGGAGCCAGGAATGAGACACAGAGGACTCATGGATTTAAGTCATAAACATTTATTCAAATCAAGAAGGGGTTGGAAATGCCTCACTACCCCTAACCTAGGAGGTATTTCCCTACCCCAACCAAAACTAAGGGGTCTGTCCTTTGCCAAGATGTCCAAAACAAACTATGTCCTGTGGTCCGTGATCCTATTCTGGCCCTCACACTCAAAACTAACTCTAAGGTGCAAAGGATATTAAGGATATTGCATCTGAGTCTCAAAAGGTTTCAAATGTTCGAATCCAACATAAAGATATAATTCAAACCAAAAAGTTGAAAATGGATAATGTTCACAGTTCCAGGGAATTAATCCTTTCTCCAGATTCCCTTCTATCAATATGCAAAACGTTCAAACAAAGAATAACCTGTGTCATATCCCCTTTCCTTGATGCATATGGAAGATTACCAAGCATAGAGTATTATCAGGAGGATGGGCCCAGCTAACTTAGCCAAACAAGAGTTTTAGAATTGCCTCACCAAACTGGGATTCTGCTCTGGAGCTTGTGCACAAGCCGTAGTGCAAGCAGAATCCAGATGGCCAAGCCCAAGTGGCTTCCTTTGCAATTACCTCCCACGGGACATACTGCTGAAAGGCAACGGAAGCTGCTTTAGCCCACCTTGCATTAGCATGAAGCCCCTATGTTGGCAGAATTGTATGAACTTTCCAAAATACTAAACACAACACAATTTAGCAACTGAAGCATTGGAGCTCTGACCAACTTTAATTGAAATCCCAAGATGTAGCAAACAGCCTATCTAGGGAAATTCCGATATGACTTCAGGGAGGAAGAAAGGATGTGTTCATAGCACCACCTTGTCCTTATGAAAGACAGTAAATGGTTCACAATCACAAAGAATCATTCAATTTGCTGACTCTTCAACCTTGAGTAATCTGGAATAAAAAAGGATTCCCACGGATTCCCACTTCTTCTTCTTCGTCTTCTCCCCCCCCCCCCAGTATGCTAGTTTTTCTTTTCAAGTCATTCGGAATCTTCAAGGCCTAAGAATGATTACTGTATTCCCTTGTTACCTTCCCGCTTTGAAGCACTTCACCTGTGTATAAGAGCTATATAAATGAAAAATAAATATACATACAGCTCTTGCTCAACCATTTAATCTAGTTTCCTTCAGAGCTCCTCATTCACCTGCTTCTGCTCTAATCTCCTTTGCTCTATGGAATGCACGGTCGATCTGTAACAAAATCCATTCTATTTTTCTTTTTCTTCAGCTGCAATTCATGCACCTAACTGAAACCTGGCTTTCTCCCTCCGACTCGTCCTTCCCTGCTACAATCTTTTCACCTAGTCCTAGCTTCTCTCACTTTCCTTATGGTGGTGCACGAGGCGGTGGAGTTGCTATCCTATAATCACTCATCTTGGCTCCTTTCTCTTTCTTCACCACCTCTCCCCCTGTTTCCCACATTTGAATATCACTATTTTATCTTTTCGCATCCTATGTCTCTGGCTGGTCTTACCATTAATCATCCACCTGGCCCACTTACGTATTTTTGTGATGACTTGGACTCACTACTATCTTTTTTTCTTCCTTCTGACTTTCCATTGATCGTCCTTGGAGACTTCAATCTTCATCTTTCAAACATGCATGGTTCAACCCGTTGTCTCTCTATTATATTCACACTATCTCTCACAAATCCCAAACACACCCTCACATCGATTTGGCTGTTCCCTCAACCCCATCTTCTTCTCTACTACTCATTTCTCCTCCTCACTCCAAGCTATGCCACTATACCTCTCTGATCATCTCCTTCTCTCATCCTCTTCACCTGCCTATCACCTCTGTTCCCCCACTTCCACAAGACCCCCTTTCGGCAAAAACTCTGCAAGCTCACTGGATAAAAGCTTCTCCTAAGATCGCATCAGGAGAACTCTAGTTCCTGCTGGGGGTCAATATATACGGCTCCCTGGACAGCAGATTACTTTACTGGCTGGGGAGTTGGAAGCAAGCCAATTCACAACAGCTGGGCCAGAGACAAAAGTGACCTGATGCAGGGATACAATGCAGCTGTTGAGTAGCCAAACATTCAGATCCAGTAGCCAGGTGGTGCGAAGGCTAGCCCAGTGGTGTACTGTCGGTAGGCCTTGGGTTCCTCATAAGTCTAACAGTCTTGGATGAAATGTTCCTTTGGTACAAGTTGTCTTTTTTAATATTAGTCTACTGGCACTATATGCTACCAGTCCTCGCCCATCTGGTGCTTTGACCTCTAAGTGTCAAAACGTACAGGGTAAACAGCAAGGTGACTTTGAGATGCAGATGGTCTTGGAGGCTTGTAAGACAGCTGTTCCTACTGAGTCCAGATGAGAGAGGGTGCTGTTCACTGTTGCCTCTGGTCTTGAAGGCTAGATTCTGCCGATCCCTACAGTGTCTCAATGTCAAGGCGTGATCTTTGTCAGATTACTGCAGCAAAGCTTCAACAGTCCTCTTCAGTTTCACGTTGCTTCTCTGTGCTTTTGGGCTCCTAACAATTGACAAAGGTTTAGGTGCAGGTTCCCTTATTTTATAGGAATAATCGAATGGGATTGTAAACTGAGTTACCAAAAACAATGGTGCATCCTTTCAAACATTCGGTAGACAACCAATTATTGTGGACTACCACATTCAATCTTTCCCAGGTAAACACAAAGGAAGTGCGATTCAGCCTTGAACCCAAACATCCGATGCACAGACCTTCTACATCTGGTCTTGCTGAACTTGGACAGAGCAGCCAAGAACAAATATGGATACATCAGTATCTGGTTACAAAATAAAGTTTAGCTCTGGAACTACATATACAAGAGTACCACCTCGAGTCTATGTGCCATGCAGCAGGCACTGTTCATTACCTTTCGTCCTCTTGGAGCAGTAGGTTTCTTTTTTGCTGGGCTTTTGTTTGTTGGTGCCCTTGGTTTTCGAACCTTGGGCACAGGAGCAGATGCTTTCTTTTTTATTGCAACTTTCTTTTTTTCTGGCTCCCATTCATCATCATCATTCTCAGTGGCGTCGGAATCGGATGACCTGTAAGCATTTAGAAACAATTTATTATGGTGCAGGAAAATTTTTCTAAAATAGGAACAGCCTCTTTGTGTTAGGAAAGCTCTCTATTGCTTACTACTTAATGCACAAAGAGCACCCTCACATTTGTACTAAATATCACTCAAACAGCTTTGAAACACTAGATACTCTAGCAGTAATTTTGCTAGGATTACTGAGCAGAGATTTCACCTTTGAAACGAGAATGTTAAAAGTTGGACTTAGGCCATCAAAAAGGGGAAGGATGCTCTCAAATAGAAGGTAGATCATGTTGTTGCTCTGTTGCTAAACATCAAAAGGTATTACCCAATTCCTCCTCCACTCCTTTAAGGACACATGACTATTAAAGCGTAATATAACTATATAGAGAGCGGATTCAAACCCTTTGGTGGATGTTGGTAGCTAAAGTATTATCTCTAGTTCTTTAAGGGGACTACTCTCACCACCCAAATTGCAGTGCCTCTAAATTGGGGTACTGCAACACACAGTGTCCATGTTGCAAATATTGATTGGCCAAAGTCAGATTTCAAGACAACTTTTAATACTTCAGGATTCCAAATTGAGGGGATCTGGGGACTTGTAGCCTAGCAGAGTCTTGTTAGCTTGACATCAACAGCTAGCAGTAGCTTGAACTCAGACCAACTAATGACAAACACACACACATATATGGGAATAGAACACTGTGTTTTGGGGACAAACTATCAAGAAACATTAGGACACAACTACATGACATTTAAAGAAAAGGGGTGATAATAATAGCCAAAATGCTATTTTTGCATCGTATATGGAAGTTAGATTTGAGGAACACTGGGTGTTAGATCCAGGTTACTGGTTAACAGTCAATTCCCAGGAGCTGCCTTTAGCTCCTACTTATCCAAACTTAATGTAATTCCCTGATACTGCCTCAATTGAATTAAATTGAATGGATTGTTTATTTATATAGCGCCTACACACAAAGTGTTTCAAAGCGCTTCAAGTAGGGAGGGCGCATGGGAGAATACAGTTACATTCTCACAGTACTTGAAAACAATTAAGAATGAGAAAAATAACTAACATAATCAGCCTGAGGACATTTCAGATAGAGCAAGTGCAATCAACAGTAAGGGAGAGGAGGGGGAGGGAAAAGGAGACAAACTAGCAGTAACATTACTATGCCCAACGGCAATTGATGCAGTGCATGAGTATACAGAGGGGGTGTGGGGGTAGAGTTGACGGGGACGGAGTGGTACAAACAAGCAGCTAAACAGAAGGTCAGATGGCAATTCAGAATAGTGCAAGGAGGGGAGAGAAGGAGTGAAAAAGAGGGGGACGGACAAGCTGCTGTCAAATTCAAGAGACCATGGTAGGAGTAAGTGCTAAAGGAAAGGGAAAATAAGTGAGAAGGGGCACAGGGATGGGAATAGAGGCAATGGGGTGGAATAAGGGCATAAAGACATTCACAGAGGGACATGGGGGAGGGAAGGGGCGAAGACAGAAAAGGGGGCAAGGGATTAGATCACAGAGAAGGACAGCGCAGGACAGGGGGGGGAGGGCAGGGGCTGCAAGACAGGGGACTACGATTACTATGCCTGATGGCAATTGGGGTAGTACCAGACTTTAGGGGCACACAGACAGCCTCAGGGGCGGGGGGGCCGGCACAAGACACAAAAGGGGGAGAGTGGGGGGGGCACACAGACACCATAGAGGGCAAGGGGGAGAGTGGGGGGCACACAAACAATCGGGGAAGGGGGACTCAAACACACTCACAGGAGCAAGGGGGACAAACACTTGCGGTGGAGCAGGGGGGACACAAACACATTACGGGAGGGTGAGGGGGGACACAAACACACTCACGGGGGGCATTAAATGAATCATCACAAAATAAAATCAAAAATATACATAAATCAAACATGCATCTCAAGGTCTGGAGCAAAAGTAGAATTCTGAAGAATAGGCAAGAAGGTAGAAACGTACAAGGTCCATTTTCCCACCATGACACATCATCCATTATATTGTGTTATTTTGCGCGGAGTCCCATAGAGTCCCAGTCTGCCCAGGATCTCTTGTTGTGAGGAGCTGCAGCGACGGTGGTTTTGTGTTTTTTTCTGTGTCAGACTGGCCCTTTAACAACTTTGACTTCACCTTAAATAGGTGTTTGCCGGCGCGGAGTCCCGTAGAGCCCCAGTCTGCCCAGTCTGCCTCAGGTCGGAGAAGAAGCAAGAGGAAACCTTCGTACATGGCTGTGCCATGCTCTGGTCCGTAGATGTGGCAAAAGACGCTGTTTGAGAGAAGGCGCAACCGAGTGCTGCCCATATCGGGAGCCGGTTACGAGGACAACTTATCCTTTGATGTAAGCTCAGAACTATCAACATTAGATCAATCCTCGATCCATCTAACACAAACGTGGAAGGTGCCATCTCTGAAGTCATTAGCAAGTCTCAGTGTTCGTGAGTATGCTGTAAAGGAGTCACAACACAAGGACTCGAAGATTGATCAAACCTCTAATGAGCTAGTGATTAAGGAGAGCGGTGGGATTCAAAATAACGTGGTCATTTTTGAAACATCTAATATATGCATTGCAGAAAGTAAAGTCATGGGAAAAGAGGTGGGAAAAACGGGTTAAAGGAACCATGTTCAATAAATGGTCCGATTGCACTTGTTGTTGTTAACACCTTGATGTTTGATTCCCCACTCGATATTACGGATATTGAAATGCTGGAACTACAAGTCCCAAGCGGCCTCACAGCAAGCCATGACTTGTGTTTTGAGCCCGCCCGAACAGCGATGGCTAATAAATCAGCGGCGTTGGAGCTACATCTACCGAGCCCTGTGCCAGTAAGGGCACATATAAATGGGATGGTGACAGTTAACAATCGAACATTCAAGCCGAGGATGCCTGTAAAAGGAGGCTGAGATGTGCCTGTAGAGATAACCTAGAACCCAGATTAGAGCTAGGGTTTGGGTTAGGGCTAAGGCTATGGAATTTGTGGTGAGTTGGTGTTTGGGTTGGAGTTAGGGTCACTATTCATTTTCTATTTATTTGTTGTTTTGTATTGAGTCATGAGCAAATAAAATGCTTTATCGCTCTGAAGGGTTAGTGTTAGGTAAGGGATCAGGGTAGAATAAGGATAACAACTGGCGCTAAGGTAAATGTTAGGGTGATGGTTAGGGTTACTGACTTGTACCTCTGTGTATTTAAAAATATTTCTTTGCTAACCTTATTACTGGTGACATGTTCCCACTTTACATTGCTTGCAACTAATGACTACTTATCTCACAAAACATCAAAATACATATTACTTCTGCTTGCAAATTGACTGGATACATGCAGCCTTCAAGCGACTTCTAAAAAAAGGTTGATTACTCTCCATATTCTTAAAGGAAGACTATCCTTTAACGATGCCCTGCAGTAATAATGCTCTCTTCTGGGGGACGGGTGGTATAGGTTTTTTTTTTTTTTTATTTAGGCACAGAAGAACTGGCCCCTAGAAATTGAAGTTTTTATATTTCCTCCCCAGAGTGGATGGGATTTATTCCTGGAACCTCAATATGGGATTTTGTATTGCTTAAAGTTGTTGTTGAATTTGAAAAGTTGAACATTTTCAACCTGAAATGGGTAGTACTCAGAAGAGGGAAAGTCAGAGTCCGAAATATGTGGTTGTTGAAAGGCAAGCGTCTATACATTACTCTGTCCCATGGATTCTACTGTTGAATTCATTATGCTTCATGTCCAGAGACTAAAAGTATACATTAATTGGGGATAAGGCAACAGGACCTTGATATGATTTTCCCCTTCCACCAAGAAACTCACCTTTTGCCCAAGGATGAGTTTTGCCTGTACCATAGATCCTTCACAATACAGTTTTATTCCTCCTCTGGACAAACGTCAGAGGGCTTGCCATCCTTATAGCGAAGGATACCCCTTCAAATGTACTGGACTAATGAAAGACATAGGGACCAGGAGGGGAGATGTGTAATGGTCAATGGTGAGGTATTCTGTTATACAGTCAAACTCTACTCAATATATGCCCCGAATGAAAGACTGCACTCCTTTCTTCAATAAACTCCTTGATAAACTGGCCCAAGGAAGTGGAACTTCTGGAACAATTTATGGCGGTATACGACTTACGGTTATGAACTTTACCAGGAATCCCGATCCAGATATGGACAAAACTCCCCCGTCCCCACTCATTGGACTATAGAAATTGCAATAGCCCTTTCGATCCGTCTAAGGGAACTGGGTCCCATGGAGGACTGGTAATTTTCACACCACAGGAAAAAATACTTCCCTCATTATTCAAATTTACATAAGATGTTTTCCAGAATTGATCTCCTCCTTCCTCTTCCACTAGGCTAATCCCTTTTACCTCAGATGAAAAAATCAAACCGAGTTCTCTTTGACTATGCACCAGTAATAGCAAGTTGTAACACAATCAGAGTAACTTCCCCCGAACCTCACTCCTGTCGGTACTTCGGAGTGAAAACATAGAAACAATTGTGCATTACATCCAGGAAAATAGCGACCTGGATAAGAGCATGAATATACTTTGGGATAGGTTCAAAGCGATCATAAGGTCATTCATAAACCGCTCTGCTAAATACTGTAAACGTAGAGAGGATTACATTGCAACCTGAGGCAGATCTTTTATAAAAAAAGAATGGCAGCACACAATTAAAAATTCCACAGCAAGAGCAATACAACTAGTCGACTCCTTGCACCTACTAATCAAACTCATCAAAAAACACAGCCTCACATGCTACAACTACGCCGACGATGCTCAAATAATCTTCAACATAGAAGACACCCGAGAAGAAAACACCACACTAGAGAACTGCTTTTGTGACATATTCAACTGGATGAACCTCAACCATCTCAAAATCAACCCAGGCAAAACAGAGATATTGATTGTTTCAAAAAAGGGAGGAGACATCAACTACATCCCCTGGTCAAGAGAGCTCGGCAGCACACAAGAACCATCATCAACTGTAAAAAACCTAGGGGTCCTCATGGATAACAACCTCACTCTGGAGCCACAAGTAAACTCTGTAATCAAGAAATGTTTCTTCCTCCTGAGAGCAACAAAAAGGATCCTACCGTTCCTGTCATTCACCAACAAAACACTTTCCATCATCGCTCTGATCATGTCCAGAGTGGACTATGCCAATAGCCTATACCTGGGCATACCCGAACGACTTCTAAAAAAAACTGCAACGCATACAAAATGCAGCAGCCAGACTCCTCCTCAAGCTACCCAGAAGAGAACACATCACACCCGCGCAAAAAATACTACACTGGCTACCACTGAAACAGCGAATAAAGTTCAAGGCCATGTGCATCACGCACAGAGCAATACACAAACAAGGCGCAGAATTCCTAAGCGACAAACTACGTCTACACCAACCGACAAGAACACTAAGATCAAGCACCAACATACGCCTGGAACCAAAACCCTACCACAGAAAAAAACTCAGAGGATCGTCTTTCTCTCACCAGGCACCCAAAACCTGGAATGACCTACCTAAGAATATACGGAATACAACAAACCACCTAGCATTCAGGAAACTCCTCAAATCATGGCTCTTCAAGGCATAACCACAAAGGAGACGCACTAGAATGCCCAGACATCAAAACAATGATGGAAATAACTCCAACCTTGACCACACTCAAATTGGACAAACACTCAAACCAAAGAACCAAAGCTGCAGAGACTGACCACATACCTAGACCCACACGAAAGCCCAATTGACTCCCCCACTGGTACGTACCGGACGAACATATCCAGACCGACAGACGCATCTAGATAGACTTTGGCCTGCGTCGCATCTGGATAGGATCGATTGAAGGATAACATGGCCGCACTTAGAAGAAACGTGAATGCTAACATGTGCCACACCTAGAGTTGTGAATAGCGGCCTGTGTGGTGCTCGGATGGAGTTGTGAATGTTAGCATGCCCACAACTGGACGGGTCTCTGGACACTGGCCTGCGCCGCGTCTGGGTGGGAGTGTGAGCGTTGGCATGACCACGCCTGGATGGAGTCCTGGGCGCTGGCCTGCGCCGCGTCTGGATGGGAATGTGGAGGCCGACAGGTGCCGCACTCGGACAGAGCTGTGAATGTTAGCATGATAAAGGTCAGGTAACCCACTAACCAATATAAGCTGAGGATTCTCAATTGTATTAGTCTGAGTTTAGTTTCTATTCCAATTTCCCTAGGAGACATTAAAGCATCAACCCAGTCTTCTGGTTCCAGTTGACCTACATCCCTTTCCCACTTAGCTTTGAGCCCATCAAGCTGTGTAGCCCCGAAGGAGTTGAGGGCCAGATAGAGGGTGGAAGTGACCTTAGAGGAAATGCATTGCGGGAGGATATTGGTCTCAATGGGAGAGCAGAGGGGTATGTTTGTCGTGTCAGGGAATTGGGTGCGGAAGGCGTGGGCTAGCTGCGCATATCGAAACCGGTCCATGGGTGCCAGGTCAAATTGCTCTTGTATGGTCTCAAAGTCCAGAAGGTGCTCCCCCTTGTATCACATGTGCTAGTGTGTGTATCCCCTTTGCGCACCGGTGGCCAAAAGAGCCCAGCCCATTTTCACTATTTCCGGGAGAAGCGCGTTGTGCCATATGGGTTGGGACAGCGTTGGCTTTCCTTTCCAGCCTATCAGTTTGTGTGCATCCCGCCATGCACGGCAGATATGGTGTGTCACTTTTGGCAGCGTCGGGAGCTGGTTGTGGGTGGCGTATAGAATCTGCAACGGGGTTAACAGGGCCATGGTCTCCAGTTCAATACGGATGTGTGGTAGTGTGGGGTCTGCGTGTATCCAGTCGTTTACAACCCCAATCTGTGTCGCAAGGTAATACGTGCGTATGCAGGGTAAACCGATGCCTCCCTCCCATACCGATCTCTGAAGCATATCAAGGGCGATTCTGGATTGTTTTCCTCCCCATAACAGCGTGCAAAGGTTTCTGTCAATAAATGCGAAGTTTTCTCGGGGGATGGTAAATGGGGCGTTTTGGAGAACGTACAAGAGTTTGGGGAGGGACATCATCTTGAATAATGCGGCTCTACCTATTAGCGATAGGGAGAGTGATTGCCAGTGGGCGGTATCTCTGTTAAACCGCTCTATTGCTGGTTGTAGGTTAGGTTGGAGGAACCCTTCAAGTGTCGGGTCGAGCCGTATGCCCAGATTTTTAAATTCCCTGATAGAGACGTGGTATGGGCAGGTCTCAGGGATCGCAGACTCGCCACCCTGGATCAGGAAGAAAATGGTTTTGGCTTCATTCACCTTAAGGCCCGCAAAGTTTTGATACTCCCTAAGGATGAGGGAGACAGTCTGGCATGAAGTGCTCGGGTTACCCGAGCATAGAGCGAGAGGCGGTCTTCTCCCCCCGCCCAGGCCAGACAAATCCGGTCCAGTTGGCGTTAGCTCTGAGCTCGATTGCGAGTGGTTCGATGGCCAGGAGGAAGAGAAGCAGAGACAGCGGGCACCCCTGCCTCGTACCTCGACCCAAATGAAATGATTTAGAGAACCTGGCGTTCACCCTTACCGATGCATAGAGAAGTTTGACCCATGATATAAATGTTTGTCCCAGGTTCATCCGAGCCATAATTGCCCAAAAAGCATCCCACCCCACAGAGTCAAATGCCTTTTCAAAGTCCACGGCCAGGAGGGCTAGTGGGGCCGGTATTTCTTTGGCCCTGCTCAACGCAAGTTGGATTCTGTGTAAATTCATGCGAGTAGATTTATTGGGCATGAATCCACATTGGTCTGGATGGACGAGAGTCTCAATCACCTGCAGTAGTCTGTTAGCAAGTGTTCTGGCAAGGACCTTGGCTTCTCCATTGATCAGTGAAATGGGACGATAGGAGGCACATTCCTCTGGGGGTTTCCCAGGTTTATGTATGACTACTATGTATGCCTTCCTGAGGTCCGGGGGGAGTGTCCCTAGTTCTTTGCTGCGTAGGAACATACAGTGCATATAGGCGGATAATGTACCACCGAGGCATTTCCATGTCTCTGTAGGAAAACCGTTGGGATCCGGAGTTTTCCCGGATGGGAGCTGTGCAAGCGCCTCTTGCACCTCAGCCTCTGTGACTTCAGCGTTCAGGAGATCTGTTTGGTGCTGTGAGAGTACCGGGATCTCAATCCGGTCAAGGTAGCGTGAGGGGTCGGATGGCAAGCTCTCGGTGCGTGTGGTATAAAGATTCTTATAGTAGGCGGCAAATGATTCAACGATGTCAGAGTCATCTGTCAGCAATGTTCCATCTGGAGATTTTATGGCACGCACATGTCCTCTGCTTTGTTCGTGTCTCTCCAACCAGGCCAGGGTCTTATTTGTTTTGTCGCCTCGTTCATAAATTTGGCTCCGGACTAGTTGATGGGCTGTTCGGGCATTGTCTAGGGCCAGGTTGCTGAGGGTATCTTGTGCCGTGATCAGGGCCTCTTTTGCCTCTTGGTTGCTGTGTTCTAGGATTCGCCGTTCACACTCCAGAACTCGTGCTTCTGCCCCTCTGATTTTTTGGACTTGTTGTTTCTGGTGGGCGGAAACCGCCCAGATAGCTTCTCCTCGGAGGACAGTCTTGTACGCCTCCCAGATCGAGATTGGGCCTTCCACTGAACCTTCGCTGATCTCGAAATATTCAGTTTTCTTTTTTTCCAGTTCCTCCGCAATTTCTGGGAGTCGTAGGTGATACGTGTTCAAGTGCCAGTTGCGATCCGGACATCGTCAGGCATTCTTCATGGTTAGAAGGAGCGGAGAGTGGTCCGAGATTCCCCTTGCAAGGAATTCAGCAGCTAGGAGTCTATGATTTGTGCTGCGGGGGATGAAGGCGTAGTCAATCCTGGAGAACGACTTATGCACGCCGGAAAAAAAGGAAAAGCCAGCCTCGCTACTATGAAGTGAGCGCTATGTGTCCGTCAACCCCAGGGCGTCGGCGAACATGGCGAGTGGTGTAGTGGCGGGGCGGTTTCCAGATCTCCTATGAGGTCTGTCGGCTGTGATGTCCATCACTTCGTTGAAGTCCCCACCTATCACCCACAAATCAGCCTCTTCTTCCAGAAGCAAGTTCCGTAGTTCGGAGAGCAGTTCCTTCGTGAGCGTAGGGGGGGGGGCATAGATTGCTGCAAGGCCCCATTTCTCGCCCCAGATGTCGGCAAGTATCATTACGTAGCAGCCCCAGGGGTCAGCTTTGACCTTCCTGACCTGTAGGGGGACTCGGTTGTGGAAAAGTATCATCGTGCCCCTGTCGCCTTTCGTCAATCCGGCATGGTAGGTATGTGAGTAGTTGGATCTTTTGAAAAAGTTGGTGCTCGTACCGATCAAATGTGTTTCATTTAGGAGAAATATATCTGCTTTTAACCTGAACGTTCCCAGCATTATCCAAAATCTTATGAATAAACAATCTTTCAGTCAGACTCTTCAACCTATCAGCCAATAAACGACCACTCTTATCCCCTTCCTCCCAAAACTTTTGCTTTATGAAATATAAACCTCTTTCAACCTGTTCCTCCAAAACTTCTTTCAACTTACTCTTGGCTTCATCAACTCCCAACCTATCCCTTTTCTTACCAGATAATGCATATTTTTGTTGCATGAGTTTTAATTTCAGTTCAAGATTGTTTATCTGTTTCTCCCCCTCTTTTCTCTTTCTTGAAGTCCAGTTAATCAATTCTCCCCGAATGGTAGCTTTGAAAGCATCCCATACCATCATATCATCTGCAGAATTCAAATTCTCCCCAAAGAAGGTGTCAATAAGAACATTCAGCTCTTCACACACCTTCTCATCCTTTAGAATGAATGTCTTTAGTCTCCATTTATCTCTGTTCAAGGAACCCATTTTCCTATCAATATTCAAGTTTACCAAAGCATGGTCTGAAAGACACCTCTCACCTATATCAACATCCATAATATCATCAATCAACGTGTCAGTCACCAACAAACAATCCAATCTTGAGTAAGAACCGTGAACTGGAGAATAGAACGTGAATTCCTTATCCTTGGGATGTAATAGTCTCCAACTATCCACTAAATCAAACGTATCTAAAAACATTTTTAAAACACCACTCGATTTTGAACCTGAAAATCCACATTTTGATAATCTATCCAAAGAAGCACCCAAAACACAATTAAAATCACCACCTAAAACAATCTTGTCACCCTTCATGGTTTTAAACAATATGTTAACGTGTTAAAAAAACCAATACCATTTGTACAAGGGCTATATATAGATCCCAATGTCAAAAGCTTTCCTTCCTATAAGACATCAACAAAATAAATTGTCCCTCATCATCCATAACAACATTCTCAACTTTCATGCCTAGGGTTTTCCGAAATAGCAGACCCACTCCTCTTGATCTTCCTGTGTAACAATTTAACAGAACTTTAATATATTTTAAAGTGCCATAAAAAGTACTTGGTTGTTCTGTCAAATGAGTCTCCTGTAAGAAGATGACCTCTGCCTTTTCCCTTTTCAATTTGAGCATTATAGACTTCCCCTTCTTTGGACAATTCATTCCTTTAACATTCCACGTGACAAAATGTAGTGACCCCATCATCTACAAATTAATGATCAATCAGAACATCCATTTCCTACATACAGTGTTGAATCCTAAAATCAATACTGCTCCCATGACCAAGAGTAAAGTGAAGCAAAAAAATTATATATATAATCGTTAAGCAATGAAGGAAAAAAAACCTGCACTCCAAGCGTGAGGTATAATGAAACCCAGTAGAAAAATGACGACCTCAGAAGATCGAGTTTAATATGTGGTAAAAAAGAAAAGGCACAACACACACAGCAAACAAGGCAGGACGCCAGGGCAGTGTCCTGAACGAAGCGTTTCGCGCTTCCGAGCGCTTGATAAGTAACCCCTTACCCCAAAAATACACAAAACATACAAACACAGCACAAAACACAGACAACTCCAAATCATCTTGAATATTGTCCAAGTCGAGGACAAATCAATGAAAGTAAGCATATAACCTATTGCTACTAAACTACAACCCTCAGAACCTATGCCCAACCCATTTATAATCACAATATTTCTCCCTTTAACAACAATCTACATAATTCCCATGTACCTCCCACTCAATATTTCAAAAACCATGACATTGAATCTAAACATATCACATTTCTTAACCCAGTGAATTAGTTATGCACATACCCACCCCGCTGGTAACAAACATTAGTCAAATCAAACAATTACCTATTTTTAAATCAAAATTCAACATTGAATAAGTATGCGATATGCATAAAATGTAACCCCCTCTAATATCAAAACAACATCACTTTAATCCTATAACTCTATTTGATTATTCCATCACAGATCAATAACAACTGAACCATTGACCAGTATGAGGAATGATCAAATAATTTTAGCTTATACTAGCAATTGGAGACCTACACTAGAGACCTCCAACCTTCATATCACTATATTACCAAGATAACAAATAATAAAATGAATAATATTAAAACTAAATAACATCTCAAACATTAGGTAAGATCCTCCAGTTCGTTATCAATATTCTAACATTCATCTGGAATGATAAATTCAACTATCGTAAATAAATAACTACATTTCGGTAATATAATTTCTAAAAACATCAAGATGCACATATTTCCAATATAGTATTATGAAGTTGTCAATCAGGAAAAGCGTTAACCGCAACAAATTTCAAAGATATATTGGCACCAGTCCTAATGAAGTTGAAATCCATATTTTAACTAATATCACAACAAGCATCCATCAGAGACAAAGCAAAAACGTTTCTCGAATCCATTGCAACGTTTCCATGCAATCATTGAAGCAAGAATATAATCCACCTGTCCCATCACCATGTAATAATCCACCAAATTTGCAACAGTCCCTCAATGTACACCAAGAATGGTTTTACTGCTCAAGGCTGAAAACAAGGCACACAGTGCCAGTCATGTAGACAGATTATGGCACCAGCGATCATATACAGTGAATGGGGTCGGTGGCAGTGAGACATCAGATGGGGACAACTCTTGATGGTTGGATGATCCTCTACAGTGCGCACTTCAACATATTGCCCTCATTGTACTGCATTATTGCATGGAAATAACTGAATGCGGAATGGAAGTAAAAAGCCATTAGCCGCTGTGGATTTGCTGAATTGAGGGAAGCAAGCTTATTGTGTATGCAAGTTGATCCTGGACATGATGTGTGAAGATGACAAAGGGGAAACATGGTCCACATTAAAATCCACTACAGAGACGAACTGCACCTGCTGTTCAGGCCTTCTCACTACACAAATGTGTAGACCCATTTCTGATTATTTTAACAAATGGCATGGTAGCTTTGTCTGGCATTGCACTAGAGCAAAGGACACCTGGCAACATTCATCGCAACACAAGGACTAATTACAGATGACCTATCTGTGTTTACAGTTTACGGCACTCCCTTGCTGATTTACCCTGATTTGTCCGTTATTTCATAGTTTTATTTTGTAATTACAGATTTAACTAGTAAAATTATAAATAAAAATATATTTTAAAACATTTTAAACAGTGAAGTAGATGAACTGGTCTTTCTGAGACTCATGCAGATTAATTTAGTTTCTAACAAAGGAGTTACTGTGTGATGTGACATGAGCTTCGAAGATGGTAAATGGCATCAAATCAAACTCATTCCATCTGATCTGGCAATGCACTAGTCCATCCCTTTCTTCACCTTTTCTATGCTTACCCAATCCAACACCTTGGGATATTTGCTAGGATCTCAATAGTCCTAAAGAGAATCTCATTCTACAGAAATTGTCATTGATTTTTTTTGTATAGAGAACATTTCTTATTGTGACAAATCGCAGGAATTCTGCAATACCCTCCCTAAGGGTAGAGGCAAGCGGCAGCTCACTGGGAGGGACGCCCCCTGCGGGGACAAGTACTCCTGTTCCTGTGAGGAACTCCCTAAAGATCCTCTTAATATTACATCTTCATCCATACCCAACAAGGACTTGTACAAAGAAAGAACAAGTATGTGTTACTGTAAACCAGAGAATATGAATATCTCTTTAAATGAAGAGATTCTTTTAAATGAAACAAGTATGATGAATAAAAGAAACAAAATGTTCCAAGAGGCCGGAAGAGAGAGAGAAGCAGAGATACGGTGGGGAAGATCCATGGCTACGTAACCTCAGACGGGGGAGGAGTCTGGGAAGTCTGAGAGTGAGCTAAGACTCTGGGTAAGGCTCTTGTAACCAGGACTCATGTCTGGCAGAGAGTCTCCCAGGACTCCCCTTGTAATTGGGAAATCGGAGAAACCTGCTAAATCTAAATCGTGTGCCGAGCCAAAAATCGGAACGGCGTCCCGTCAGCTGTAGAGAGAAAGAAGCTGCCAAGGTTGGGCGAAAGAGAGAGAAAAAGAAATCGAACGACCAAAGGAGAGAGTCCAAGCCAAAACAAAATGAAATCCCTGTGACGTTAAACTAGAGAGCATCAGGTAACTGGGAAAAAGGGAGACTCAGGTGGGTGAATGAGAATCGTTATAATACTCATGCTAGTCACAGTCAAGATAACCAAAATATAACCTGGAGAATAAGAGGAGTAAAAGGGAATCATTATCAGAGTACCCATACCCGTCACAGTCCAAATAACTAGAATAATGAGAATATAACAGTGAGAACAAGACACTTTTATGACACTTTCCTACTCTCAGTCAAGGCATGGGTAGCATAACCCTGGAAGTCAGAGCTGGATGATAATAGCTTATAACCATATATGTTGCAGTCAAAATGAAGAAAATATCATTAATAAAGAGAAAGAAATTGTAAGAGAAAATCCTGAAGATAAGGCCAAAAGACTATACAAATCTGGAGATGCATACAAAACAAAGACCAAGGGTCAGGAACTAAATAAGAGAGAAATACACCTCAAAAGATAACCCAATCCTGGGAAAACAGAAGAGTAACCTTTGGAAAGAGACTTAAAGAGAAAAGCAACTAACTGGCAAGGGAAAACTAATCAGTAAAGAAACAAGGAAACCCCATGTTGGGAGGAAACAATAAAATAAAGTACGAAGAGAACTGTACAAACTGATTAAAACAGTCACAAGAGACTATCTGAACATCAGTTATTGAATAGCAAATTTTGGGACGCTAGCATCAAGGAGAAGGGAGATATTCTCCTGCCTTTAGTTGTAAAGATAGTGGTAGGGTCAGTTAGGATTAGTTTGGACAGTGGACAGATTCCTTTAAGACATGCACTGATGACTGACGAGCACCTTAGCTGGTTTGTTAGGCAGGGAGTACCCCATAGAAAAAGGGAAAAATGGGCATCATCATTGTCTTTAATAAATACACATGTAAGAATGTCTTACAAGAGTCTGTGTCCTTCTTCTGACCCACCACATAATGCATCAACCTTATCCGACTGTCATTCTAAAAATATTAAGATAGTGTTTGTTTGTTAAGCTATGGGGATTAATGCCATGGTCTGCTGCATTTGCATGGTCTCTAAGCACTTGGTGGATCTGAAAGAAGGGATGGGGTGGGTAGAGTTAGTGAGGAGAGATGAGTGTTTTTGCACTGTTCATTTTTTTAAAGGAATGAAAACTCAATGGGAAAGACCCAACCACTATATTCAAAAGATCAGAAGATTAACATAGCGACACCCGTCCAGTGAGGAACTGCCATCTGGCTGGAGTGTAGAAGCCCTGTCTTGTTTGACTTTCATTCAATATAAAGTGTTGCGGGTAATTACATCTCAGAAAGTGTGGTCTGCTAACCAGACCCCCATTTTTCCATCAAACTTCATGCCAAAAGCATAGTGTACATTGTGCTCTGCAGCATCTGTATCCTGATCTTCAGCATCTTCTCCCAGTGGCACAGAGCAGGTTCAGAGGTCACAGGTGCCCAGTTTGACAGCTGCCGTGACAGCAAAGTCACAGCAGTGCAGGGGCTGCAATAAAATCTGAATACCTGTTCCAAAACCATGATATTTATGATAACCCGCCAACCTGGTGTCAGAGTAATTTGAAAATAACTGCCATACCTAGGTTTTGGTATGGTGGCTGTTCACATAATTATTAAAGGCCACATCTGATTTGTTTCATACACATGTCAACACTGTGAGCCCAGACCAGCTGTGGAAGGGATGTGTGTAGTCTAGTCAGATAGTGAACAGGGCAATAGATTGAAAGACTAAGACTCTCTCTGATCCTTTGTGAATTGGGGTAATAACTCTTCCGCACAGGCTGCTGACCCTATGTTACCTTAACTGGCATTGAACCCCTTAAAGCAGGCTTGCTTTTGCCCAATCATCTTTGGACTTTAGCATTGAGTTCAAGGAGTACTCCAAGGTAGAGGTAGGCTTTGCTCCCTACTGACTTTTAAAGCTGCGGTTTTATGTCTAAGTTTTCCGGGCTCCTCCAGCCCGGAAAACTTAGAAAAAAAAACGCAGCTAATGCTTATTTAAAAAAAAAAAAAAAATAGCACTTACCGAGATTCAGCTGCAGCTTTCCTGCTCTGGTCTCCGGTCCCCGTCCTCCGCCTACAGCACTAATGAAGGGAAAGCCACCCAGCGGTAGCTTTTGTTTACTACAGCTGGCTGGCTTTTCCTTCATTAGTGCCGCAAAAGCAAAAGCCAGCACAGGAGGGCCTCCATTTCACAAAATGGATGCGCCCATGTGCTTGCTTTTGCGAATTTTGAGCTTGAATAGCTCAAAACTTTACATAGGAAGTTTTAAAACAGAGAATGAAAGTTTTTTTATGTTGCCCATCTATTTTTTAAATAAAAAATTTTACTAACCATCCCTTTAATCAATGTCTCATTCAGAACAGGTTCTGTACCTAACAGTCTCAAAGAAGCTTGGGTACGCCCCAACCTTGTTCAACCTTTAAAAAAGAAACAAAAACGCAACACAATACATATACAACCAACACATATGTCACTCTCATGTTACTCCATCTCATAAAAGGTCTCCTCTTCTCTAGTCCGTCCTCGTCGACAATCAACGCTGTCGAGAAATGTCAACTAGACTTCCTTACATTTCATGCCATACCTGGTTATGACTCTACTTCTAGCCAGGTTTATAGAATTTGTAGAAAGTTAACTAGGGCAAATAGAGCTGCTCTGTTAGATCCTTCGCAGAGAACTTGCCACCACTCATCAGCGCTCTTTAAACAATGGAGGTTAATCACAGGGGCAACGCAACGGCCCCTTTGCTGGTCCAGAGACTGGCAAGACATGATCAAATGTTTCAGGGTTTCCTTGGCTTCATTGCAGAATCGACAGTTAAAGTTAAAGGTAGCTTGTTTTGACCTTAGTCCGATCCGATCTCTCGTCAGGAAGACATTTAGTCTAAAGCGCATATACAGCGTTCTTGCGTGCTGATTCGGGAGGCACATTAAATAGTTTGCACTATGGTCATATGCTTTTGCCTCACCAGGTACTTCAACCATTGAAGACGCACGCGTTCTTTGATCACAGGTTAGGATCCAGTCCAGTTTCCACAACTTTTTTTTTTTGCAGCCTCTGGATTGTCAAGTAAAAGAGCACGTGTGATGTTATAGTCTTCAAGTAAGTCTTGCGAAATCCGGTTCCATTTTGCAAAAATGGTGTTTGCTTTTTCCCATACTGGCTTGTGCAAAATACCAAATTGGAGGGCCAGTTGCGTCATTATCGTTTTGCGATATAGACTTAGGAGATTCCATGCAACCCTGGCATGCATCGAAATCGACCCCAGTTCATATCGTATACAAACAGTTGAAGTGCCCTTTGGCAGTTTCAGCACAAGAGACCAAAAGATGTTCTCTAATGTGTTCCAGAGTTCACAAGACGCCCCAAAGGCATTTTCTCCTCCATAGATCAGAATGGGCACCACTTTCTGTTTATAAAACATGATAATTGGCTTCAATGAGAATTTTCCATAGTTGTTGATGATTAAGGAAGCTTGTGATGCCAACCGACGACATTTGTGTTTAGCTACTTCAACCCAGGGAGCGTCGTTCCAGCTTGCACTGATTCGCATTCCCAAGTATGTCGAGTATTTGATAAGCTGAATCTTGTCTTTTGCAATGTACCAAGATGGTTTCTTGCCCCTACCGCAAGAACCTTGTAGATTTTCCAGTATCAGGATTTCGCTTTTTTGGGTGTTGATAGACAATCCGTTTGATGTTATGTATGCCTCTAGTAAAGACATTTTACGTTGCAGTCCAACTGGAGTCTGGTCAATCAATACAAGGTCGTCTGCATATACCAAATAGTCAATAGGTGTGGCTTGTATTTTTGGGGGAAACGTGTTTGCACCTAAAAATAACTCTTGTATATCAGATATGAACAAGTTAAAAATGGTAGCTGCCAAAGGACACCCTTGCTTTACGCCTTTATACTTATTTATTTTAGTAGACAGCGTGCCAGACATATCAAGCCGAATCCTGATGGAAGTTTCCGTGTGCAGTTCACGGATTGCACTAACGAGACTCGGTGGACAGTTCCTTTTTGTTAGTTTTTCCCACAACAACTCCCCGTTTATGCTGTCAAACGCTTGCGATAGATCTATCATCGCCAAATACAGCTTGGTGTTAAGTCTGAGGGTCTCCATCTTCAAGATGTTCAGTATTAGGAGATTTATGCCACAGCCCACACCCTTTACAAATCCTGCTTGCCTAGGGTCAATATGGTTAGAGTCTTTAGCCCATTTCAAGAGTTTTCTTTGGAGTGATGTGGCATATACTTTCCCCAGGACATCGAGGTGCGCTATGGATCTATAATTTTTTGGGTTCGTACGGTCCCCTTTCTTAAATATTGGGACCACAACTGCACTCTTCCAAGAACTGGGTGTAGCAAGAGCCAAGACAATCCGATTGAATAAAGTTCCATAACTTCTGCTTCAGAATGATGCTGAAACCCTACATTGAGGTCTTCATGGTGAAATGTAGAGCAGGAAAGTTAAAAGGTGAAATCTGGATTCCTCAAAGTGCCCCATGAAACTGGGTGCACCATTTCTTGAACTAAGAGGAGTACTGGACCTGCAGGAATGTGAAGGGAAGCATACTGACAGTGAAAAAGGGGCAGGCGGGGTAGGAAGATGGAATGGGATCCAGTAATCACATCTGGTTATAAATCTAAATATTTTGAATTACTGGCTCGAAACCTAAAAGAACAAAATCAATTTAGGGATAAAACACTTACACAAAATGAATGTGTCTACATCGGGCAGAGCCAATTAACTGAAAAAGAACATCCTTGCTAAAGTACTCTACAGTGCTGCACACAGCGGTTACCATTTGGCTCGTTTGATGAATCAGAGGTGATCGTCCCAAGGGCCTTGGCCTGGGATGCTTCTTATGTGACCAGGGAAAGGCAGCCGCTACCTGGTCTTGACCCTGGGGCTGGGGTTCTGCAGGGGGATCACAAGGGAGGGGACTCAGGTCAGGAGGACTGTGGGAACTCTCTAACCAACTTCCCTAATGATCCCACAGTCTTATTGGCTTATTATAAAATTGAAGACTTTAATGTTAAAATGAATACGAAATGAATAAGAACATTAGGGACTTCAAGTCACGGGGACTTCGTACTGAGATGAGGAAGAGGTCCTCAAGAGTTCCAGAACTACAGTGTGCAGTTTAGTGGTTACAATGACCCACACCTGAGCAGGACTTTAGAACATTTAAATCCACTTCCGGTGAGGCCATTAAGGAGAAGCAGTGGGAACAGCAGAGGCAGGAGTAGGAGACGGAGCCACAACTGTAGTGGAGGCTGCACGCTATGGCAAGGAAGTAGAAGAAGTTGGCGGCCTGTAGAATGCAGAGAACACGCTGCGGGAAGCGGTAAGAAGACTAGCTGTCCCAAGGGACAGTGGAGCTCCCCTGATCCTGCGTGTGACCCCGGTGTGTGGCGTTCACCAGAGTTCGAGCGGAGCAGAAAAAGCTCCAACTACAGGAGCCGTGAGCAACGGAAAGGTTACCGGAGCCGTCAGACTCCTGTGTGAACCTGAAAAAAGAAGAAACAGAAGCAGGTACAGTGGAGACGCACAGAAAGGCTGGTGAGTTGGCCTTTGTCAGGTAACCCTGGGGTGCTCCGAAACAGACCGCTGACTCCAGACTAAGCTTTTGAATACCCAACTATTGAATTGAAGAAAATTGGGTGCAACTCTTATATTAAGAGAGATCAAGTTGAGAACATTGTTGCCACCATTGTCAAAGCCAAAAGGGGGATAACATTTAACCATTTAACCAAAATGTAAAATAATGTTGCAACCACCCTTGCCAAAGCCAAAAGGGAAGAATATTCAAACAAAGTGAATGTGGTTTAAAAGGAAGATCACTTGTAAAAGAGGATCATAACCAACATTGCCTAAGCCTACGAAAGGCAATTAAAGAAAATGGAAAATGGCAGAACATAAGCCCCCCTTGTAACAATTATCAATGGGGAGAGAAAAATTATCTGCATTGCCTCGGGAAAATTAATCAGTGTGAGAGACACTGTCAATGTGTACTGTCTTTTCCCCAATGAGGATTGAAGTGTGGAAAGTTTGAAGCAAGCCTCACCACAAAGTACTGACAGTTGCGATAGGAGTAGTATTCTGGCAGGTGAGTATACCAGGAAAGGGACTATTAGTGGTTAGCAGGTTAGTGGACAAAAAAAGAAGATAACTGAAGTACGGTGGTAGACGTTTGTGGTGGAAAGAAAGTGGCATGTCCACTAATGTGTATTGCTGAACTGTGGTAAAACCATTCTGACAAAACGTTGTTGTTTATGAAGAAGATATGTAAAAGTGGTTGTTTGTTCAAGAGGAGAAATAATATTAAACACTGACTGGAAGTGTTAAGACAAAGGGCTGCATTACAAGTTTGCCGGTCTGGAAACAAGGGTGCTGTTAAGCTCACTGGCACCCTTGTTGCCGGACTGGCAAACTAGGAGTCTGCCTGCCGGGGGCCGCTGTGCCCAACAGGTCTGACCCTTCCGGGCGCAGTGCCCTTAATAGGCAGACTGTTCACGGAAGCGCCGGCACCGTTAGCAACGGTGCCAGCGCTTCCAAGTCCCTACTCCCCACTCCCATGGATTCTATGGGTATGGTGGCTTACATTTTACCAGCGCCTGACTTCCCGGGGCGCTGGATTCGTAATCTCCCGGTGGAACTGGGAAGTCAGGCGCCTGACTCGTAATGAGGCCCAAAGTCTTTCTGGTTTATCAAGCAAGAGCTTGTGGAAACTTTGACAATCATTTTGAAGAGTGATAAATCCTGTTTAACAATAAGACACTCCGAATGTCCAGTGAAGGACATATGGAATGAAAAGAACTTGGTCTTGTATTTGGAGTGCAACTTACCTATTGAAAACAACTTTCTTGATTTGATCTTTGGTTTGAAATATCCTGAATTAATCTTGGGGAAGGGAATCTGACCCTGGTTAGATGGATACATGTTAACAAAGTTTATGTTTGCATTTATCTGTTATTTTATTGGGTTTAAAAGTCCATATGATACCTGTATGATTCTGTTGTATGTATAAGTGTGAGGGACAGATAACTTTTGAATTTAGAGTGTTTTCCTTTAGTCTTAGTTTGACACATAGGGAAATCCTCGTTAGGTTAGGGAAAGCGAGGCATTTATCTCACACTTACTATTTAATAAAATGTTTCAAATAAGGTAGCAGACGCTCCTCTCCAGAAAGAACATGGCATGATAACCTGTTCGGAGATGAGAGTTTGCAGCACACGCTTTTTGCTCACTGTACCTTTCACAGATGGGAAATATCCATTTGCATATCAGTCTTAAATGGCTACTTGTGAGAAAACTCTCTACTTGTCCGTCTCGCATTTCTGACCCTTCATTATGATTATCCAGTTGTGTAAGAGGGCTATGCAGATTATGCTAAATCATAGGAGTATCCTGATATTTGGGGGAAAGCTAAACTGGTAGACTTAATAGGCATTGGTATGGGGTCATTGCACCAGCTGGAGCAGAGATTAACAGGCCAGATCATCATCTCTTCATTAAGTATGATCTGCTTATAGGTCAGGACAATCAAGGTTCCACTATCAATAGCATGAACCGTAGGAGGTAAAGGGTCCACCCCCCTCCCAAAACTCTGAGCAATTATGACAAACCTTTTACTTCATGACCAAAAAAGGTTTACTTCCCATTTGCATTTGCATCTTTTGCGTTTTGGGGCTCTAAGCGTCACTGTAACACCCCACAGTGCTCCATCTTGAGAACTAGAATTCCTAACAATCCTTCTGGAAGCAAGTCTTGGAAAGATGGCCTTGGAATGGTTATCCTTGACCAAAAAGCGGGAATAGGATAGTGTGCAAAATACACAAAATGATACTACATGGATCGATGAGGCAGGGACGGTGAAAGAAAGGTTCACAAATTTGACATAAATTCTAACGTTGTGATGAATTATTTAAACCCTGTTCCACCTCCCTCCCACCCACTCATAGCACGGCTTTTAATTTAGTGTGCACCCTTTCTCAAATTACAGAACTGTTTGTCATACCTGACCAAGCAGAACTCCTTACTCTTTGGATTCCACACAGCCACTCTCATACAGTGAAAACATCTTTCGCAACACGTTCCAGATTGTGCATGTATTGGCTTTAAACAAAAACTGCAGATTTCAAAAACATCAGTTAAATATTAATGTGGGAATACCAACAGCCTCGTGGCATGATGGACTCCCCAATGATAATAGTTTTCCCCATCTGGCAAGATGCAAACAGACAAAGTGCTTATTAACTACTTTAGCCGTAACTTTCACTCCCATCCAAGCCAGTACTAGTATTTTGTTTGTCATTATAAAGCATTTCGACTCCTAGGTATCCAAACCTTAAAAAACCTCAAGACCACTCTCCTGAACTAACACTGCTACTACGTCCACTCTTCCTAATATATATATTGTAATACATATGTAACATAAATATAATGTAATCTATGTACATATATTGAATCCATTATCTACATTCACTTGACAAATGTAATATTATTTTATACAAACTGCTCACGATATGCAACAAATGTCGACGTGATATTTTCTGTAACTAAGCATGTTTCTGTAACAAGTGCCACAATGTCTATGGGCTGTTGTGCGCTATATAAATACGAATAAAAAACAAAAAACAAAATAAAATATGATTATTTGGGGAAATAGTGAATATGGTATTTAGTTGGACGGCAATTATTTATGTCTTCAGAAGTTTTCTGACTTTTAGCATGTGTCTAAGGGTGATGGGCAAAATATTTCCCAATTTGTAAGGAGAGTGTTCTGCTAACCTCGGACCCCATAAATCCATGCTACCCATATATATCACTGATAAAATGTCTAATCATACATACAGAGTGGATATGGATGTTAGGCTTGCTCAATCGCGATGGAAGGTGTTTGTATTTATACAGAATTTTATGTATGGTCACGTGATCATTCTGGATTAATGGTTTAGCCAGTGCAATGTATTGACAATTAGCATAAACATACACAAAGACTGGGCTTTTTTGGGCTGCTCCGATTGTGGCATTTTGTGGCCTATGGAGCCGGGCGGGTTTTGAGAGGACCATGGGAAAAATAAATAAATAATTATCTTTTTATATTGCAGAAATAATGGCTCTGGCTATTGTATTCCTTTCTTGCATCTTTAGGAAAGGTTCATAATGCTCCTAATAATCTACTAATGGGACTGCTTTCAGTGACCTGGCTTTGTAAAGGTTTCCTGGTTGGGATAGACTCAAATAGAACTCCCAATGTTCTCTTTTGTTTTCCATTAGTATGGGGGGTTTGGGACAATCTTCCAGTCAAATGTGGTGTCCATGGATGTACATTTACTAATGATGTTCTTAAAACTCACTATGAGGATCTCTGTTTAGTCACTGTTGCAGCTGTGTCAATCAGTCTCCCTTCAGTAATTTTGATGCCATAGTACTTGCAAACGTTTTTCCTGTCTTGTGTTCTTTGCATCCCTCTAATTAAGCCTAGATCCCACAAGCAGGCGGCAGAGCAGTTTCACGTGAACCAGTGCTAATCCACATCCTTGGTGTCGGGGGGAAAATACATGTCAAATGTTATCAAGACCCTCCTTTTCAATTCCTCCTTCCCTCTCCCCCTACCCCTGCTAATGTCCCCCCACTGCCGCATTTTGACTGGCTGCCTGGTTCCTTCCGAGTCATACAGGGCACCAGGGCCTCCTCGTCCAGTCGATCCCCAGTTCTTCGTTCTCCCCTCTCCCCCCAACCCGCACTTGCCCTACCAGGCTCCCTCCCATGTACTGGCCTGGCCTGGCGGGGCCTACACCCCTTTTGAGCTCGATCCAACCCAGTCATCGCACTTAGCATGTGGACCCTCAATCCCTGCACTGACGTGCACTTCCCCCTCCTTCACTCTTCCCCTGAAACCCCCGCACTTGCGTATTCTCCACTCTTCCCTTCCCACCTCAGCATTAACGGACTCTGCTCTGACCGGTACCCCCCCTCGTCTCCACTCCCCCGCACTTCTAGTTACTGCTCGTGTACGATCCGAATGTCACAAGACTAGTAGGACCGTTTTTTCTTATTCTTCATCCCTGTCCGTCCGTTCCCCTCACCACCTCTTTTGCCTTGTGGCGCCTTGAAACACCATTTGCTGTATAGGCGCATTATAAATACGCAAATAAATAAATCAGATCTACATGCTTAGGATACAGAGCCTGCAAATCAAAAAGATGCAAATCATTTGTATGCAATGTTCGACTTATACATTCTTCAACACATGTTAAGAAGATATAGTAGCAGCAGTTAATCTAGGACCAAGCATTGCTGGGCATCCATCATCTGCTATGGTGAGATTACCCTACAAATCTAAAAGCGTGGTTCTGATACCTCTTCTTGGTCCGAAGTCGGACTGTCAGTCTCAAACAATGTTACTGGTTACACTATGCCTAGTGAGTGGGATGTGGACTGAAATAGGATGCCAGCAAATGGTTGAATGAGGTTACACCTGGGTCTGTGATGATAGTACTTTGCCATATATTATAGCTGTAGCTGACTATGAGATCTAAATTAACTACTACATCATAGCAGTAAATGTGCCTCTTCACGCCTTTGTCCAATCACTGCTAATCCATATTCTTAATTGTTGTGCCCCTCTACTCTAGTGCTCCCGTTCTCCTTCACCAGAGTTCCATCCACTGCACTCATTCTTCCAAAGGTCCTTCCCTCTGCATTTTCCCCTGTGCCCAACACAGAGAAGTTTTGCACTATACAAAAGCTAAATACTACTGGCTTTACACCTATGCTAATGTTTTTCAAAATATACTGTACTGTGACCTTTCCTTCTGACACAATACTAAGTCATTAAGATAAATGAAAAACAAGTGAATCTTATGTCATAATTGCAAACTTACATAACATATGATGGCTGTTCTTTTGCCTGATCAACAGGTCTGCGTGTTGTTCTTCTAGTTGGTTCCAATTCCTGAAAAAACGTAAGATTGGTTAGCTTTGCAAAACAACTATTTTTGTAACTTTATAACAAAAAGCATGAAAAAAACTAATTAGCGTAACATACTTAGACATCCATGGCTTGGGATAGACCCAAAGAAAATCCTTATATTGCAAAGGTAATGATCGAGTTGGAGAACAAGTAGGCAGAGGAACTGGTAAAATAAAGTGGCAGTCCTTATCACTTACAAACTAAAAAGAAAACCACAAATCCGAATGGATCAAACTCCCTTTAAACCAAAAATTGCAAATGAAGAAAGAGAAACAGGGAGTGAGGAAAAAGGGTTAGGTATTTGGGACACGGGGATAAAGTGCAAGCCCAAGGCCGTTATCTAGGGTACCCCCTTAAAAGCAAATTGGGGAGTATATATTAAAACAATGTTGGTAAAGTAAAATCGTGAAGCGAGAACAAAACACACAGATCTGTCCTATCTGCTCTCAATTTCTATGCATTACAATAAAGGTTTTGACCTAACGAGAGTATGTTGTACTCTGCTGAGAGCACAGGTTTTTATTTCAACCCAAAATGGACAACATCAGTGGTGCAGTGAAAAATAACAGAACATTAATATTACTGGTGGTGTTCGAATACTATAAACAATAAAATGTATAGGATTAATTGGGTTTTTGAGTTTACTAAACACAGAGTGAAAAATACACAAGTCAAGTAAAAATGCATTTTAGGTTTTAACAAACCATATGAATAGAATAAAAATGTACTACAGTAGATATTTTACAAATCATGGAAAATAATTGTTTGAATTCCTCTCCTTTATTACATTTTTATAACAGTAGCAGGGATCGAAATTAAGACTGGATAAGGAGGCGCTAAAAGCAGCTCCTGGGTATCCATCATTAAACAAGGGCCAGGAGCCACCATGGCAGGACAAGAATCTAGTACATATCATTCAGCAAATCTAACTTTAACATAACATGTAAAAACTAATTGGAAACTGGTTACCCCACCCTTCACACCTAACACCTCCATGTGAACACACCAATGACCTCCATTTGGCTTAATTAGTAAGTCAACATCAACATGGAGTGGCCGTCAAATATATTGAAAAACGATTTATTTCATGTAATTATATAGAAAGAGAAATACAACACGACAGTCAAACAAAATACAAATTACACAAAATGCTCATCAATGTGACGGGGGGTTAGCAGTAGGTGACTCATCATTTTTGCAACATCTGGCTGATATGATCAACACCCAGATATTCGGGTATGTGATTGTTGTGATCAGAACTCGAAATATATACTGATCAATATCAAACTGGCTATCCACTTGCAAAAGTTCTTAAAACTAGGAGCACCAAAGACTTAAAACAAAGTCTTGTGATAGTTGATATGCGTTTAGGCACTTGGGGCGCAATTAACTGTCTCCCTTGCGTTCACGTCACTTGTTAGTAGGGCCTCATCAGGACGTTGACTTAAGTTGCAGTGATAAACCCCAATTTAGCGTTCTAGAACAATAAAAACAAGAAAGAATTCTCACTCTTGATCATGACCGCTATCATCATATTAGCTTGTGTGATAAAAGGTTAAAAGCACGTGCTCACCAGAATTATTATTACAGGACGTGCAGGGATATGCTTTTTTGTTTTTTTAACTCTTTATTGTTTTACAACAATTAACCAACACAACAACAAACAAAACATGACAATCACACTGTCAATTCTTTGTGGATTCCGCCTTGCTTCATCTCTTGTCTTGGCACGATTCCATGGCATGTCGCCCTGGTTGGTAACCGTCCATCCTATCCAATGCAATCCGGTCTATATCCCTTTACTTCTCCATATCGGGGGTATCCAGCTCTTTTGCGGGTTTCCGTTTAAATATCCTCCGCACCTCGGGGTCCCTCAGTACCACTTCCTTCTCCTTGTCCAAACAAGTCCTGTATCAGAGAGTTCCATGCAAGTAACTTATGCCCACTCTTCCTTTCTCCCCTCTGCACCGCTCTTGTCCACACTACTGTCTCAACCACTGACCATTTCTTGAGGTCCGCCCACCACAAGCCTGTGCTTGGTCTCGAGCTAGGGTTCCATGCCATTGCTATGCTTCTTTTTGCCAAAATGAACACTAAATCCTTCATTTGGCCAGGTGTGTTCTGCATCTGACTCCCCTAGGGAAAAGGCCCAGTAGGTACGACTCTGGGGACCATGCTTGCATGTGAAGTCTGCCCTCCTCCACCCTTTCTCTGATCCCCTCCCAAAATATCTTTATCACCTGACAGGTCCAGAATATGTGCAGTATGTCGGCTTCCTTCTCGGCACATCACGGACAGCCCCGGGGCTCCCCCATCTTCAAGACAGTCATCCTCCTGGGTGTGAGGTACGCTCTATGCGTGAGGTATAGCTCTGCCAGCCAGAATCTTGCATTCCTGGACACTTTCTTCGGGTATTGCAAGACTCTAGCCCATTCCTGGTCACTGAGGGGCCTCTGGAACTCCTCCTCCCATCCGTCTCTTATTTGCAGCTCCCGTTCATCGTTAGATTTCAACAATTGCTCGTACAGTCTAGAGATTGTGTGTCCCTCTTCCGATACATAGTACCATGCGCCCAGCCTCCCCTCCGAGTCCTCATCCTCCAGCCATCTCCTCTTTATTGTCTGGGCCATGCAGTTATGTAGAATGCACCGTCTACCGTGTATGTTGTGCTCCTCCATCATGTTTCAGAATTCCGCCCATTGACCTTCCTTTCTCAGATCTCCAATTTGAGCTATGCCCTTGGCTTTCCACTGGGATCGGTAGATTGCAAGGGTCCCTGTATCCACGCCCACAAACCCTACGAGGGGGATCTGTGCCGAGCAGGGGTTCCGCTTCCCCTGGAATTTCCGTGCTTTGCTCCACAGGATCAGGCCAGCTTGACCATGTTGGGTAGGGTCCTGATCAGGGGCTTGTCGATCCATAGCAGCTCCTTCAGGTAGTATTGCTTCAGCGCCGGCTCGATGAGCAGTGAGTCTATCAATGTTTCATCCCCCAGCCATTTTACCACAAACTGCAGTTGTCCTGCCAGATAATACAGTTCGAAGTCTGGCAGTCTGATACCCCCTGCTTCATAGTCTCTTTGTAAGGTGTTTAGGGCAATCCTGTTCCCTCCCCCCTCTCCCCAGGAAATCCTGTGCCACTGTGTTCAATAGTGTGAAGAAAGCCTTAGATATACCGTCGGGGATGTTTGTGAAGTAGTATAGCATGAGCAGTAATACCGTCATCTTCAGCAGGGCCGCCCTACCCATCATCCCCAGCGGAATTGTCTTCCAGAAGGTCATTGTCTTCTGTGTCTTATCGAGGGCTCCCAGTGTGTTGGATTTGTGTGTGTCCTTGGTATAGTGGTGTAACCCTATCCCCAAATATCGGAAGGATTTGGGGGCCCATATGAGTCCCAGGTCTGGCAATTGACTCGGGGGGTAGGGATGGATGGGGGGTATCTACCTCAGGGCAGCTAGGGGGAAAAGGGAGGACTTATCTTTATTGATTGCTATAACCGAGAGTCTGGTATATGCGTCTATTGCTTCCAGTAAGCATGGTAGATGCTCCCGCGGGTTCCCAACAAAAAGGAGCATATCGTCTGCGTATAGCAATATTTGGTGCATGATCCCATCTATATCTATCCTGGTGTCCCCGTATTCCGCCTCCAGGAAGACCGTCAGCGGCTCGAGGGCCAATATATATAACATTGGTGACTGCAGGCATCCCTGCTTTGTGCCTCTATAGATCCTCCATGCCCTGAGATATGTCTCCTGGTTTTAACTCTCGCTCTTGGGTTTTTATATAGCAACTCCACACAGCAGAGGAACCCCTCCACCACTCCCAATTCACAGATTTGAAAGCTTGAACGGCGTCTAATGACGCTATTGCGCATTCGCACCGTCTACTGTTCGTCTGATCTACCACATGGTGGAGCCTCCGCAGATTCCACATCGTGTTCCTCCCTGGGACATATCCTGTTTGGTCAGTGTGGATCAACATGGGTATCACCCTTTTAAGTCAGCTGGCTAGCGCCGATGTAAGAATTTTGGAGTCCCGGTTAATGACAGAGATCGGTCTATAGGATGCACACTCCAGAGGCAGCTCCCCTGGTTTAAGGATGGGTACAATTACTGATTCCGACCTGCTGTCTGGCAACAGCCCCTTTTCATGCGCTTCTTGATAAGTCTCAAACAGTCTCTGCGCTAAGGTGTCCTTGTATTCCTTATAGAACTCGCCTGGGAGTCCGTCGGGTCCCGGGGCTTTGCCCGATGAGAGCTCGGAGATCACAGAGAATCACGTATTTCCTCCACCGTGAGGGGAGCTTCAAGTATCTGTACCTGCTCTTCCGCTAGCCTTGGTAGTCTAAACTCGGCCATGGCGTCAGCAATATCGCCCATTTCCACCGCGGGGTTGGGAGCATACAAATTCTCAGAACTGTGAGAATATATCGTTAATGCCCTCTCTGGTCCTGACCGCCTCTCCTGCTTCAGCTCTTATCGCGTTTATAGGGTCTCTCCTGCATTCCTGCTTAGTGAGCCAGGCCAGAAGCCAGCTGGGTTTGTCCCCGTCCACATGCAGTTTTTGTATGCACCTCCCGTAATCCAATCTCCCCAGTCTCTCCCAGATTGCAACACATCTCATTCTCAACTCAGAGTTCCCCGGGTTCCTCCCCGTCATACCGGCTTGCTGTTCAGCCAGTTTTATCTCCTTTTCCACCTCTCCCTGATCTGCCAGGGCGCTTCCTCTTAGCCCCCCCCCGTTTTCCCTATCGCTGTTCCCCGACTTTGAAGGCATCCCAGATCGTGCCGGTACTCTCTATGCTTCCCCTGTTTTGCTCAAAATAATCTACTACCGCATCCTGCATGTGTTCCTGGAACTCGCCCTCCTTCAATGCCTCTGCCCTCAACCGCCATGTTGGTATTGGGGCCTTCCTGTAAGTATGCACCCATGTCCCTAGCAATGGTGCGTGATCTGACAGTGTTCTTGCCTTAATCTTTATCCCTGTGAATTCCCTCAGAGATTCACTGCCCGTAAATAAGTAATCTATGCGTCTGTACGTCGCATGGGGGGAGCTATAGTGTGTGTACCCTCTCCCCTGGCCATGTACCTTCCTCTAGACGTCAGCCAGATGTAGTTGATTCAGGATCGTTTCTAGGGCCTTTGCTGGTGGTGCTGGTTTCTTGTACTTGACATCCGATCTGTCCAGAAGCAGGTCCAGGGTGCAGTTAAAAAAACCTGCCCAGATGAATGTCGCCTCCCTGTATTGAGCCAGTTTGGGTGCAATTTTCTTGAAGAACTCTGTTGCATCATGATTTGGAGCATATGTATTTATCAAGCATATTTCCTTGTTTTCCAGCATTCCATGCGCCAACACAAATCTGCCTTCCGTATCTCTGTCTTGCTTTATCAACTGAAATGGGACCCCCCGGGGCTACCCATATCAGGACAACCCTAGCATAATTGGAGTATGTCGCACTGTACATTTGGCCTCTCCATTTCTTTGCCACTTTGGTCTGTTTCTCAGGCATTAGATGAGTCTCTTGAAACATTGCTATTTTGACCTTAATCCTGTTCAGCCAGGCGTATATTCTAAGCCTCTTGACGGAAGCATTGAGACCTCTTACGTTCCAGGTTGCAATGGTCACCTCGTCCAGACCCATTTTATTGGTATGCCCTGTATGCTGGCCCCTTTCGTATCCTTCTGCGGGCCCACCTGCCTAATGCTCCTCTTCCCAGCCCCAATCCGTGCCGTCCCGCTCTCCCCTGGGCATAGGTTCTTTGTGCCGTTATCACCACGGACCATCGACTGGGACAGTTTCCTCGGGCTTGCTCCGTTCGATCCATATTGGTTCCTTCACCACACGCACCATGTCTTATCCTGCTTCTTATGCTGCTTCCTCTACTTTTTGTGCCTTTTACCTACCAACCAAACAACTGACTAACTACTACTATCAAACATACGCCCAGCCTCCCTCCCCCTGCTCGGGCCCTGCTGCTTCTCATGCTCCACCCACCAAGGTGGGACTCACCTGCGGCAGCGTGATGCCTCAAAACGGACATCCTAACTAAGTCTTGGGGTGCGTGTCCTGTTGCCACCTGCGGTGATGCCGAAACTCGTTGCTCCTTTAATTATATTCCATCTGATTTGCGTAATTTCTATGGTGTTGGAACCATCCTTCCCTTGGTAAGCTCACTCCTGCTGTCCCCTAGGTTGGTTCTCGCCCTTATTGGCGTTTCTGGGTCGTCCTTGCAGAATGCCCTGTTGGTCCATCCAGGCTTGGGTGTCTTCTGTCGTCTCAAAGAAGTACGATCTGCTCTCTCGTATCACCTTCAACTTTGCTGGGTACAACAGCATGTAGCGTATACCCGCTGCTTTGAGCCGTTCCTTGGTGGGGCCATAGCGTGCACGTTGTCTCTGAACTAAGATAGTATAGTCCGGGTAGATTGTTATTCTGGAGGAGTTCCTAGTTATCGCCCCCTTCTCTAGAGACTGTCAATCATTTATCTCGATCTTTGAAGTTCATGATTCTTGCAATCATTGATCTCGGGGGGTCGGGGGTGGGGGCTCCTGGTTGGGGCCTCCTGGTCAGGGCCTATGAGCTCTCTCCACTGCAAAACCCTGGGACAGTGTCCCTGCCCTGATCTCCTGCAGCAGAAGATTCTCGACATAATTTGTGTGATCCTGACCCTCTATTCCCTCTGGCAGTCCGACAATCTGGATATTATTCTTTCTGTCCTCCCTTACGAATCCTCTGCCCTCTGTTCCAGGATCTTTCCCCGTCGGAGCACATCTGACATTTGGGTCTGGGTGGTCGCAACGTCGGTGGTGTTTTGCTGCACCTGTTGTTGCACCGTACCCACTCGGTCGGCCAGGGTCCGTACATCTTGTCGGAGGAGACTCACGTCCACCATTACTATATCCATCTTATTCTCCAGGGATGTCTTTAAAGCCGTTATGGCTGTGTCCAACTTGTTTTCCAGAGACAGCTTCAAGGCCACTATGGCTTGCAGAATTGGGCTCTCACTATCGCCCTCCTGCTGTGCAGCGCTGGACGAGGCCATAGTTGCCATTGATGGAGTGTGTTGTCCTTTGTCTGACTTTTTGGAAAAAGATTCAATGCTGGTGTGTTTGCCTCTTCCCCCTTTTGATTTACTTAGCATCCTTTACTGGTCGCCGTTGCGCCGGCCCCCCTTCCTTCAGCTTGTCAGGCAGTCACCCAAGTTTCCTCCATATTCTCGCTAATCTATCTTGGGGGCCTGTTGTGTGGCACCCTCCATTCGTTGAGGCGATCCACTCCTCTTGCGTGCTTATGCGACTGCAGCCCCTGAGGGCAAGTCCACCCACCCCCTTGTGGGTTCCCCTTCCACAGCTATCTCTTGTTGATAGCCCCTGGTGGTAGTGGGGGAAGACCGAAGTTTGCTGTGCACTGCGATCCGTAAGGTTGGACAGTGCGGTCTGTCTTGGCGTTAGTTCTGGCAGACCTGGTGGTGGGCCCTCCTGGGTGGTGAGCCCACCGTATGTCCCATCTGTATTTAGTCCTCTCCAGTGTTATCACAGCTAGCTGTCTTCCCGAGTGTCCCGAGTGTCACTTGCAGGCTCAGGTGTTATGCTCTCCCACGTCCCCCAGCCTCTGATTGTCGTTGCTATGTAGTCTTTGTTTTCCCCCCTTTATGGCCGTATTCCTGTTCGTTCTTGTGACCTTTGCAACCCTTGCAGCACTCTCTCCCTTCTGCCCCCCTCTGTGGGTCCTCCGCTCACTCCGCTGTCTCACCTTCAGCTCTGGATATCCCACACAGTCTTTGTGCCTTCTTGCGCCCCTTTCAGGGTGGCTTTTCACCACGGGTTTATCCCGTGTGGAGGCACTTCCCCTATCTCACTCTGGAGCCCAGACTCGCCAGCTCACTCGAGGTGCTCATTCATCAAACGCATGTATGTTTTGTCCGCACTTTGCTTTCTTAGAAGCGCAGTTCGGAGGTCTTGTGTGTCCTTGTGGGTTATTTACCCCCACGTTTCAGCTAGCCATAAGTCCTTGCCCCCGGGATAAGAACTTCCCTGGTCCATTGGGCTCCTTTGCCTGAATGACACCAGTGCTTGAGAGTCTCCCAGAGTTATGCTCTCCAAGTGTGGGCCTGAACTCTTCTCAAGGTCCGCTTATCGGTTGACTGTTTGCTGCTTTTCTCACGCCAGTCAGGGTGGCTTAATGTTGTCCTCAGCTCCCCTTCACCCCACCCTCCAAGTCCCGCCTTATCCACCATCCCCGGGTCCAGGTCCCCTGCCGTTCTGTGGATGCTGAGCTGTTCCTCCCTTATAGTGCACAGGCCGCTGGTTACCTCTCTTTGCAGGTCAAGGACCATACCCGGGTTGTAGAGATGGCATGGGCCGTTCACACCTGATGGCGTAGTGTCTTGCACCCGGATCCAGGCGTTGCTCGCTCTCACCTTCCATCGGGGGCCTGCTCCGCCGACAACCAGCGAGTCCCCCCAGGCTGAAGTCTGGCCCCCCGATGGGGGTAGGGGTGGCCTCTGATCCCCGTGACTCCTGCCACGTATTCTGGTCGCCCCCGCTCAGGGCTATCATAGTTGGATATGCTCCCGCACCCGCCGGCTCCTGACACCGGAGCCTTGGATTCGCCACCCAGCTGCCCCTCTGCTCCGATTGTTCTCCTCCTGGCACACCAATGGCCTTCGCACAGCCCAGCACCTGCGATCCCTGCTCACTCGGTGCCACCGCTCTCGTCAGACTGGGTCTGCCGGTCCTCCACTTCAGCGCTGCCTTTTCCGCTGGCAACGTTCGCCTGCAACGCACCTGCTACTCAGCCACTGCAGTAGTTTTCTCTGCCGTTCTGCACTGGATCCCAGCGACCGCCCTCAGGTCCTTGGCTGCCTTCTCTCTTCTCGGTGAGCCCTGAAGTTTACGCTCGCCATCTTTGATGCGACGGGGGGATCTTGAAAGCAAGTTCGGTCACGATTCCTTGCCCGATTCCCCAGAGCGATCTCCTCAGGTCTTCTCAGGATTTTCCGCCGCCTACATGTGTATTTTGCCTGTATTCAGCCACAAATCACGCCAGTTTGGACGGATATCGTTTAAGATCTCACTGGAGCTCACGGGACCTGCTCACTACCGCATGGCCGCCAAGCCACGCCCCGTGCAGGGATATGCTTATTCAGAAAATCCAAGATTTTCATTTACTGTAGAGGAGTACTTTAAAAACGTCACTCACTAAACAAAAATACAGTGTAATTTACTGTCTGTCTATTTTCTGCTCCAAAGAAGTGTTCAAATACCATATTTACACATATTAAATATAATTAAAAAGCTGGTAAAGCGTACACTAACCTGCCCACTATATATATCTATGTATCTCAGAGAGGCAGAAGAAGAGGTGAAGAAGCAAAAGGAGGAACTAGATACTTTAGAAAGTAAAATCCCAAAACGACTGCGTGATAGCAGACATTAAATAGAAATTAGAAAAATTAAATGAGGCAATCCGAAAATCTAAACTTGCACTAGATAAAAAAATCTGGAAACTCAAGAAGGATATTGATAATTACACAGAAGAGTTAACTTATCCTTATTTGGTCCCAACTATTACAAAGAACACAATTAGACTAGATATAAAAACAGATGAGGTAATACAAGACCAAGATTTATGACTTTCTCTAACACGTCCAATAGTTCAATGGAAGTGACTCCGATAGCACTAACACATCAACAGTTACTTCTGGTACTGTTGCCCCCAAACCCCGGCACTACTGTTTTTTCAGCAATGGGGAAGGAACTGACAATACAGGGCTCTGCGGACCGGACAATGGAACCGAACACATCCACAGGGTTGGTGATATCCATCTTTAATTTGACCAACCATATTTTAACCTCTCAGGAAATCGGCTAATTGGACAGGGGCCCAGGTTTTGTGCCCACTTCATGTGCAGATTCTTTCTAAACAGAACTAGAACAAAGGAGGTTCTTCAGATCTATACGGCTGAAATATTTCTTCCAGCTATCCAATAGCCCAATGATACAAAAGAAAAAATAACAGGCCTTAAACCTCCTCCTTCCTTTTTACCTTCCGCTGCTAGGAGTCCAGCTCTAGTGGCGATCGAGAATAAGATTGTTTGAATCTAAGAAACTCTGATTCGCACAACCATCATCGAGGCAACTTAAACAAGGAAGAGAGATTGGCTTTGAGAGAATTGCAAGTAATTCTGATTTCCTTATCAAACCTGATGTTGGCGGAATTGCTCTGTGGTCTCGGTCAGCATATAGAATTGAGGCATTGAAGCACCTAAGCGATAAGGATGGATTGATGGTGACAAACAATCTTTTCTCAGCAGGTCAAATCCCACAATAACGGTCTTTTATTTGTTGCCCAAGGTCCACACAAACTATTTGTATTTGTTTTATTTATAACGCGCAAACCATCAGGCCCGGAGGCATCAGGGCGCAATTTGTACAGAGTTACAATAATGCATTTATACAGACATAAAAATTACATTAACAGAATACTAACAGTGTTTCTATCTACATACATTACAGTGATTACAGTGCCGCTAGGCTTAACAGTGGATATACCCATAGGGTGTACAGAAAATAGTAACGGAGGTCAGTGGGCCAGAGTATGTAAGACGAGGGCGCAGAGCATGTCTTATTGCTGTTCAAAAAGCCAAGATTTAGTTTTGGCCTTCAATGTCTTGAATGAGTCTTCAGCTTTGATTGTAGCGGGGAGGGAGTTCCATAGCTTAGAGGCTAGGACAGGGAAGCTAGTGCCCCCCACGTTTTGAAGTTTAAACCTAGGGATCGATAGACAGTGGGTCTGGGCAGTTCTTAGAGGTCGGGAGGTCGAGTGGGGAGACAGCCAACTGCAGAGGTAGATATGGGCCTTGTTAGCCAAGCATTTGTGCGAACTGTACCACTCCACCTGGCCAACCTATCGGGTCAGCCATAGGTTCTATTTTCGTACCATTATCCATCTACCATTTTTAAGACCTTTCATTTGGCAGATGCACTCTTACGTTAAGGATACTACAACAATGCTGAAGATTCGCTCAGCAATGACCATTGAACCACATGATCTTTTAAGGTCTCTTGATGTTGAGGCAGTGTATACAAGCATTCCGCAAATGGAAGTTATCAAGATTATACAAGTGTACTTAGCTCATCGTACTGATGTTAGTACTGAGGTCCCAATAGAGTTTATGCTCAAATGCACGAGAAATGCACTTACGGAGAACTATTTTCTATTTGAAGGGGAGTTCTTTAACCAGAAACACTTTCGCCCCAGATATCGCCAGCATCTCTATTGATCATTTTGAATCAAATTCGATCTATTAGGAGGACAATCTATTTAGCTTAAGAATTATCAGCTAGCATTGTTATATCAATTATGTTTTTATGATTTGGAGAGGGGATCAGACCAGCCTCCTATCAATCTTAGTATGGTTAAACTCAAGAAACCAATACATCACATTTACTATGGTGCACGACTATAACACAATGTTTTTTTAGATCTGCTGATTAGTAAATCAATGGAGGGTAGACTTCAAACCTCCTTGCTCAGAAAACCGACCAATATAAAGACTTTATTAAAATATGACAGTTTCCACCCACTCAGTTTAAGAAACAAATCTACCAGTAGGTCAATTTTTACATGTCAGTGGAAGCTGTAGTACTGATTCTGACTTCAATCAACATAGTAAAGATCTGAGTTTTCGGTTAAGGGAGAGGGGGTATCCCCCAAACCATCCTCCAGAAAGCACAGAAACAGGCACAGCACACTACTTGTGAGGTCTGTTTAACCCTGCAAGAGAAAACTAATCTAGAGAAACTTACGTGCATCACTACATGCAGCCCTGTAAGTAACAAACTTAGAAGATCGATTCTTAAAAATTGGCACATGATACAGACACCAGAGTTTATGCCCATAAAACCAAGGCTTGGATGCAAGAGACAAAGAAACCTAAACGGCATGTTTGTACACATGTATGATTATCCGATGCAGACACGGAAGAGACAATGTACATTGTGAGATCTTCCTACCGGTCACTACATATGCGGATGTTGCTCAGTCTGTAATCCAGCACAAAACATGAAAGAAATAGATCTATATGGAATGAAATGGCACCTCAATTCCTTCACTAACTGTAGATCTCAATGGTTGTTATATAGGATCAAATGTCCATGTGGCCTTATTTCTGTAGGCAAGACGATGCAGGAGATCCATCAGAGGATCTGCGAAAACCGGTCCTGCCTTTGAAATAAGGTAGATGATGAACCTATGGTGGCACACTTCATTCAGCACAAGCACAAACCAGCTGACATACTATGGTTTGTAATCCAAACCATGGCACCTGCTCTCAGAGGCGGTGACACTTAGAAGATCAAAACAGAAATAGATTTCCAAACTGGATTGCCCGAGGACCAGCCTGAACACCAACATTGAATGGGGCCTATTCATGCACCGATAAAAACATCTTTGGTGGTTCTAAGTTGTATACTGACCTTGAAGTGTGGTAGACTTTTTTTTATTTAGGAGGCGAGGGTGCATATGTCGTTCCTTCTTACATGTGCATACTAGAGGTAGCCTACGGCCCTGACGTCTCCACCTTTGATGTCTCAATTATAGAGCAATGGAAAGCAAAGCTGCCAATCCTGGGATATATATGTGCAGTGGCATGATATCATGTTTTGCCTTTAAGAATTGTAGATGCAACAGTTTGTTGAAAGTTACAGAGTTGCACTTTGATATTCCCCTTTTGGTTGGCATCAAATTACAACTATTGCACTGACTGCCCCACCCTTGGTCTCTCAGGTTTAGAGCAATGACAAGCCAGGTAGTGGCTGATGCCATTCTGGGTTAATAATGTGCAGTGGCATGATTAATACCTTTTTTGAATTATATATACCAGATTTTTTCATTCTTTATTTTTTTCGGTTTGCACCAAAGTGCAACCAGCGCATTGAACAGAGCCCCGCTCCTTCTGTGACCACAACAAGGTTTGGTTTCGGAATTGATGGTTTCCAAGCCTCATTTTGAAATTGAGGCACGGACTCAGCAGTCCAAGACATGTTTTGTGAATACAAAAGTCAAAATTTGAGTGCAAGTGCGAGACGAAGTAACCATAGTAGAGTCATCTGACATCCTGCTCTGGTTGCCTGCATCTATGTTGTAAGTGATAACACTTGCTGTGGGACCCACTTTTTTCAACTAATTGGATTGGGCAACTCATTTTCTTTTCCGGTGGAGAGCCACAGCAAATTTCTATGTGTCCAATATGGCGCTGACACACTGGGCAGTCCGGAGTGGTTTTGACTAGTTAAAGTTAACCATATGTTGCGATTCTTCTGCAAGTTATGTGCAGGTTACAGCCATTCAGTAGTGAAGCATCCTTACTACTCTTCATTTCCCAGATATTTATATACACTAACCTGCCCACGATATATATAGTGGGCAGGTTAGTGTACTCTTTACCTGCTTTTTTAATATGTGTAAATATGGTATTTCAACATTTCCGAGAAGCAGAAAAGTCACTAGCAAGTGATATTTTTGAAGTACTCCTCTACAGTAAAAGAAAATCTTGGATTTTTTGAATGAGCATATCCCTGCATGTCCTGTATTAATAATTCAGGTCAGCACACACTTTTAACCTTTCATTACACAAGCTTATATGATGATAGCATATCACAATCAAGAGTGACAATTTGTTCCTATATGTGTATTGTTCTAGAATGCAAAATTGGGTTTTTCACTGCAAATTAAGTCTACATCCTGATGAGGCCCTACTAACAAGTGGCATGAAAACAAGAGACATTGCATTGCGCCCCAAGGGCCGAAACATGCGTCGACTATCACAGGACTTCATTGGAAGGCTTTGGTACTCCCAGTTTTAGGAACTTTTGCGAGTGGATAGCCTGCTTGATCTTGATCAGTATATATTTCAAGCCCTGATCACAACAATCACATACCCGTATATCTGGATGTTGATCATATAAACCAACTGTTGCAAAAATGATGTCTAGGTCACCTACTACTACTACTACTACTACTACTACAACCCCCAGTCGCATTGATGAGCATTTTGTGTAGTGTATATTTTGTCTGATGACTGTCGTGTTTTATTTGTCTTTCAATATCACTACCTGGAATCGTTTTTTAAATATATTTCACAGTCACTCTATGTCGATGTTGACCTGGTGATAGAGCCAAATGGAGGTCATTGGTGTGTTCACACAGAGGTGTTGAGTGAAAGGGAGGGGTAACCAGTTTCCAATTCGTTTTTTAAATTTATTTAACATAAAAATAACCACATGGTTTTGTATATACAATATAAAAACTGTAAAAAACATTAACAAAAGAACAGAAAAAATGTGTCCAAAAACATGTACATTCTTAAGAATCAATTTCTATTTCAAATGAGAGCAAAATACAATAATATATAGTTTAACAGTTAAAAACTCTGCCAGATAACTCTTACAATTTCAATAATCTTCCAATAAAACTTAACTAAAAAGAATATTACATTTGTATCATGACCTTCCATAAAAATATTCCATAACAACGATAGATCTTGACAATTAAATTGGTTATCATAAGATTTTAAAAAGCTTTCTCTCATATCTGTAAGACTTTCACACTTAACTAGAAGATGTTTAAGGGTTTTTAATTTGTGATTGCCACAGAGGCTGCACCACCTTTCTTATCTCTGTACTCGAAGTTTGGCTCCATAGATTTCTAAAGTCTCACAGCGATTGAATTTCATGAGAATTTACTGATGAATAATAATTGGAAAAGTATATGCTAAATTATAGGTTGGTGCTAAAGTGCGTGATATTCTGTAATGCAAATAATTGCTGCTGTTGCTAAGGGTAGCAAATTGAACTACATTCGCCTCATTGCTAAAATCCTTACAGGGGTTTTTCATCCAATGTTTAAATGATACAAGAGGACTCACTGAATTACATTCATATTCATCTCTCTACAGTTTATGCATAGTCATGATTTTTCCCAATGTACCCATTGTCAAACAATTATCTATGCATTGAAAAGCAGAGACAAAATTAACAACTATGGTGTCATTATCTAATATAGACAGCTTTTCATAACACATAGTAGTTCTAAGATTAAAATCAGTTACAATTCCGTGTAAGTCGAATTCTAATAAGTTGTACTCCACAGTTACACATTGTGGTAAACGCATCAGTTTGCGGAGTATACTTGTTTCAAACTTTCTTAGTTCAGGTAGAGAATGATGTCCCCATATCTCAACGGCATATAAAAGGACTGCTTTTACCCTTGCAGTATAGAAAAGCAGCACAGTTTTTACAGAGAAACCTATATTGCATCCAATAAAGGCACTGATAGTGTTAAGACACTTGCTTTTTGTTTCCTGCTAATGGTACCGCCAGATCAGTTTATCATCCACGTGAATACCTAAGAATTTTTATGTATCAACTTGTTTAACTAAGTTACCATCGAATGTCCACGTATATTTTTTTGTCCCATTACCACATTTTCTAAAAAACATCAGTTTATGTTTATCAACGTTTACCGTTAGGCAGTTAGTTTTCACACAGTCACATAAGGCGTTAAGGGAATTCTGTAGTCCATGTGGGGTGTGGTCTAACAACAATGAATCGTCAGCATAACCTAACCAATTTATTGCAATTTTCGCGGGACAAGTGGACAGGTCACCAAGGTCATCGTAAAGATCTGCCAAATACAGGTTAAAAAGAGTTGCAGCGACTATTCAGCCCTATTTAACTCCTGATGGGTGGCAATGGATTTGGAAAGTGTTCCCTTCCCATCAAGGAGCACACATACAGAGGTATCGGAATAGAGCAACATTAGCATCTTGAGTAGTCCCATAGGGATCTTACTTACATTTCGATCGTTTTATCCACAACTTATTCCTGTTCACAGAGTCGAATGCGTCGCTGAAATCTATACAAGGGCAATACATATTGCAGTCACGCCTCCTCCAAAAATAAGAATATTATGGGCGGTAGATGATTTTAGTCAAAAACCAGTTTGGTTAGGTGGCAAGATCTTGTTGTCAAGTATCCAATTATTAAGCTCAACAAGCAGCACCCATGCAAATATCTTAGTGGGTATGTCAAGCATAGCCAAAAGACAGTAATTTGCAGGGTTATTCCAAGCACCCTTCTTGTGAACAGGTAGGATGTTGCTCTTTTTCCATGTTAGTGGAATAGCCGCCGTCTGTCCAATTACGTTAAACAGAATCCAAAGGGCATGAGCCCAACTCTTGGCCGGACGCTTTATTAAATTATTACAAACCCCATCAGGGCCTACAGCACGGGAACTGTTTAGGCCATGTATAATTTTCTGGACTTCATATATTGTAACCTGACATTTCCACGTGCAATAAGGGATGGTCACAACTATTTCCTTGGGACCTAAGGCACTGATGGTGGTTTTAATATGATTTACCCAGATCGCCTTTTTTGTGCCTCGTATTACGTGCCAGATTTCTGAGTTTCTTTCTTTGGATAGCCTAATATGCTATTAGTTTCCAAATCTCGATTTCACAGGATTTCTTATACGTTTTTAACCAGTTTTTGTACAAACACTTCACAGCTTTGATATACAAGGCAGCCTGCCCATTATCATGTACCCCTAATGGGGAGTGCAATACAGAGGCAATCATTTTTCACATCAATTTTTTCGCATCAGCTATTTTTTTATCATGACACCCCCTTTTACTAATTGGAATATTACACTTCTCATAAGTTGATTTATATATGCGTCTTGTGCTACAGCTTTCGCCCATTTCTTTTATCATAGTTTCAAACGCTTCAACAATCCCATTACATGCATGAAAGTTAATATCTTCACATTTCTGGATGAAGTAACCCAGCTGACGAAGCGCTGCTATGTTGCCCTTACAAAAATTATTTCATTACACTGTATCCGGTTAAGACCTTCATTAAGGTATATGTTCCCATTCAGGTCATATTTTGTGGATAAATTCAGTGGAGTGATAGACTTAATCAGGATACACAACGGAAAGTGACCACTTTCAGCGCGTGATACAATACCCATATCCAGTGTTAGGGCCAGACCAGTGGAATTTACAATTACATAATCAATAGTAGTAGTGCTTTTGCCAGCTGACCGAGTATAGGCCCTATTAGCATCACTCGGACAAAAGCCGTTTAACAGTGTGAGATTATGCTCTTCCAGAAGTCTTATCCAGGGAGCGCTTTGACAATTGAATTTTTTTCGATCTACAGGAGCGGAGTTCATGGATATATTCATATCAAGAGATGGGCAAATCATACTAGTGTTAAAATCACTCATCAGCCATATGGGATAGGAACAGCACAATTTTGCAAGCGGAAATTAGGACATCTCGCGATGAACTGCAGAAACAGAGGACACGTTTTTGAGTCTCCAGGACATTTATAATCAGTGTATGGGGCCCAAATTAAGCTACAAGGAAAATATAAATGATTAATCTGTATGTAATAATGCCTTGTGTGCCGAATCACTAGATGTCGCCACTTCTCCCCCACGGGAAGACCTTTCCATTTTAGCTTGCGTCACATCTGAACAGGATTGTGAATGTTAGCATGTACCACACTTAGCTGGAATCCTCAATTTAGCCTGCGCCGCATCTAGATAGAAATGTGAATGTTAGCATGTACCACACTTAGCTGGAATTCTCAATTTAGCCTGCGCCGCATCTAGATACAAATGTGAATGTTAGCATGTACCACACTTAGATTGAATTCTCAATTTTTGCTTGCGTCACATCTATACAAGTTTGTGAATGTTAGCACATGCCACACTTAGATGAAACCGTAATGATGACAAGGGCAACACCCGGATGGAATCATGATCACTAGCCTCCTCACATATAGACAGAATTTTGAATCAACAAGCACCACACACTCAGATGGAATAATAAAAGATAGCAAGCATCACACCTAGACATAACTGGAAGGACAGAAAGGGCAACTAACCAATCCACTAACAATTTCACCCCTCTGCTTACACAACTCAAACTCTAACCAAACACAACCACAAGCCTAAAATGCAGCAATCCGCACAAACTTCACTACACCGCAACAACAAAACAAACCGCACATAGACTTGCACAACAGCACATGACGACTACCGATCGTAAAACACCCCAAGCCCAGCCAACGCACCCACCGGGCTGAAGCTGCCAACAGCAAATCACTGCTCTCTTGCTCTTTTCCAACCTATTCCCACTAACTCAACCCCCACCCCACTCCCTCTTTCAGAGCCGCCAGAGCGCCAGGGGACCACTCCGGTGGTGACAGTGCGCGGTACAAATGTCCTTTAACATTAACATGAGGCCAGGGAGGTGAAGCTGCTATCCAATAGTCCCCCTGGGGTGGGATAATGGGGTAGGATCTCATGGGGAAGGAATCCCCCTAGGGAGAAAGACAACCATCTAGGGTACAACCCTTATAAGAACATCACCCACCACATACTCTAACCTCTCCTTCTGCTAGTAACCTCTTAGTGGACAGTAGACCTATGTGCTGTTATAAGGCAGAATACCATAAGGTTCTGGAAAGTACTGAGACAAAGAAGAATATAGAACCTAGGTAATCCAAGTACTGAGACGAGTTGGCCCCATGGAGTGATAAAGATGAAACCAGTGAAAGAGAAGAATGACTTCTACAATGGGTACAAAATGGACAATGGATTAAACACTTGGCAGTTATGGAGGACGGCAGGTGTGCTGCGCACCAAACATGGGGGTTTTCAAACCTGTGTTGTTGATCCAGAGGGAGAGAACTCCAAGGACGCCAGCAGTCTGTCGCGTCTGATGATCGGGAGGTCTGTAGGAGCAGACAGGTGCCCAGCAGCGTCGAGAGGAGGAAGGAAAGCAGAAGGCAGCCGGGAATGCTGTCGAACAGCCAGAAGGAAAGCAAGCCATCTGGGAAGCCGAATAGAACACCTACCATCCCAAGAAGCCCCAGTGATGTGACGAAGACCTCAACAAGGTAAAGGGCGGCCAGGGAGACCAGGAGGGGACAGAGGTGGCTTTCCAAGAGGGCATATGCAGTTGTCCCTAAACCCCTTCGCAAGCATAATGCTTTGGTGGCATGGCAGGGGCAGAAAGCCTATAAACCTTCTCCTTATTTCAGTGGTGAAACTAAGCCTGCTGATCACCAGGGAAGACTTGAGGATCCCAAGTAGCATAAAGAGAACTTGAGAGGGAGAATACCTCACATCAGTGGCAGGGATAAACCCACCCAGAGAGAAACCAGGGTATGTGACCCACACCAAGAGTGATATGAATCATCTTCCTTGTGGCAGTACTAGTTGGGGAAGTGAACCAAGTGGGCTAAATCAAAGAGGAAGAGAAGCCAGAGTCACAGACCCTCCTTGGGTGTTGTAGGCGTGAAGACTAAGAGAAGACCAGGAGAAGGGAGTCAATGCCCCTGGATGTAAGAAGCTGCTCTAAAATTACCAGAAGGGAGTCATTCTCCTGGTAAATAGGACCGGGGGTGAGGTCCACCAGACCTGGGGAAGGGAGTGATTCCGCCGGGCTATCTGAGACTGGACACCAGGAGACCGGAGCCAGTCTCCTGGGATCAGAACAGTACTGCCTTTAGTTTCTGGTTTAAGGGACAGAAGTAGTTTCCTTGACACAGGACGGTGGAAATGTTTTCTCCGACAGACATCCTGACGATTACCTTTGTTCTTTAGTTGAGACAGGAGAACCCCTTGTAGGAATAGGGACAGATGCTTTATGATTTGAATAAAATTCTTTAGCCCCAAACATGCCACCTTTGTGCCAGTCTCCTCCTTCTGCACCCCCAGGAGAGAATAACTAAGCATAAATCCAAAATAAGGACGAGCAACCAAAAATCACCAGTAGCGAGACATTTTAATGAAAATAGACATACTATTGCACAACTAAGGCTTCAAGTGTTAGAGACAGTAAAGCCCCCACCAAGATGAGGTAATACCAGCATGCTCCAAGCAAAGAGAGAAATGTATTAGATCCACAAATTGGACGCCACGCCTCCTACAGGAATGAACGAAGAGTTCATACACCGTTTCATTAATTGTGTACATTACTGGAACTGTTTTAGTGCTCTTTGGAAACCTTAATTCTGCAAATATTTTAGTCCCTCAACGATAAGACTGAAGAATCAGTTTACCAAGACTTGGAATTTTGCTATCACACATTGAATACCTTGAGCCACACAATGCCAAGTATTACAGGACACTGATGCTATTGTGAATGTTGTGATGTGAAATGTCTATAACATAAGGATGTACACTGAAGGCATAACATATTGTTATGAAGTTCTTAAGCTATCAAAAATGTGATTTAGCTCCCAAGATACATTTTTAAATGTATGCAGTACACTGATGCCAGTCAAAATGTTGTGATGTGAAATGTTAAAAACAAAAACAATGTGCGCAAAAGGAATAGCATCACATCTAGTGTTATGAAGCTAAAGTTGTTGTTATACCCAGGCTACCAGAAATGTGATTTTTCACCCAAGATAGATCTTTAAATGTATGCAATCACAGTGTACCGATGGTAGATAAATGTGTAGTATCTATATTTAATCAGAACACAGTGTTAGGTAATAAGGAGCCATCGGCAATAACCTCCATTCGTAAATGCATATCTACGGATTGCCATCATATGATTCAGTGAATGCCATCATGTAGCAGGAAGTATAGATGTACCAACACATTACAATTCCAGTACACAATATTTGCACTAGGAACAATGCCTGCTCACCGGCAACTACTTGATTTTTTAAAATAATTCTTTATTTAAGCTTTAGTCAAGGTGAACATCTTTCCAATAACATAATTTCATCAACAGTTCTGCTTTCGGCGCTTTGACCTAGGCTGGGATTTTAAACTTTTTAGTAAAACAGGTTAACAATTATAAGCTTAACACATGATTATCTTCAGGACCCATTGTTCCCTCCCTCCCCCAACAGACGAAATGGGGTGACAGTTCAAATGCAAGTCTGAGGCGCTTGGCAGACGGGAGATGTAGTGGTAGTGGAGCGAGAGTGACCTTTATGTGTAGATGTTGATAAAGGGAGACCATTCCATTTCTCTTGCGAGTGAGAGGTCATGCAGGGCCCCTCTCATGTTTTCCATTTCGTAGAACTCTTTGGCCTTTTGGGCCCACATTTTATCTACGGGGAGCGACAGTGACGTCCAACTTATTGTCAGGCAGACCCTTGCCGCCAACAGAAGGAAATGGGGCATGTGCGGGAGACGTCGCCAGTGTCCCTCTGTTTCCCCCAGTTCGAATAGCATCAGCCAGGGGTCATGGCGTCTCTCCACACCGTCTATGCACCTTATCCAGCCCAGGACCTCTTTCCAGAAAGCCTGTGCTTTCTGGCATTACCACCACATGTGCCAGTAGTCCGCTTGTAGGCCACACCCTCTACAACACTGAGGGCTTGAACCCTGAAACATCTTGGAGAGGTGGAGCGGGTCGTACTGCCACCTATGAAGGAGCATCAACCCATGCAGTTTGTACTGGTTTGATATGGAGGTGTTGTGGGTGCTGGTGCATAATTGCTTCCAGAGCTCGTTGTAGATAGGTCTGCCCAGTCTCTTTCCCACCTTTTTTGGAGGGCTTTGTTCAGGTTTGTTTCTGTACTCAACAAGGCTCTGTACATTCGTGAGATGAGAACCGCTGTGGATGTGGCTCCGCTCAGTATGCGTCTGATCGGTTTTAGGTCCCTTTGCAGCATGTATCTCCATTTCGGGGAAGTCGGAACTTCCTTCAATTGCAGGAATTGGAGGTTTGACAGGGTGCCTATTCTTAGCCCCTCTTCCAATCGCTGGAGGGAGAGTGTTGCCCTTTATCATTTGACCGACCCTCTCTAGGCCTGCCTCGAGCCACTCTTGGAAGCTTAGTGGATCCTGAATATCGTCTCTGATTGGGGGACTCATATGTGGCTCATCGGGGATGGCCAAGATGTAATTCCCTTCATTTCACGCTTGTTCACCACAGTTGTAAGAGGTCCCAATATTCTGTGTTTTAGGGCTTTACCTGGGAATGCTGGTTTTGGCGCCCACTCTCCTAGCATCACTGGCCTCAGCCAGTGATTTTCTATTTCCACCCACAGCTTGTTTTTGTCATCTCTAAGGTGGGGAATCAAGGCTCTGAACTGGGCTGCTCGATAATACATGTAGAAGTCTGGGAGGCCTACTCCCCCTTCTTCCCTGGTGTGTCTCAGCATCTTGTATGCAATCCTCTGCTGTTTACCTTGCAATAGGAATTTATTCATTTTGCCCTTTAAGTCTGAAAAGTGGCTCCCTGGCATGGATATTGGCAACATCTGGTATAAGTAGAGGATTCTGGCGAAGAAGGCCATTTTGAGGGTGTTGAGGCGACCCAACCAGGAAATTGTAAGTTTGGCCCATCTGTCCATTTCATAAGTCAGTTCAGATAGAAGCCCTGGAAAATTAGCTGCATAGAGGTATTTGCTGTACGCCGTGATGTTGATTCCGAGGTAGTTAAGGCTGATCGCAGCAATTGTGATTCCTAGGTTCCCGTAAATCGGTCACGGGGTCTTCTGCAGGATAGCTATAGGGGAACAATGTGGATTTTTCTATATTGACTTTCAGACCCGCCCAGAAACCGTATTCCTTTATGGTATGGAGGGAGTTAGGTATGGAGACGGTGGGGTTGGCGAGGTGGAGGAGCATGTCATCTGTGTACTCTTTCCCAATTATATTGCCATGGGGTCTACTTGACCTTTAAGACAAAACGTAATCCATTGCATCAGCATAACACATAACATGCTGGTAATAGAAAAGATAGTACAGGCACCTTTAAAAAGCATTGTATTCGGGTTCATCAGGGAATCTCATCTGAAGTATATTACTGCACTGAGTTATATACAAAAGTCGCAGAATACAACCACATCAGTAAACAAAGATGAACAGAAATGACGTCATAATGAGGCACCACAGATGCACTCATAGAACGTCAGCGCGTCCTCGTGGACACGCGGGACGTCATACATAAACGCCCATTTTACAGAGTTTAGCTTTTCTGAAGTATTCAGTAAATGACACCGAGTGTACGGAACACAATGTACTTTCACACAGTGCCGGTAAGCGATACAGAAAAGAATAGAATGCCTAATAATAACTGGTGCACTAAACATAGAAGACTGAGCACATGCTTTCCCTATATTTTTCTCCAGTCACAATTGGAAGTACAACCGCTTTCTACAATACACAGTGCAGCGAACCAATGACAGCCACACCGGTCTGCTGGTAAGTGGCACATTGGGTTATGACCAGAACATAGATCTGAGATATAAAACGGACATTATGATGAATGTAGAATATTTTTGGTATATTTCCCGTTTTTAGCACAAGTGCAATTAGATGAGCTTCTCCAATACCGCCACACTATATGAGACTACTTAAAGACTGTAAGGTAAGCCACAGTTTTAATAGACTCATCCAGACATGTTATTGACTTACCTATTTGATAGCCCTAGTAACAGCTCTCTGATTTGGACACGTGTGTTCCTCTTTCACAAAATCTAATTGGAAAGGGCTAGCAACTCTGCTCTAATAGTGCACTGCAGCATCCATATTAAGAACAGTCAACTAGGTAGACAAGATTCACTAAATACTAAACTCACCATACAAGTTCAATACTTAACAGAGTACCTAAATCCTCAATCTAATATTCTTTATCATAATTTTAGATTGACTACTTATGAGGACTACTTAAGAACATTAGGTGAGGTCTAGATACAGAAAAGGACCTATGAAGATCCCTGCAGTGATTTTCTATAACAGAATTATATCCGACATGCATAGAGTGTGTATATAGAAGAAGCACACTGACACAAGTCTTTTCATTTACTTTGTAGACACATTAGCAAGGTTCAAGCTAGAAGATTGAACAAAAAGTCTGTGAACTTTAAAGAATGTATTGCTCCTGATGAAGGGAGATTTCCACCCGAAACGCTTCAAGCTCAATTTTACTTTATGCACAATTGTTTTTCTGAAAAGCACGATCTTAATTATAAAATAATCTGCTTAATCAATTACCAAATGTGTAGAATTGCTATATGTGAAATATAACCTAACATTTAGACTATTTAAGAGGCCACAAATATATTCATTGTTCACTGCCTGTATTGTCAGTAGTTGAGGTGTGCAGGGGACGGCAGTGTCCACCAATTGCAGACACTATACATTTTGGGGAGGTAAAGAGTAACCCTCCTTTGAATTTTGAGGGATGGGGTTTGAAGACTGCTTCTACCACCAAATAGAATGACAGACAGAGGAGGCCCTCTGTCCAGTCCCAATCGAGTAACACTGAACCAGTGTTCCAAAAGTCCGACCCTTCTAACACTTGTACCTATATAAGTCCATGGTACCTGGGTTCCAGTCATATTGTGGGCTACAGATACACTCCCCCACATCAGGGGGGCTGTGGGGATCTAAATCAAGGAACAGTTCCCCAGGGAAATCCTACTCGGAATTTCTCCTGGGAAAGAAATCCAATGCCCCCAACCCAATCATCACTTTCAAAACACATTTCCTCCTCCTAGATTCCAGGAGAATAGAGCCCCAAATCAAGAGGAGTGGAGGCCCAGAAACCAAGGCTACAGTGGTAACTTTCAACCATATCAGAGTTACTATGCTAGGGGGGATAGCTATATTTCCAAAGAGCAACAAAGGTATGACCAAAGACCTCCCTACAGTTCCTGTGGAGGAGAAGAGATCTCTCAACTTGAGCAACAGGTCAAGCAATTGACTGAGAACAGTGGGCAAAGGAGGGCCCAACAGAACCCTCACACTACCAGTGTTCCCCTAAGGGCCCCAACATCCGGGTCAGGTGCACCAGGGGGACTATGACAAGAGGCAAACAATCCAAGTAATAGTGTCATAGTGGAAGAGGAAAAATGGATAGGGATAGGGATGAAAAGATATGCCAAGCCTTATAGGAAGCTTCCTTTCTGGATCATTTGATAATCCCTGAATTAAATAAAGAAATACACGAAAATAGTAGCAAAAGCTCTTTCCACTGGGAACTACAACCAAAGAACAGAGAAAAAGGGTGAAATTCCAAGAAAAGAAAAACAGAATAGTCACCATTGAAACAAAGGAGAACACAAAAAATAAAGTATTTTCTTTCAGCGACGGAGTGACACCTCCTAAAGAAAAGTGGGTAAACATAGAAGACCCAGAATCCCAGATTAAAGAAAAAGACAGAAATGTGCAAAGAAACAATTTTCAGGTGATCGTTGTGGCTCCAAAGGGAAAACCCTGTTTGCTGGGGAACAATTTTCTTCAGAGGCTGTCACCTCTGATTGTCTGTGTGAACCAGGTTCTCTGGAGACAAAACCACTGTCCAATCGAGCTGAAGAGAAGTACCAATTAGGTCAGTTTGAATGGTACGTCACTTGATTGAACACCATCCGAAACAAATTGAATTTCATTTTCACAATAATCAGGTTCCCAAGATCACCATCATCTTAATAGGAGAACATAGCAGTGAGGGGACCTCATTCTAACTCTTAAAAATTAATTTCCCGCCTAACAGTTGTTTTTTCACATTAAAGGAGATACTTTGAAGGTCTATATTCAGGAGGACCCCAAGTACTCATGAAAGGAGTTCAGAAAAACAGTAATAATTTGACCAATAAACAGAAAAAGGACAAATACACACTCTTCCCGATTCAGCTAAATGAAGGGAAAGATCCTGTGCCTGCGAGAGTCTGTAATATTAATGGACAAAGCTTCATAAGCGAAGCACTGGTTCAGCGATTCCAAAAAAGATCGACCACACCCTGCTTTAATTTGACAAATAAATGGCAAGTTGAACTGGAAACCCCCAGAATAACATGTCCCATCTAGCATGTGCGTGTTACAAGTTGTCAATCGTCAATAAAACGATTGAACATAATTGTTGGATCGACAGAGGTGTCACTTCGAGTTTTATCTGGGTAGTGATATTCTCCACCGATTTGCAATTAATTTAGATCTTATAAATAGCAAAGTTTGGTTAAGACTGGTGGGTAATCCAATGGGCCTATGATAACGTTGAGAAAGCATTTCGTTGAGCTCAACTGTTGACTTATGCCGTTGAATTCGAAGCAAAAGAAGAGGTTACTATCTCAAGACAGGTGCGACAATTTATAGTACCGATCAAAATGAAAAGGAGGACAAACCCTGAAAAATCAGGAAGTGTTCATAAATTCAATTCATACCCTCCAACAACAAGGATTGTGCCTACATCCAACACCAATGGTTGATCTAAAAGACACCATTTGAATATTGGTGGATAACAGCTACCCTCAAAGTGTTACTTTCAGCACAGACACCTCTATTGGAATGGAGGTCGATTCCCAATACTATTCAATGGATTTATAAAATGAAATCATAGGATCACTTCGGGAAGATTGCTACAAGACAGACAGTATCCCATCAGAAAGGGTCCACACAGACAGGGGTGTGTTTCTTGGTGTAGTCTTCATGCCCTTATGGGATAGAGGACGTTACCTGTGACATCTCGGAAGATGAGGTAGTATTTAGAGTTCATGAGAACTATCTCGAATCCACAGAAACTCATGTTCAGGTAAAAACCATAAACAATCTCTCCACCCAACAGGAGGATAATTCTGAAATAGAAAAACCAGAGGTATTTCCGAATTTCCAACAGCTGGTTGAGGACAGATCAATCTGGCTGATGCTTTTGAGACCGATGAACTGCAACAACAACCGAGACAGGTATTGCTGGATTGTCACAGAATCTTTTCAGTTGATTACTATGATTCCACTACAATACCTACAGACCCTGAAATGGCTCCTGTGTTTGTAAAACAATACCAATTGCCTCTCACATTCATGGAATCACTCACGGAGATCACCGGAAACCTGGTATCATATGGCATTATTCATCCTATCCAAAGTACCTTGAGCAACCCAGTACTGGGGCTCTAATACCCAATGGAGACTTTGTGCTGATCTGAGGAAGTTGAATAAACGGGTCCATATGTCAATGTGGCCTCTTCCATTTGCTGACCAACAATTGGCACAGATCCAAGGATCAAAAGTGTACTCAGTCCTTGACTAGACAAATGGTCACTGGGCAGTACTCATGAAGAGGGAAGATCAGTATAAGCTTGCCTTTACCTTCCGGGGGAGAGGTGGCAACCATATACTTGGACCTATACATCCTTCGGATCCTTCATTTCAGGAAATTCATTGAGCATTTTTCCTCCACTAAGCCATGCCTGATCTGAGTGAAAGAGGAAACGTGGCCCATTTGGATGATTTGTTGATAAAAAGCTTAACTGTTGAAAAACATCTGGCGGTAATCATATATTTATTTTATTTATTTATTGTTCACTTGTTAGGTGCTTATACAGGAAGTGAACATTGTTTCAAATCACCCACAGGGCAACAGGGAGGGAACATCGGAAAGAAACACAATATAATACAAAGAAATATAAAGTACAGTGAGGGAGGAACAACTGACGAACCTACTATGCCTTGTGGGTATTCAGAACGTGCAAGTGCATATGTTCTCACCCAGTTGCAAAAAGCTGGTATGAAATCATCTTTCCAGAAAGCACAATGGAGCAAATCCAGAGTGAACATTCTGGGACACGAAATTACAGCACAGGGTCTCAATCCCCAGAAAAATAAGGTTGAGGCCTTTCTCAAATGAAAGAATCCCACAACTCTGCGCGAGTAGCGAGTCCTCCTAGGAGTAACTATTTATAGTAGACAATTCATTGAGGATTATGCAGGGATCACTTAACCTTTGGTCCACTTATTTAAGGCTGGGGTAAAGTGGGAGTGGGATGAAGCACAATCCGAGGCAATGAAGCAATTGAAAAGAAGCCGGTAACAAGCTCTTTGTTTGGCTTACCCCATCAAGAATAAGGAGTTTTTCTTAGAGACTGGTTTCTCAGAGACCAGAGACCTGCTTGACTGCAGTGTTCTACCAAAAACATGATTAGGTCAACATGGTAATCACCTATGCGAGCAAAACCTTATGCGCCGTATAAGAAAAATTCAACGATTGCGAGAAGGTACTTCTGGCAATGGTATGGGCTTTGAAAAGCTACTACCCAATTATCTAAGGGAGAATGTCATAGTAGAAACCTCCCACCAACTGTTACAATATCTACTACGTGAGAGAATACGGGTTGGGAATGTCTCCAATTCAAGGATCACTACTTGGAACTTGGATTCTGTCAATGCAAAGTTTTCCTGTGGAGGTCAAATATGACCAAATTAAGAAGAGGCATCTAGCTCAATGATTGGCAGACTTACATGATTGTGCAGAAGAACACTGTCTCGAGTACGAAAGTCTAATCACCAATAGTAATATGGAGGCATACTGGGCGTCCCCACACAAGGTATATGAAGAAGACACTTGTCAGGGAACACCCACAGTTTATGTGGATGGGTGTTACTACAATATCAACAGGGATAAATAAAGTAGTCGCTGGCATTGGAAACGCTTGGGTAAATGATCTCCCAGAACCCTCTGCTGGTTACAAAATAGATCCCTGAAGTAGTTAGGTGGCAAAGCTGACTGAAATTCATCAAGCCATCCTCACTGAAGTAAACCACCAACTCAGAAAATTGGGATTATTACTGTTTCAGATTATGTGTGAAATGGATTTGTGGAACACCTGATTAATTGGAAAAATAGAGGCATGTTTTGTGCAAATAATAAACTGTTAAAACATGGTAGATTGATCCAGACTATTGATGATCTGGTGACGTCTAATGTAATGAGCATCTATCCATTTGATCTAGAAGATCAAAGATCATTCCAAGATAGTGGGTCCCGATGAAAACAGAAATTACTTGGCCAATCAATTGGCCAAAACAGGAGCTCAAAAGGGGGAATTCATAGATATGGTATACCTCCTGGGAGAAATCCAGATCACAAAATCGCATTGACAGTGAATGTACAGTGCAGTGGAGATGTTCCTGATGTAGACTTGATCACTGCTCAAAAAGAGGATTCCATCATTGAGAAATTATATGAATACTACGAAGATCTAGTAAGACTTCCTCTGGCAGAATCAGACTACAAAGGAAAGGAAGATTTTCCTATTCTGATGACATTTCAGAATATGTTAAAGATTCACGACGGGCTGTTGGTGAGGAAACCCAAACCTGGATATGACCAGTGGGTGATACCTACCTCTTTACGAAGTCAGATGCTGAACTATGGCTATGACGAGGCCACTGCCGGTGATCGGGCATTTCAAAAGGACCTTTCAATTACTGTGTGAAGTTGTCAACTGTCCAAACATGGGCCAGGATATCAATATATATCTAAATGGATGTCTCACGTGTGATCAGTTCTAACCGAGCTCTCCCACACACAGAGGTCCTTTACAGAAACAGGAATGAGGTTACCATGGTCTGACTTACAATTCAACTTCATTGGACCAGTAACCCGTTCTTCCAGAGGAAACAAATACATATTGACGTTGCCATGCCTCTTCACAAAGTGGAGTGTGCATCTTCCTACCCCAAATTGTAAGGCAGAGACAGCCACCACTTTGATGATCAACCACATCTTTTCTCAATTTGGTCTTCCACAAAGGATTGAGTCTGATAGAGATTTTTTTACCAGTGTAGTGTTGACAAAGATGTGGGAAATATTAGGAGTGAAAAGAAAACTCCACATCACCTACCACCCAGTATCGAGCAGGGTTGTAGAGAAATACAACAAAGCAACTGTGAGTATCTTTGAGATGTTTCTGGTTAATTCTGGTGTCATGATCTCTGCTTCCAAAAGGTCAGGGTTTTCCCAACTCCCTTGGAAGCAGATCCATAACCCAGGTTCCGAGTGCCAACCAGTCCCAATTGGGACCTTTTGGACCCAGTCCTGGCGCCAGTGGCACCAGGCTCATAAATATGCCCAGTCCCAGCGCTGGAAGCGCCGGGCTCATAATGCTTGGGTGGACTTACCTGCAGCAGACCATGCTGCTTACTTGCCTGCCAGTTGAGCCTCTGATCCTCTTCTGTTTGGAACTACTTTTCCTGTTGGGTGGGGCAGGAGCCACTCCCTAGGTTCAGAACACTGGAACTCTTCTGGAAAGCAGGAACTCTTTTCTTACCTAGGCGTGGCTGTGGAAGGAGACACCTAAGCACTACAGGAGGCTATTTAAACCACACCCGATGGATGAATCTTGCTTTGCGTTATTCTGCATCCTCTGCAGCAGAACGCTCATTGTGTCTTCTGCATCTGATCCTGGGCCTAAGGAAAAAGGCTTACCATCCTGAATCCAGTCTTCAGCAACACCTATAAAGACAAGAAAGAACAGGTTAGCATTACGGTCTTCAGTGACAGCGCTTCACTTACCTGGTCCATCGGCTGTCACCAACGCCTCGCGCTGCATTCCGGCATCTGAAAGACAAAGGCTTACCTACTCTTCGTGCGCTCCGGAGGTCTTCGCACTGCATTCCGGCATCTGAAAGACAAAAGCTTACCAACTCTTCGCACGCTCCGGAGGCCTTCGGCGTTGCATCCCGCATCTGAAAGACAAAACAAGGTGCGTTTAAAGACATCAGGGAACTTTAATACTCACGTGCCATTACTCCTTTCCACATCTAACCCAGTGGGTATTCCGGCACTCTGCAGCCGCTCCGAACTTGTACCTGCAAAATAAAAAGACAGTTAGAGCGCATCGTGAAGCAGGCCACAAGCGCTTACTTACGTGCTTCCAGGCGCTTCTATTCATCACACGGGCTCCATCTTCAACTCACTTCAGCCTGTCATCCGCCATCGCCGGAACCCTGCAAAACAAGAGACATCATTACTAAAGACCTTAAAGACATTAGAATTACTCGAAACTTACCGTTCGTGCAGTAAACGACGGACAGCAGTCCTCTGAAGTCAAGAGGCCTGCTCCCCTTATCCAGTGAAGAAACTGGTTACAGCACCCTGCCCCGAGGCAGATGGAGAGCATGGCGTTCACTTACCTAAGACATCTTACCCTTCGAGTCAGACATACAGTGCACAGAGGTCCAGCCCAAAGAGCCAGCCGTGTGTTACACATCACCTTTGAAGATACGGTATACGCCCAGTCAAGACCGGCGCCTCTACGGGAATCAGGTGAGCGTTACATCTGGACCAAGTTGGGAAATCTGATTGCCGCTTGTCCTGATGGCCATTTGATCTACCCTTCTTCTGCAAACAAGATGTCGCCATTTGAATTAATGACAGGAAGAAAAATTGTATTACCTCAACATTTGTTTTTTCCGAACTCGGGAGAAGTTGTTGGTAAATGCCTCCACTACTAATGAGTACCTTGAGAACTTGAGGAGCATGCCCAATGCAATCTGGAGAAGTCTGCTGAAGGGATGAGTGTAAAGACTGGTAGGGGGTGTCTGTACTTCTGCTCTCTGTATGGTAGAGGAGAGGCACAGAGGACCCCAGGCAAGATTCTCTATTATTGGTAACGTGGTCGAGCAATCAAGGCCTAGCTTCTCAGGAGGTGATGCAGGCTGGTTCTTAAGTACAGCGTACTCCCCGAACCCCCACAAAGGAATGTCCACACACTGTATTACTGAAAACACAGTCTTTATATAATGAATATTCAAATGGTATGTACACGATCACAATAACGCACTTTGTACTCGGAAGTCAATAATGATAACTATGTACAATTCTAAAGTGGTACCACTAATGTTATCGTTAAAGTGCATCAACTGTATGGTTAAAATGTCACACAGATCAATAACGAGTAAACCAGCAATAGAGATAGGCAGGAACGTAAGATGGTTGAAACAATAGGCAGAATGCTGATCCCTACCGCTAGGCACAGTTCTGTGTGGAGATCCCCCCACCTGGGCAACCTGTAAATAAAGATATATAGCACAAGCCCTGTCCAAATGTTCAATAGTCTTACTTCTTCCTGTTAAGGTTTTACACCCCCAATGTACCTTGTGGAGTAGAGTTCTCCGACGATGCGCCGACCGATCCTTCTTGAGTGCCTCCCTTTCAGGCGGGAGCCACAGATCGTCGAGAGGTGTCGGGGAACTTGGCGTTCAGTGTCGGGGAATCGACGGCCCTTCTTGAGTGCCCTCCCTTTAAGGCAGGAGTCACGGGTTGTCGAACGTCCGACGGTGAACAGGGTGAACTATGGCAGGGAAGTGGCAGCAGACATCGAACCCTCGCCAAATCCGAGATCCAGTGAAGTAACTGGAAATCTATGCGCCCCTGCGTCAGAAGCAGGATGGAGAGCTCGTCCATACAGAAATTAAGGTGAGAGTCTGTGGAAGGCACAGCTAGGGTTCGAGGAGAGTGAGAAGGGGAAAAAGGGGGGAATCACACACAATCTAGCAGACAGTTAACTCCCTTTTCCCATCTACAGAAGGATTATTCTACGGGCCAGACAGACGAGGTTTGGGGGTCCAGTCCAGTCCATCTTCCAAGCACTACGCTTTACCGTGGAAGAAGTTGTAGCAGTCCAGAACGGGTCGGCGCCTCCGTGGGAATCAGGCGAGCGTTACAATAGGCGGCAATTAGTAGATGATAACATCTGTCGATTCTGTGTGGATGCTGCTAAGGTGGAAACCCTTAAGCATCTGCTAGTTGAATGCCCAATGCTTATTCACCTTTGAGAGTGCAATTGTTCAAGCATTTGTTCCTAGGTTTGATAATAATGGATCCAGATACGCTATGGAATATCTTGTATAATAGTCAGAAATCGAGTCTGAATATAGCAATGGTAACCTTTATGCAGGCTTTAAACTTGTTGCAACAGCTATGAGATATGGATAACACTGTATAAAGGCTGCTTCTAAAGAAGGTATTTAACTGTATGTGATTTGGTGAAATTCTGAGGAACAATTGCAGTGATCCGTTTATTGGCCTATTAGCCTGATGTAGTTGATACAGTGTATATTGGAATGCTGTTTAGGTGACTTTGAAATTTTGGTGATAAAGGGGAATTATTAGAATGTGATCTCCAATTAAGTAATGATGGCTAATAATATGAATAGGCCATTATAGAAACTAATGGACTGAATTGTCTTAGTTTGTATTTTTTTGTTTTTTCTTTCCTTGTCTTGACAAAATGTCTTTCTTTTTTTTATATCATAAATACTGTTTAATTTAAAAAATGTATTCTGGGGACGCTGTTGTGCACGTGGAGAGATGACTGCTCCTGTGTGAGATCCTGGGATACTCTGGGCCGTAATACATATAACTTTGTCCCAACGTTCCGATTCTGACCAGAAACTGGAGCAGACATACAACATGAGCTAGAGAACATTGTCAGGAAGTTTCAGTTTAATCCGTCGTGCAGATCAGGAGCTGCACCGAGAGCGCTGCACACGGAGGTGCGAGACCGACACCAAGCCCAACCAAGCCACAGAGCGGGAGGAGGAGCCCGGCCGCGACGCACCCGAGTGCGGGGCACGCTGTACGGAGGAACTCGCCGCCGGCACCCCAAACGATCGCGTGCGCTTCGCTAGCGTTGAGCGCCTGCTGAACCAACGACTTGCCCAGCAGTGAGGCGGCGAGGTCCGCCGCGGCTACCCAACGTGGGATCAGCAAGAAGACGGTAAGAAGGGGGGCCGCGAGCAGGAGACATTGTCCCTTGGCCCATTCCGGCCCTGGTTCATCTGCGTCCCGCAGCGTGCCAAGCCCCCCCCTTCTTCCCCCAGCATATCCAGAGCAAAAAAATCAGCTGAGACCAGGAGGCGTGGAGCTCGGACTTTCCACATTATTCACTGTGCTACGAGCGGCCGAGGTGGAGGGCCGTGACACGTGTGCGTGGCACCTAGCACACATGGCAAAAAACATGTGCTGTTCACCACAATACCCACACCCGGGCAGGTACAATCACTCCCGACTCTAAGGGGGACAAAGCGAGTGGCTAACAGGACACAAGCAGTCTTGCGTGCATTCAGCAACGTCTCCATGAACACAGAAAGGATGGGTCCCGGGCTAACATAGCGCCTGTCAGCCTTCAATACTGGCATAGGTGAGGCCCAGAATGCCCCGACTCCCCATTCCATTAAGAAAATCAAAAAGCCTTGGATCACGAACACGCAGAGACCCCCCAAATATAACCAAGTGTCTCCAGAACAGGACACAACATAAGGACTGCAGGTGCACTGAATTGAAGGGGACAATCCACAAATTACAGATCCAGCCAACAAGGCCTAATTCAGCATACTCATCCTAGTGGACCGGGCTATCAGAGGCACCTGCTCCCCCTGACAACCTGAAGTTACATTTTTAGGGAAGATCATAGATAGAGGGAGTGCGGCCAACACCAGGGGACATCCAACTACACCTTGGCACCTTCTGGCCTAGCTATGACCGCGCCACTACCAGGGCCGACTGCGGACAGCCCACACGCATATGTGTGGGACATTCCGTGTAAGGCCAAAAACTGCGGATCCTGGGGCCCAAGCCACAACACATTGTATGGGCTTGCTGTACGTTGGTATACAACAACGGAGGACAGGAAGGTGGGGCAATCCGGAAGCGACAAAGGGAGCGTTGCCACAGAAACACATCACTTCGACAAGACCAACACCCCCTACTCAACCACGACACCACAGCACAATTAAACGCAGTGGGTGACAAAGTAATCTACGAGACCACGGTAGTACGTAAAGGTGCATTGTGGAGTGAAACAATTGCAATGACAAGCCTGGAACGATCAAAAAGACGATGCCCAAGGGCCTAGGGCCAAAGAAAGGTAAAGGAGCTATAGACAAATACACAACGGCGACAAAAAAGGGGAGCTGGAACCGCTGTGTCTATAGAATCAACATCGCAGACACAACCGGCCGAAGCTATATCCGCGATGGACCCACAGGCAGTCTTTGCGGCTATGCGGCAGGGGTTCACCTCTCTCAATGAGAAACTAGATGGGATAACAGCCAATGTAGCGTCTATTCAGACACAACTGGACAAGACTAAGAAACGGATCACCGAGGGCGAAACCCAAATCAGCACTAGGGAGGACACATTGGAAGCGCTGAAAAACACTGACAACAATGGCTAAAGAATTGGGAACGGTCAAAATAAAGTGTGAAGATTTAGAAGCCAGGACTCAGCGGAATAACATACGCATAATTGGTATGTCAGAAGAGGCTCTGAAGGAACCCATGGAAGTGGCAGTACAGAACCTACTACGAGACCTGCTGGGGACCCTGGCTGGTCTCCCATGTTCATTGTGGAGCGTGCACACAGTCATCAGCCCCGCGGCCCAAACCCGGAGCCTACCCGAGGCCCATCATAGCGCGCATGATGAACTATAGAGACAGAGACCTGGTACTGAAGGCAGCCAGGGGAAAAAAAAGAACGGAGATGGTAGGCCAATACTATTCGCATATTCCCCGACTACACGCTGGCAGTACAGCAAGAGCGACGCTCCTTCACCAGGGTCAAGAAACTACTGCGTGAACACCAAATCCCATAAGCAATGTTGTATCCGGCCAGGCTGCGGTAACAATACCAAAATAAAACCCATTTCTTTACATTCCCCAAAAAGCAAGAAAAGCTTTGGTGAAGCCAACATTCCACTACCGGCTGAACAACAAAACAACAGAGAAGACTCCTAAAACGACAAGCACTCACGACTCAAAATCAAGATGTGAAAGACATAGATGAGCGGTCAAGGGTTCCCCCCGTGGGTGCCCATTAAGTGTTTGCTTTAAAGAGTTGAATCCTGGATACTAGCAAAGAGCACACATCCAATATTCAATATGGGCTTGACCAACAACTAAGAAAAACTGGTTGGGAACAAATAGAATTATGAAAGCCGCGGCCCGTAGTGTTGCAGCAGTACCCCCAGTAGCAGGTGCATATAAGTAATGGGTGGGAAAGGGGATGGACTTGGGGACATAGTTAAAGTTTGGGTAACTATGAGGGAGGGGCAGGGAAGTGGGACAAGTTTATGGGAGTATTTGTTTTTGGAAGGGGGAGTTAAAGTATAAAGCACACAGGCACTGAGTTTTGACACAAGCATATCACTAGCGGAACTAGAACATGTACGGCAACATCTTATGAGGACACGAGTCGATGGCTGAAACGGGTGTGGAGGGTATAAAGATGTTAAGATGGAATGTTCGAGGGCTGGGATCCCATATAAAGAGAAGGAAAATGATGACATATATCACAAGGCTAGGCTCCAAGATAGTTTTCTTACAGGAAACTCACTTACTACATCAACAGGCTGAAAAGCTTGCACCTAATTGGGGACCAAACCACTATTACACATCATACTCTAGCCGCGCTAGGGGAGTGGCAACCTTAATACATAAATCCATACCCTTCATGTGACACGGAATGGGACCCTGAGGGCAGGTATGTCATGGTACACGGCACCCTTCAAGACAAAGAGGTATTATCGCTTAGCATATATGGCCCAAATGTGGACGACCCCGTTTTTTACTCCACGGTGTTCGGAAAAGTAGCGAAATATCCCAAGGCCCATCTGATATGCAGAGGTGACAAACACCATTCTAGATATACAACTGGACCGCACAACAGATCAGCCAAGGGCACTGACCAAACGAGCCCAAATGATAATAACTCACATGGCTGACTTGAACCTAAGCGATGCATGGCGCTCTTTAAATGGTAACAAACGAGCATACACATTTTACTCTTCGGTGCATGATATGTACTCCAGAATAGATGCATGGCTGTTATCAAGGGAGGTACTGGGCTGGACTGCCAATGCTCATATTCACCCCAGGACGTATTCGGATCAATCCCCTATCCAGATAACGCTGCGGATCCCACAGACTAAAATACAAAGACCCCCTTGGAGGTTTAAAGCTGCGGCACTACAAGACCAAGTCTATAAGACATCCCTGGCCCAACACATTCAGGAATACTTTGAAATCAATGAGGGTTCAGTGACTAGCCAAGCAGTATTATGGCAGACATTCAAAGTGTGCATTAGAGGTACTGCGATGTCAACTGAATTCAGTGTCCTGAAAGACAGCCGCAGGAACCTAGCGCAACACAAAACAGATACTGCCCTGAAACAGGACCAGTACGCGCAGACACCATCGGCACAACTGGCACTAGACATTAAACTCAAATTGGACGAATTTAAAGACGCAGCCGAGCGCGAGGTCTGATATTTTGACAGACCTGCAGCTGCTAGGCAACATGGGGAGCGAGAGCGCCCGGGCAGACGGCTGGCTAGGATGATACGAGGGGAAAGTGGCCCCACGAGTATTCCATGCATAACAAGGGATGACGGAATCATGACCAAGGATAGACAAGGTCGAGAGGGCATTTTATGACTTCTCTAAAAACATATAGTCCCCACAGAGTAGTGCCACGGAAGCAGAAATAGACCAATATCTATCCCAAATACCAACAACACTATTATCAGATGTCACTAGAGAAGCCTTAGAGACTCCAATTGCCAAAGCCGAGATTGCCGAAGCCATTAAAACGCTACCCAACGGTAAAGCGCCAGGTACCGATGGCCTTAGTGCAGAGTTCTATATAGAATTCACCCAGCTTCTCGTGCCCAAGCTAAATGCAGTGTGGACAGAAGCCTTAGAAAAGGGGGAGCTACCAGAAACCACTAGAGAAGTGGTCATTACATTGCTGCTTAAACCTGGGAAACCACCCGAAGACTGCAGGTCATACAGACCGCTATCATTAATCAATACTGATGCCAAGATCTTCGCAAAGGTCCTGGCCACGCAACTAACCCCACTGATGTCCTATATCAGGGGTGCACAACTAATTTTGACAGAGGGCCGAAAGTACCTTACATGAGGGCTATAGTGGGCCGAAAAGTAAATGTGGGCGGGGCGGTAGACGGGGCGTGGCAGGAGGCTTTTTCAACCCCCAATTTGTATTAAACACATGGAAAAAGAATATGTTTTTGTGGGGTAACAATTTTTATTGCATTTCAACTTACATGTTGTACTACACATTTTCCATTGGTATAATTTATTTCGATTTATTTATTGTATATCGTCTGTTCAATTAACTTATATATCTTTTATTGACCTATGATTGGACATTCCGTTATTTTGGACTGCTATAGTTTGCTGTTTGGGTTGCCCAAGAGGAGTGTGGCCTTCGTTGAGTCAGGTTTCCTCAAAAAAGCAAAGGGCGTACATCTTCTAACTGTGCCTGTTTTAGCTTTATTATTGGGTTCACTCTTGGAGTGCAACACTGTGCCCCATGGCTCCCACCCCCAAATAACACTATGCCCCATGGCCCCCTCACCGCCCAACCAAACACTATGCCCTATGTTCCCCTCACCCCCAACCAAACACTATGCCCCATGTCCCCCACCCCCAACCAAACACTATGCCCCATGGCCCCCTCACCCCCAACCAAACACTATGCCCCATGCCCATGTCCCCCACCCCCAACCAAACACTATGCCCCATGGCCCCCTCACCCCCAACCAAACACTATGCTCCATGTCCCTCACCCCCAACCACACACTATGCCCCATGCCCATGTCCCCCACCCCCAACCAAACACTATGCCCCATGGCTCCCACCCCCAACCAAACACTAGGCCCCATGGCCCCCTCACCCCCAACCAAACACTATGCCCCATGGCCCCTTCACCCCCAACCAAACACTATGCCCCATGGCCCCCTCACTCCCAACCAAACACTATGCACCATGTCCCTCACACCCAACCAAACACTATGCCCCATGTCCCTCACCCCCAACCAACCACTATGCCCCATGTTCCCCTCACCCCCAACCAAACACTATGCCCCATGTCCCCCACCCCCAACCAAACACTATGCCCCATGGCCCCCTCACCCCCAACCAAACACTATGCCCCATGGCCCCCTCAACCCCAACCAAACACTATGTCCCATGCCCATGTCCCCCACCCCCAACCAAACACTATGCCCCATGGCCCCCTCACCCCCAACCAAACACTATGCTCCATGTCCCTCACCCCCAACCAAACACTATGCCCCATGGTTCCCACCCCAACCAAACACTATGTCCCATGGCCCCCTCACCCCCAACCAAACACTATGCCCCATGGCCCCCTCACCCCCAACCAAACACTATGCTCCATGGCTCCCACCCCCAACCAAACACTAGGCCCCATGGCCCCCTCACCCTCAACCAAACACTATGCCCCATGGCCCCTTCACCCCCAACCAAAATACATATGCCCCATAGCCCCCTCACTCCCAACCAAACACTATGCACCATGTCCCTCACACCCAACCAAACACTATGCCCCATGTCCCGCACCCCCAACCAAACACTATGCCCCATGGCTCCCACCCCCAACCAAACACTATGCCCCATGGCCCCCTCACCCCACACCCAAACACTATGCCACATGGCCCCCTCACCCCCAACCAAACACTATGCCCCATGTCCCTCACCCCCAGCCAAACACTATGCCCCAAACACACTCTCAAGCATGCACACATACAGACCCGAACTCCCCACCCCCCAACTCAGCACACACACTCTCAAGCATGCACTCATACAGACCCAAACCCCCCACCCCTCAACTCAGCACCCACACTCTCAAGCATGCACCCATACAGACCCAAACTCCCCACCCCCCAACTCAGCACACACACTCTCAAGCATGCACTCATACAGACCCAAACCCCCCCACCCCCCAACTCAGCACACACACTCTCAAGCATGCACCCATACAGACCCAAACCCCCCACCCCCCCAACTCAGCACACACACTCTCAAGCATGCACCCATACAGACCCAAACCCCCCACCCCCCCAACTTAGCACACACACTCTCAAGCATGCACCCATACAGACCCAAACCCCCCAACTCAGCACACACACTCAAGCATGCACCCATACAGACCCGAACCCCCCAACTAAGCACACACACTCTCAAGCATGCACCCATACAGACCCAAACCCCCCACCCCCCAACTCAGCACACACATTTTCAAGCATGCACCCATACAGACCCAAACACCCCACCCCATCTCAACATACGCAACACAAACACTCAAAAACAAACATTCATACACATCCGACCCCCCCCCGCCTCCCCCAACTCAGCATACACATTCTCAAGCATGCACCCATACAGACCCAAACCCCCCACCCCCCAACTCAGCACACACATTTTCAAGCATGCACCCATACAGACCCAAACACCCCACCCCATCTCAACATACGCAACACAAACACTCAAAAACAAACATTCATACACATCCGACACCCCCACCCCCTCAACTCAACATACACAACACAAATATTCAAAACCACATTCATGCACATCCAACACCCCTCACACCCCCTCTAAACATACACAACACACTCAAAAACAAACATTCATGCACATCCGACACCCCCCGCCCCCCATCTCAACATACACAACACAAATATACAGCAGAACAGACCCGACACACAAACACAAACAGACAGACCACTTACCGGACGTGCTGAAAGGCAGGTAAGCTGGAACGCTGGCGAGGTGAGTGGTACTACAGCTGGCGTGGCCAGCAAGGCTGAAATGCCTTCTGGCATCAAGCCTTACTGGCCACTCCAGCCGTAGTGCTGGCCCCCCCATTGGTGCAGCACACACGCACTACGTGGCTCGTAGGAGCGACGTGGTGCGTGTGTGCTGAGCCAATGACGGCCAGTGTTTTGTCCGGCCCGGAAGACAACAAAGACTTTCCTAATGGAGGGCGGCCGATGCTGCTTGCGGGCCGCCCTCCATTAGGAAAGTGTTTGTGCCTCACGGGCCGGACAAAACAGCATGGCGGGCAGCAACTGGGCCGCGGGCCGTATGTTGTGTACCCATGCCCTATATGGTCCACGAGGACCAGGGGGATTCATAATGGGTAGGTCCACTGCAACGAATATCAGGCGTTGCCACAAGATTCTGACGGCGATACCAGAAGAAACACAAGGGGTGGCAGTCTCATTAGACATGCAAAAGGCATTTGACACAGTATACTGGTCGTTCCTATTTAGGGTCCAGCACAATTATGGGTTTGGCCCTAAATTCATTCAATGGGTCAAGATCCTCTACACACGCCCTAATGCTAGGATAAGCATCAACGGCACACTAACCGAACTACTGGAGCCATTAGGGGGCACTCGACAAGGCTGCCGATTGTCTCCGCTCCTATTTGCACTGATGATAGAGCCTCTTGCGGACATACTTAGGGCTAGATACAGCACACATGGATTATGGCTGGAGGGCAAACTTGAGATTATCACACTATACGCAGATGACATCTTACTCTATCTAAAAAATCCTAAACGTACACTCGGCAAGGTTCTGTCAGCGGTCAGGACGTTTGGCGAATACTCCGGCCTGAAACTCAATGCCAAAAAAATCAGAAATCTTTCCACTCACAGGGGCAATAGTCAAGCCAGCCAACTGACCTGCACAGTCTTATGTGGAGTCCGGTACATATTAAATACCTGGGGGTGAATGTGGTTAGGACGGCGCAACTCTCCCGGGCACTGAATTACGATGCTCTAGAGGATGCCCTATGCGCCAAAGTGGCACGGTGGAGCGCCTTACCAATATCAATGATGGGGAGAATTGCCCTTATAAAGTTGATAATCCTTCCTAAACTATATTATGTATTTAGCACAGTCAGTTCCGGTCTGGCCGGGTAGGGCACTATTTGAAAAAATTGGGAGTGCTTGCACCCCATTCACGTGGGGCGGACGCTCTAGACTAAGATGGAGGATACCTACCGACCAATACCCACAGGGAGGCCTAGCGGCCCCAGACTTTGAACTTTACTACCTGGCAGCACAGGCACACTATGCCGCTCAGTGGGCGACAGACTTTCTCAACCCAAAGGGCGGAGCAAACGAACCTCCCATACCAAAATCAACCACCCTACTCCATGGCCTGACGACAACACGCCCCTAAACGATACAATACCATTGACCCCACTCTGGTCACAACCACAGCATGGGCCAAGATCGCTAATATATATATGGCACAGACACGTTATACCAACAGAGTATGCCGATATGGGGCGCTCAGTACATCCCTCCTATCCTAGATAAAGAGTTAGCCACACAATGGGGTGCTAAGGGAATTGTGCAATGGGGCCAATTATTCCAATAAAAACGCTTTGTGACATGGGAAATTCTTAAAGATATAGTGGGGGACAACCCAAAACATAAGATGCAATACATACGCATGAGGTCCGCTATAGCTAAGATATGGGCGGAATTTCTGGCAGAGCCTGCGATAAACCTGGGGCTGGGCTATATGTTCACTGCGGGGAAGAGAAAGATATCAGCATCTACACTATACAGAACTATTACTCAGACCCGCCCACCAGTGGTACACAACGCCAAGGTCAAGTGGGAGCAGGATTTGGGTCACCCAATCACTGATAACCAGTGGACTCAGATATGTTCCCTAACTAAACATATATTGTGTAACGCAAGATATAAGCTGATTCATTACAAAATTGTTCACAGGACACACTACACCCCAGCCAAACTGAAACGCATATACCACACAGCTGAAAGTGTATGCCCCAGATGTGGTTGTGAGGAGTGTTCTGGTCGTGTATACAATTGAAAGATTATTGGGCTGGAATTTGCACTGCATTAGAGGACATGGCTGAACACCCTATTGAATGGTACCCGATGATGTGTCGACGGGGCCACAGGGAAGATGAACCCAACATGACTGAAATTGTTAAATGTGAGCCTACTATTAGCCAAAAGGGTGATACTGCTGAAATGGAAGAGTAAACCTCCCCCCCACAATGGGGGGTTGGGACAGAGACATGGTATGGACAAATGACACTGAAGAAACATACATAGACTCACTGCAAGCAACCACCAGACCCAGAAAAATATGGGCCCGATATAAACAATATCTGGCTGATAAGGCTGTTGATGAAGACATGTAATGATATGCTCCTTCACCTGTAAACAACGTATAAGCTGTGTAAATGATATATACGGTATGTGCTGTGAACCTGTGTGCAACATTAAATAAAGTTTTTTTTAAAAAGTATTCTGTAAAGTATAATGTTTATTTTATGAATGTTTTGAATATGTTGCACATTTTTCAATTTTTGAAAGGCTGTTTTTTTCAGCTAAATCAAAATTAAAAATATTTTTTAACAAAAAAGATGGGGTTACTGTTCTAAAGGATTCAACACACACTGCCTCAGGACAGACAGTGACAACACTCACTTTGCTTATTCACGGACTAATGGCGAAGAAGAATTGATAACAGGAAGGAGAAGGAATAGATTGCTCTCCTTTTGGAGCCATTCTGGATTATTAGTCCTGAAAGTGAGGCCTGGTAGGAATTAAAGTCCCAATCATTCTCCAGTGGAAGAAATAGGAGACAGGCTGTGGAGGAAGCTGATCCCATCTTGCTGACTTATGCCCACCTGTTCTTAATGTGGGAGAATTGAACCCGTCCTTAAGAGGGTGCCCACCTGTCTGTGCCCTAACGTTTTAACAATATCTGCGGTAGCGATGGTATAAACCGCAATGCTGATGTTTTTATACTCAGAACCTAATTTCTTGAGTCAAGTGGCAACTGTCTTAAGAGTCATTTAATGCCAACCCATTGTGAACCATCCAATGTTGGATAAGGGAGTACACATAATTGTGAATTCAGAGTCCTTGTTATAATCCCCTGAAATATATGATAAGGCACCAAGTGTCATCTACTGAATTGGTATAGGTGACTCCCTTTTATACAGATGTTACATAAGACTGGTGATAAACACAACCCGTTGTGGCATCCGGCAAGGCACATTGACGTATCGGCGCCTTCAGCCCCACTAAACACTCTAGCCGATCTATCAGATAGAAAAGAGTTTACCCACATTGTTGCGAGAGGCGAGAAATTAGCAAAGTGGGATAGTCTGTCGACGAGGATAGTATTATCGACTAGATCAAATGCGGCGGATAGATCTAGCAGCATCAATAGGACAATACCACCTTTATCCATAGCCTTCAAAATGTTAGATTTCAAGTCCAGCAAGGCGGTTTCAGTGCCCTGTGCCTGCTTAAAAGTTGATTAATGTTTACTAAGAATGTTTTATTTTATTAAGATGTTCCTGGATTTGGAGATATGCAACTCAATTCAACATTTTCAGTAAAAATTGTACGTCAGTTATGGGTCTATAATTAGCTGTCACATCAGGATCTATGGTAGCCTTTTTCAGGAGAGGTCTAATCCAGGATTGTTGATCATACCTGGCACAAACCCCTCTGAAAAAGAGCTATTAATGAACTTAGAGTTGGCACACAGGCTTTAATCATGATAGCTGGGTAATCATCACCTTTGTAGGTGGTAGGTTTAATCTGAGCAACAATGTCTGAGACCTCTGCTTCAGACACTAACCTAAACACAAAAGGATCTGGCATTCCGCCAGATAACACAACAGGAGATACACAATGTATTCGCTCTCTTTCCAGGATACCAACGTTAGTCGATTGATCTGCAACCACTTTAAGTCTGTCCTTAATATTCTCTCTATTATTTTGCACCTTTTTAACCACAGCTTCCTGGATGGAAGAGCACCAAGAATTATACGGTCAGTTTTTTCTTCAGGATGGGCAGGATTTTCTAGTTCCTTTGAAATTTTAAAAGGTTGAAATTTTAAAAGGTTTGCTGGTATTACATCAAGCATTAACAATGGGCAAGTTATAATCTGATTTATTGGTGACAGAAATGTAATCCTTATACATGTTTGCTGCAGTAACATAGTGGGAGTGATACTATAAGGGGAATTGGATTAAACGCTGGCCCTTTAATGTCAGTATTGAGGGGTGGGGATATATAAATTGATTGTACATACCCGAGAGGTTATGGAACTTTTCAGAAGTGTATGCGCTTCTGAAAAAATATATATTTTATACACTAGGTCCATAGTGAATCTACAGAGACATACCCTCATTCTTTCTCTGTGTAAGGACGTCTTGCACAGAAGAATCATTGGGGAGCTAAATGGACATCTCAGTGTGTGCATACCTAGAAAAAGAATATAATTGAAGTAATTCCTGGCTATAACATCAAGCAGAATATGGTTGTTAAAGGTCAGTTGTTCCAGACTGAAGGGAGAGGGTGATTATTTGCTACCCATGCGCTTGCTGCACTAATCTGATTAATGTGTCCCTTCTCACCAGAGAGGTGCCACTCCCTGTGAGGCTAGGGAGGTAGGCCTGCATCACAAGAACCTCGCTAGGGGGCTGGGCAAGTGGGACCTCACTGTGAGTGACTCCCCTTTCGGGGACAGGACTCCCAGTCCGATAAGGTACTCCCAATCCAGAATAAATTGTCTGCCTACATAGGACTTGGAAAAACAGTTTTTACTCCTTTTTGACTCTACCAACCAGTGACATTCCTTCCATCTCTTTGGCTTCAGGGAATGCTGGATTTTGTCTGAGCGCCACAGTCAAAGAAGGACATACCCGTTCTATTTTGCGTTGACTTACATAAACATAGGAGGAACTGTGAATGTGTGAGAAACTCCTACAGGAGCCTCTGTGGTGAAGACGTCCTGGAGGGGCGGAGCCACGCAAGACTGAAAAACCAGAGGTGGCGTGGTCGGTGAGGAAACTACAAGCTGGATGCTGGAAGACTGGGGTGCTGTCTGACCGGTAAGTTTAGGTCGGGAGAGAGGCAGAGACAGAAGAGTGACAGTCTCATCTGGTGGCGCGACTACAAAGGAGCCGTCCTGAGCCTGAAGCCCGATAACCAACAGCGAGACCAGAGCGCAGAGTGGAGCCTCGATCAATGAGCTCCGTACCAGAAGTGCATGTGCCGCAGAGACGTGCAACAGCAGGGAAGTGAACACTCCCAGCAAGAAGACAAAAGTAAGAGGCACAAACCTTAACTGTTGCGGCTGGAGAAGCCATGGTTATGGGAGCCTGTTAAAACTGAGCAGAACGAACGCAAGCCGCTCAAAAGGATCACAGGGCTTCGGACAGCCCAGAGGAACTACAACACAGCCAAGGCTGGGGATACCGGCAAGGTCACAGGAGCCTGACAAACCCGAGGGGGCAGACACCCCATGGAAGACAAGTGGCAACAAAGCCACTATAGAACCAGGGGATCTTGAAAAGTCAGAGAACTACGAAACTTAACAATCATAGAGCAACAGAATTAGGAGGGTTGCAAACACCTAGTCGAGGCTGGTATCGAGTCGACGCAAACCCTGATTTTCCTGAGGAAGAGGAAACTGTATGAAAGATATTGACAACAAAACCTCCAGAGATGTTATGAACAGTCTTTTGAAAATGTCTGAACTTTGTACAGAAGCAACAGGAAGTCCAGTCATTGGGCCAGGCAGAAGCAAAAGATAGAGGGAATTGCTCCGGTCTCCTTTTTTTTGTTGTTTTCTATAGGATTTGGACTGTTTTCTTTTGACAAACATTAGCCAAAAAAAGTGATGGGTGGAAGGTTTTGAATAAGTCTGAACCACTGGCACTGTTATGGGCAACCTTCCACACCAGTTTTTTGCCCCCGGCTACACTATTGCAAAAGGGGTGAAGACATATGCAAATCAGTTAAGTACTGCCACCAATGGGAGCATCCCAGCCCGCACTGCTAGGTTAGGTCCCCTCTGCACAATAGTACAAGCAACACCAGACATGTTTCGGCCTTGTGACAAACACCATTAGATTTAGTGTGTAGGTAGGCGAAATTCCTTCAGAGATAGGGCCAGATAGGCGTATTCTTTTATTTTTAACAAACACCCTTGAACACGTCAGTCATTGGTCCGAGTCCTCCTCCTGATTCGCCACAGTGCCCATTGAAAGTGAGAGTGGTACACTTTTAACCAATAATTTAAATGAAACATCATTGAAGGGAATCTAGCCTATATACATGTTCAACATACTTTTTCCTTTCTTCAAGCCATTTACATACATGAAGGTCTAGTAGTCTGTTGCAATTGAATTCTTAGAATGCTTCTGAAATTCTGAAATGTCTATTGAGTAAGGTGGGTGATATCTATTTTGTATCAAGGGGAAGTTGCGAGAATTGGATAGGCAGTGTAAGGTTACAGAAGTAAGGCTCAGACACAATGTATTTATTTTGGTGGCATATTTTGGATAAAGACTTTTATCAAATAAGAAAAGGCTAGAAAAAGGTGTATCTATCCCTAAAGCTAAGAGGGGTTTCAGTGCCTCAAAGGAAAACTAGTGAAATTGTCAGGTAGTTTGAAACTAAGAAAAAGTATGTCACTGTTGTGTCCTCAAAACCTACTTCTGTCCCAAAGCTTTTTCTTTGCCACCTTTGGTAGTGTGCAGGCCACTGCCTCCTCCCTGCTTCCCTCCCACACCCTGCCGATCCGGGGACCACCGGCAACAGAAAGCAGCATGGTGGACTGCCGGGTGAAATGCATCAACGGTAAGCTCCTTTGCGCGCTCTCGCCATCGAGCGCTTCATATTGCTTTCCATCGGCGCAGCATCGTCTCAGCACCAGTGCTTTCTGTGCTTTTTGCCTCCTTGCCTGCTGGACCTTTCTGTGTAACTTTAACATCTTCAAATGGCTGCCCCATCATCGGTACCGGAGTGCCTCCGTGGGTCGCCATGGAGGTGCACAAACATCGCTCCTGATTGGGCCTTCAGCCCCATATCCTGGCCTATCGGGTGGTGGCAGGCTGTAGAGCCGGCCCTGTCACAAAGGCCCAGCAAAAAGGCCCCCTGTCTGGCCCTGTCCGGGCCAGCTGGACTGGTTGCCTACCCCTTTGTGTGTCCTCATTCTCAACCTCAGCCACCCTGTTGATGGCGCCTGGACTTTAGGGCTGTCATGGAGCCCTCGTGCCTGGCTGACCAGAACTCAGGGTCACATGCGGACTAACTTGTGAGTAGGCATGTTGTTTCACTGTGACTTGTCATCTACAACCGCTTTTGCTTCATGTGTTCTCACCATCTGCCTCCCTCAAAGACTTAAGGACTTACTCCATCTGCCCAGCATTGCACAGCATTACCCCTACCACACTATCCACATCATTTAGCCTATATGTGCCCTTCACCTACATTTGAATTCAGCCTCTGTGTGCCTTGCATTATTTAGCCTATTGGCGCCCTGCACCTACAATTGAATTTAGCATCTGTGTTCCTTTCATTATTTAGCCTTTTGGCGCCCTGCACCTACAATTTGAATTCAGCATCTGTGTGCCTTTCATTGTTTAGCCTATTTGTGCCCTGCACTTACAATTTGAATTCAGCATCTGTGTGCCTTTCATTGTTTAGACTAGATGCGCCCTGCACCTACAATTGAATTTAGCCTCCGTGTGCCTTGCATTATTTAGCCTATTGGCAATCTGCACCTACAATTGAATTTAGCATCTGTGTGCCTCGCATTATTTAGTCTTTTGGCGTCCTGCACCTACAATTTGAATTTAGCATGCATCATTTAGCCCATATGGGCCTTGCAACTACAATTGAATTTGCCTTGTGTGCTGTGCATTGTTTAGCCTAGATGTGCCCTGGCCGTACAATCGAATTTAGCCCCTGTGTGCTCTACATTGTGTTAGCTTTATCTAGTTTCGATGTGCCCTGTAGCCTCAATTGACGTTAGCCTGCCATACTTTGCACTGTGTCTGCACTGCCACATGCCTTCGCCTAACCACCTCTCGGAATCCTAGGACTGACTACAATCCTAGCTAGTGACCAGTACTCCTCAACACTGGGATCATGCTACCACGCCCCTCCTCCCATAGGCTTTTGCTCTCGCTATTGAGAGTACCCCTCTTACTGTGGGCATCTACCTGTGCATTCCTTTTATCATCAGCCAGTTTAGCTACACCTAGCACTCTGTGCACTGGATCCATGGCCCCTACTTCCAGACCTTCGGACACCTACCTGAGTACTGAGCCTCAACATCCCAACATCTACTTTAACGCCCCTGCCTTATGGCTTGACCACTTCACTAAAAAACCCAAACTAACCAACTTTGCTCCACCTTCCTAAGAAACAAAAGACTAGGTTCCAGATTCATGGGTATGAAGGGACACCCCAGGTGCCCTAGCACATTCCAGAAGCCCCCCGACACCCAGCCTGCCCCTCCAGCCCCTCAGCTCACCTACTCCTCAGTGCCACCAGACAAACCCTGCCTCACAAAGCAACGTCGGATTGATCAAGGCCGCTCTGGTCAATGCAAGGTCCCTAGCAGCTCACGCATTGGACATTGCTGATCTCATCAAGACTCAGGAGCTCAACCTCATTGCCATCTCTGAGACCTGGTTGCACCCTGCCTCGGGCCCAGCACTCTCCTTGGCCATCCCCCCGGAGTACTCCATTACCTCTAGAGGCGGCGGAATTGCATTCATCCATAAAAACTCACTAGGACTTAGAACCCTACCGAGCACTAATCTGGAATCTGCTGAGCTACTCTCTGTCAAACTTCCACGATCGGCCAACCAAACGGCCACCGTTCATCCAATATATAGACCCCCCTGGTTCCCCTACATCCTTTGTGGATGACATCACTTCCTTATTACTTGACAAAGCGAAAACAAACTCTCAAACCATCATCCTTGGAGACCTTAATCCAGGCCACCAAGACCCTAATGACCTCGCTGCCCTTGACTTTGCCAACACCCTAACGGATCTAGGTTTTTCACATCATATACAAGAACCTACCCACATAAAAGGGCGGACTTTAGACTGGCTTAGCGACACCAATTGCAACATCAGCCTGCTCTCGAACGCCCCTTGCGCCTGGTCTGATCACCATATCATCACCTTCAACATTAAAGTAGCTATTCTACCTACGCCTCCCGTCGCTCCAGCCATTCCTACCAGAAATAAAAAGAACATAACCCCTGAAAAGTTACTCCCCCTCATCCTACCCACCCTTAATAACGCCACTGACTCTTGCTCAGACCCCACGATTTTAGCTGACACCTATAACCAGACAGTGCTTTCAGCCATAAATTCCATCGCCCCGCTCAAACTTAGGAGACCCAAACAACATGCGAACCTCAACTCATGGTTCACACCACAGCTCAGAGTGCTGCGTAAAGAGAAACACAGCGCTGAGTCACGTTGGAAAAGTCACCCTTCTGATGCCCACAAGGACAGCCTCTTCTTAGCCACTCTTAATTATAAAGAAGCTATACTGCAGGCTAAAAAAGAATCCTACAATAACCGCATCGTGTCAGCACAATCAAATACCAAGGAATTATTCAAAATTCTCAAGGAACTCGAGACGCCTGCAGCCCGCCCCTGACTCCTGCACTAAAGATAGCAATTGGTGTTCTAATATACAGACAGCACTCCTGGGCAAAATTGCCACCCTTCAAACCAAAATTAGAGACAAACAAAAGTCCCTACATTCAGACCAACCTCTGACCACTCCCTCATCTAGTACCAGCCAAGCCAACCCGACCCGAACTTTAAACCGTTCGCCTTCTCCCCTCTCACTACCCTTGAAGTAGAAGGAATTATAAACAACCTCAAGCCTTCTAACTGCAAAGGTGACCCATGCCCGACGCCTATCATCAAGGAAGCCTCTCATGACCTAGCGCCCTTTATCACAGCTTTCATAAACACCTCCTTCAAAACAGGTAAAGTCCCTGACAACCTCAAGGATGCTTGGGTGATCCCACTACTTAAAAAACCATCCCTTGACCCCAACATACCGACCAACTTTACACCGATCACTACTGTCCCGTTCCTGCTCAAGATTCTAGATCGCGCAGCATACCTGCAGATCCAAAGCTATCTTGAATCCAACAATCTCCTGGGGCTAAGACAATCAGAATTCCACCCCAAACATGGCACTGAAACAGCTCCGATTGATCTGAAAACTCAGATGGAGACACTAAAGGACAATGGGAAGTTGGCGCTACTCCTTCTCTTTGACCTCTCCGTGGCATTCGATTTGGTTACCCACCAAATACTTTGCCAACATCTTAAATCAGCGACCCACTTCTCAGACTCTGCCAATGCCTGGATCCACTCCTTCCTTAGCAACAGGTCCATGCGGGTCTTCTCACCCACAGCTTCGGCAGACCTCTCTCCTATTCACTGCGGCTTCCCTCAAGGCTCATGTGTATCGCCCACGCTCTATAACGTGTTCACCAAACCCCTTTTTGATGTGCTCGATTATCTGGGTGTCACTTATACCAACTACGTGGATGACACCCAGATACTCATTCCCATCATTGGTGATTACACAGCTGATACCAAATCCTTGAATGATGTTTATGTGGTCATTCAGGCCTGGATGGCGCAACACGAACTATGCCTTAACGTCGACAAGACAGAGCTCCTATTACTAGAATCAACTCAAAGTCTCAATAAATTAGACCAAGCATACAAGTCTTTCATCATTGACGGTAATGACATCAAGGTCTCTAAAGACACTAAAACTCTAGGCATCTATCTGGACTACACCCTTTCCCTGAACAGACAAACAAATGCAATAAGCTCGGCATCGGCCTACACTTGCAAACTTGATCACCGCCCGCAGACCTTTTCTGAACCCTCATAACTGCATTACCCTTGCAAGAACACTCATGTCCAAAATCGATTACTGCAGTGCCCTCTACCTGGGGACTAGCCAGTCTAACCTCAATAAACTGCAAACTGTCCAAAATAATGCCATAAGGGCAGCCCTCAATATCCCTAGACTGTCTAATATTTCCAAGTCTGAGCTGATCTACGTTGGCTCCCGGTAAAACAAGGAATTGGCCTGAAAACACTAGCCTTGACTCATAAATGCTTGGACAACAATGCCCCACCTTACCTCTCCTCTCGTCTTACACTCCACACCTCCTCTCGACCCACAAGATCAGCTCAAACTCATAGCCTAATCCTGCCTAGATTTAAACTTCAAAAAGCGGGTGGTGTGAGTTTCCCTGTAGTAGCTTCAAAACTCTGGAACTCACTGCCTGCCTACATCAGAACTGAGCCTTTGTTCCTAACTTTCAAGAATAATACCAAATCTTGGCTGTTCACGCAGAACCTATGAAGCTCCTTCACTTAAGATTTGCTACTGACTTGTAATATATCTCACTTGTGTATATACGTTATAATGTACTTGTATTATAATAATTTGTAAATTGCAATTAGTGTATATTGTATATACTGTAACCTGTATCTATCAATTATGCGCCCGGTTGCCCAGGGGCCTGGCTGCGCTTTACAAATAAACTAAACTTCAAACTAGTGTGCCGTGCTTAAAAATCGATTCTGGGTGTTTTTACATTTGCAGTCACTTTTTTGTTCGGATGTCCAAAGTGTGCCTCCCCCTTTGACTCTGTTCTCCCCCTTTCCACGCCTTGTATGTGTCTCTTACACTTATTTGCTCTATTCGTTTTATCCTACACCTCCCCAGTCCTCCCTCTGCCTCCTTCATATCTAGCTCTCGTATTATTATAACGACCGTCAGGCACGTGTAGTATTTTTTGTCATATGTTACAACAGTCTGTATTCCTCCTGTCCTATGTTGTACCACGAAACTCATAGCACTTGCACATTCCGAATATCCCAATGCCTATTAAGAATGTGTTTGTCAGCTTCTCACCCTCCCTGAGTTGAAGCGCTTTGAAATGTTTGTTAAGTGTATAGGCACTATATAAATGACCAATAAATAAATAACACTAATGATCTGAGAGAACTGTGCAAAGGTGATCTTTTCTTAACATAAACATTAACAATGTTCTTGGGTGTTTTCAACCAACCAAAAAGTTATCAGTTTCACTAGTATTAAAGTGATGCAAAAATAATGTTCCCAAATATAAGGTTTCAAAGTTAGGGTTCTGCTCCTTTCCCCTAGACAGCTTCTTATCCCAGGGTCTTGCATAACTCATGAGGAACTGTTTCTCAACTTCACAGTTCTTCTGTCCCATCAGCATGGCTTGCTCAGCTACTAAGCATAGGACTTCTTTCATTGTAATTGGGTTCTTGGCCCTCCTATTCTCAGTCCCTCATGTGGGTGTGGGTCCCAGACTCGCAATACTTTCTGTGGCTTGGTTCACTCTCCTGCCATGAATGCATTCTGCCTTGGGCTATCTCTTTTCTCTTCACTTTTAAATCTGGCTTCTCATTTGGGTGCGGGTCCCAGAATCGCACTGTTGCATTGTTTCCGCTTGGTTCACTCTCCTGCCAAGTTTACAACTGTGTCGCATTCACTTTAGGTGCGGGTCTTTTGGGTGCGGGTCCCAGACTCGCACAGTTGCACTGCATTCATTTGGTTCACGCTCTTGCCAAGTATACAACTGTCTATCATTGACTTTAGTTTCTCAGACCCTCTCTCTTTGGTTCCTGAGCTCAGCACGTTGCTTCCCTTCACCCCTCAAAGGTCCCAGGAAACCTGCGTACCGTTTGCTTCCCGGGCAGCTCTACCACTTCTTGAGCACCAGCAGCATTCAGGCATTCAGTGGGAACTGCAGTGGCTCTGCAGGATGGGGCTTCCCTCCAGAGGTGCACAATTACCCTTCTGCGCTTCATCGAGTCATGTGCCTCATGTCAGCTGCTTCCATCCATGACTCAGACTATTCATTTTTGGGGGACAGCTCTCTCCTTCACGTGTCTCTCTTGCTTTTCGGATTGAGCTTGAGCTTAACTGCCTTCCAGTTCCTGTGTCGGTCTGATGTACTGCTTAGGGCCAATCACTGGCCATTGCGAACGGTATCTGGTCATTGCATCTAATGCCATTCCATGGAATTTTTTCCATCTAAAAAATGTGCTTCGAATGCATGTTTTTGGGGGTAAAGGGTACATTTTTGTTCGGGAGGATTTTAAAGTAAAAAAACAGGGGTTTGGGGGTGTTCTCCCCCCCCCCAAAAAAGAAAAAAAAAATGCATTTGATGCACATTTTTTAGATGGAAAAAATTTGAAACAAGTGCATTTAGATGCAAGGTATTTGATGCAATGACCATAAACCATTGTGAACTAGACTGTTTGTTCTGCTTTTTGCAAGTGATCTTGGTACTCGCAGGCATCTTCTTCGTCACAGTGTTAGTTTCAAAGTTATATTCAGGATAGTTTGTATTTGTCGAATTTTCAGTGTTGTCATCTAGATTAGGTGGACGGACTTGACAACAAAACAGATCAGCCCTAACTATGAAGGGGGGGAAGGAGGATTTAAAGTTTGAGGAGGGGTTGACGGTATAGAGTAGATGGATACCATGTTCTTAGGGGATGCTCATCTATAAACCCATAAGGGATTTACCCTCTCATGTGGTCTTCTCCCTGTGTACCACCTCTGGGGGGATGGTTGGACTGTGGTTGCCACAACCTGTCCACATGGGAAAGGTCACGCCTGTGGGATGTTTTTACCCTTGCATCCAAGCCGTACCATAAAACTGTGCAGTACTGGCATGGAAAACATTATGATGGCCAGAACTCCCCAGAGAGTGCACAGGGAAAACATGAAAGATTAGGCTGCCACCCATTTTTGCCTTTGTTGTGAGCACAGGAGGGCACTGCCTAAAACCACCATTGGGCTACACACACTGAAGCCTGAAACCATTGGGAATGGCAATGCTGATTGCCAAAAAGCAACATAGAACTGTGGGGAATTCATTTTCTTAATCCCAAAAATGGTTGCAATACCGGTACTCACCACTATCAGAAAGCCGGCGTTTTAAAACCACCAGACTTTTGTGTAAAACTGAACAGAGGAACCCAAACCAGACCAGGGAAAGACTTGCTAAGAGGTGGATACAATGTAAAACTATATTCTGAAATGACTTGAAGGAAGTAATTATTTAATGTATAGGTAAAAATTGTAAGTTTGATTTAAACTGGGAACTAAAGTGACATTTAGCTGAATTCTGCCCGACAACTACCCCCGACAGGAGAAACCTGTTCAGCCACTCTTCCCAGGCCTAGCTGCATCCTGCTTCCCCACCAAAAGGAGTTGACACCTCTCTGATTAGATTAGGGGAGGGGCACTGCAGGAAACTGAACAATGGACTCAGGCAAATGTTATATTGGGGGGGCCGTAAAGTGGCTTCCTCTTGGGAGAAGTGGGAGGAGAAGTGCCTCTGGGAGCCACCCGAGCTGGAGGCGGGGGCAGACAGAAGCTTCCCCCATGTGCTTTGGAACCTAAACCACACCCATCTGGGCCAGAGCACAATTTTAAAAAGATAGATAACTCATAGTGCAGACTTGTCAGAATTATATAAGTAATATCATTATTCTTGTGATTTTTCTGTGCACGTTTTAAGAGGCGTTAGGACCCTGTGGTGTATTCGGGGGGGTTGCTAGCAGAAAATAGGGTCTCACTCCAAATGTCTGCATGTTAAAAATCTGACACTTCATCAATTAATGTCCATACTCCTTGCGCACATGTGTGTAATTTTTGGTAAATGTCAGATATTGGTAAACCAGTCAAAAAGAGCAAAATGTTGTCATTTTTCATTGCAAGCCCCCAGGAAGATCAGAGGCGGACAAGCATGCACCATAAGGAATATACGATGTGTACATGTAATTTCAACAAATTGTTTATCTGGGAAATATGTATTTGAATCAAATATAGATTTGTGGGCAAATTGACCAGGGGAGGATCCTCTGACCCATAAACAGACCTCATCATGATAACAATCCATTTCCTTCCCCCAATCTTGGGAGAGGGGAGAATTGGGCCAATGACAAGTAGAGAGGGGCAGGCTTAGCTATGCCCAGGCACACACCCATTTTCACAACACATAAAAGGAACATTGAAACCCAGGTAGAGACATTCAATTCCATTTTCTGCGGGACGCTCTGCCGGGAGACTCCAGACTTCACATACATCAATCTTCAGAGACCAGAAATTTACTTCAGAACTTAAAGCAAGGGCCTAAACCCACAAACTGAGAACTCTTCTCAGCAGGCCTCAGCATCCTTAAAATCATTTGCAAACTATTCCACAGCCGGGCGAGCTGTCTGAATTCTTTGCCAAGAACCTTTGCCAGTACCCAGAAAGCAGTGTTACATCCAGAATCCACTTGATCCAGACCGGAAAGCAGAGCAGTATCCAGAACCAGAGGACGCTGTATCCAGAGAGGCTAGACCAGCAGAGCAGAGCTGACCCAGACCGCTGTGAGCAGAACCAGAGATCCGGATCGCTGTGAGCAGAACCGGTGCCTGATTGACCCGCCGAGCAGACAGAACCGCCACCGGATGTGTTGACCAGATCCTTGACGAGGCCTAGTTCAAATTTATATTGCGAGTACCTAGCAAAACTGTGCAGAACCAATCTCTTAGTTAAAATAATCTAATTCAAGCTATTTTAACCTAAGTAGAACTGCCTCCTAGAAATCGTGTCATCTGTCAATTTTAAAAGCTGCAAGCGGTCACCTGTCATTTTGAGTTTTACTTTAAATCCGAAAATCTACCTTTATTAAATCGTCCATATCTCTGGAACCGTTTGGGCTAGGAACGGAATTTTAAAGCTGTGATTCTAGGCTTTCCAACGAACCTAGAACCGACTTCCTACTCCCTATACTTTTTCCGCAATCTCGATTTACGCACTCGCGAAATTTACCGCAATTTGGCTCAATTTCTCCACTTGTCAAAATAGCAGCTCCATTCTTTCCTTTGTTAAAATCCATTTGCAACCTGGTAATAACTCATAGAGCATTGCTAAAGTGAGCCTGAACTAATACCAACAAGCATCTCTCACTCACCCTGAATCTCTAGAGGGAATTAAAATCAGTTAGCACATTTTCCCATCCATTGCCATCACATTTAAAAGCATTTTGGGCCTGTGTTTCAAACTTCTACCTGTTTCCTCTAAGCTTGCTGGGGGGGAACTGAATTCCGTATTGTATTTGATTGTATTCCTGAAGACTGTGTGTGTTACTTCCATCTCCTTGCATTGCATATAGGGGGGGTGAATTGCCACCAGGGGAAAAGTGAACATATTATCTCTTGTGAAACCATATCAGTTTATTTTCTGTACTGCATTTATTCCACCTTGCATTTCCTTGAAACCATAAAGCATTTCAGCTACCTCATCCTCTATACTACTCCTAAGTAATCAAGTGTACCACTGTAACATTACCCATTGTGGATCCACATCATATGTCTAAGTGTACTATCAGATATTAATTTGTTATAAAAGTGTGATACATATATATTGTTTAATTTTTCAAATAAACCTTTTAAATTTGCAAAACAGACCTACTTCTTGGCTCAGTGGGGTCAGGGGGATTCTAAGAGTGGGGTGTTATATAAGGGTTGTCATCCAGAGTACATGAGCTGGATCTAAAAATATATCAACAAGGGTTTCCCTCAGCATCCCAGACTAGGCATTGACTTAGCTGTATTGTTGAAGTGAAGCCGCTTAACACACCCTAGAGGAGAAGGGACGACATACTCAGATATGTCACAGCAAGGATACATACAACTAGTTTGTTTCTTTTCACAAGTGAAAGATTCCTCCTGGACTCATGCATTCAATCCATGGTGCATGCACATTCAGGGTGAATTACATGTTCAGATACCCATGGTGATGTGTGTATTACAAAGTCTCAATTTCTCCAACTGTAGCATTGAGAACGGAAGGTGAATACTATGTTGATTATTTCTTATCATTGGCCTTTAATGAGGAAACAATTTGTTTATCTTTAAACTGATTCAATTATTTCTATTTTGTTAACAAATATACCTTCTTTGCAACCCTGTGTGTTTCTTTTCTGAAAGAGGAGGGAAGCTGCAAAGAATCAATTCTATTAAATTGAGAGTCCCAGATTCATAAAAAGAATTGTGTGCACCCGGTTTGGGGTGAGTGGAAAGTTCCCCTGAATTAGATGTTGCCCAATTAAAAACATCCTACACAGGCCAACTACTGTCATACAAACATATCTACTTTACATTACAAGTGTGTGTTTAAAGGATCTTTAGGTCCAATATATAAGACGGGTCATATAGAACAAACAACATTTTTTATAGTGTACTCATCATGTGGAATTAACATTTGTGGCATGTACTAGCTCCTAGTTTCCCAGTGGTAGCTCCTGCTTAACAGGTTTTTCCTGATACTCAGGATCTGCTTTTAGCTAAATCCTTAATTCTATCCCTGAAGGGAATGGCCCGCGTCCAAACCACTGAACCATCAGGAGTCGAGAAACCGTTCTGCCACAGACAACAATGTATTCTTTGCAAAGCTTGAGCGCATGCTTTAGGAGACTCGCTGCAGTGATATGCAACTGATACACTAGGTGCATTTAAATTACATACTCAGCCCACCAAAAATTGAAAACCATTGTCTGAAAACCCAAACCTTTACCCCTACTAAAGTGACGAGAGGGGATGGTGCTATTGAAGCCACGCACATTGGGGGATGAAGATAAACTGAAAAAGCTGAGCTGTCTTCCCTATTCTGGCAGTTGATTAAAAAGATCAGCGCATTCGGGGCATAAATCACGCACATCGTGTCTTACCTGGCTGCATCTTGCCTCATCGATCTTGGCGGGGTAAGGGGATGTGTGGTTTGCAGTGGTATTTGCCAGCAATCAACAACATATTGTGGTGCTATAAAGTATTCCAGCTCTATAATGAGTTCACAACAATATGAAGTGATTGGTTCTATAATGAAGGGCCCTTGCCACAAGGTTACCAACGCCCCTTCAAGAAGTTGTCTGCTCCGCTGCCCGCTTAACCCCAAACACACGTCCCCCGCAATGGCTCCACCCAACTGCAGCATGGAGACGACCAAGTACTCACCAGCAGACAGAAAAAGAAACAGGGTGGGGGGCAGGGGGGTCAGACCAGGTCTCCAGGTATGGGCGGAGCTACTTAGGGAAACAAAATGCTTTCTTTAAGCTTGGTGAGCATGGGTCTGTTTGGGGCAGACACCCTGAAATGACCCAGGGTTCTTCCTAGAGAAACCATGTTGGAGACCACAGGTAAACGTGTAGGTGTCTTTATTCCAGCTCAGTTGTACACTTATGTGTCCAAGTGTAACAGGCAGACACTGGCCCATCCAGACACCAAACAAACTTCTATCCAACTGTCACTCCACAGAACACTCACTCAATCCACCACGAGCATCCAAGCCAACATTCCACACACACATACAATGCCCGAATGTCCTAGCAAACACTTAATACATCTCTTCCTTCGTACCACAATTCACAGAAGGTTACCTCTCCCTCTCTGTACTTGCAAGGCTAAACACGAGAACAAAGGACTGCAACACACTCAATACCCACACCGAACTGAAAAAGCGGTGCGGTCTGAATATAATAACCAGCACCCAATACCCTATGGCGTGGACATGAAACCTGCCACCTGAACCGACTCAACCGGTAAAGCACACTGCAACCCGACAATATACAACAACTACATGCTCAATTAGTGGAACCTACATGCTCACACAGCCACCCTAACATGGCCAGACACAACCACTACCAAATAGATGATGGCTCATGCACAAGATGTTACCACACACTAAAGAAATGCAGGATGACACATACACAATTTTCACCAACAATAGAGAAAATCCCTGAACACAACGGCAAACGGATCCATTATGCTAACACAAAACAACAAACAGGTCCACTCTGCTAACCATCAAACTGCACCGAACAGTCAGAAATAAAAACCAGGTAAACTGCATATACATCCGCCAACAAGAGCATAGAGCTCCACATGGAGAACCCCACCATGCGCCTTAAATACCCACAATGCTGTAACCTGAAAACTGAAACCCTACCAGAAACTGTAACCAATAGTTGAACCGTTACCGTGCACCTACACATGGCCCTGAAACTCAACAAACTGCAACCAACAGTGTGTACAGTTACCATGTACCTACACATGGCCCTGAACCTCAACAACTGTAACAAACAGTTGACCTACCATGTACCTCCACATGGCTCACCAAACCGGAACCATCAGTTTGATTAAATAACATGTACCTCCAACATGGCCCTGACCCTAACCAAACTATACGAGATACAAGAAGCAGAAAATAACTGTTTACCAAAGCACTAGTACAAAGAATTAATAGTATCCAGTCTGATACTAAAGGACAAGAGCAGCGGGTGAGTGTATCCTGGCACGGAGCCTCTGCTCAAAACTCCAACATTAAAGAACAATTATTAACAATGATACAATCATAATGCGCATATGTCCGAGAATATTTTTAATGCTTGTTAGCACAAGGTGATTTAGGTTGGAACCAGCCTAATTCACCTTGTGTAACAAGCATTTAAAAACAATCTCTGACATATGCGCAGTGTGATTGTATCATTGTTAAAATAACTAACCAAACTGTAACCAACAGTCTCAACATACAACTGCCCCAAATAAAAACCACGGCGCCCTGCTGAACAATCCGGCCCTAAGAGGACTCAACAACCAAATACCAACATGCAAACACTGCAGCCTTGCTACACACAACACTCAACAATGACTGACAAAACGAACAACAACAAAATACAACATATAGCCAAACGACAATCGAATGCACCGCATACCCACAAGTCCTGACGCCTTTAAATGAAATACAGGTATCCAGTACCGACACTGGATAGGAATGGACCGCTGCGCGCCCACAAGTCCAAAATACCCAAAACCTTAACACCAGTGGCCATATACCAGTGAACTGGGACCCAGAGGACCTCCCCGCACCCACAAGTCCAAAATGCCCAAAACATTGACACAAACACCCAACTCAATGACGCAACCAAGAACCAGTGAAACTGGATGTACCCGTGGACCTCCCCGCTCCTTCATTTCCTCAAGTGGGCGTGCGCTGCACCTGCTTGCCTCCAGGTGACATAGGAAATAAACAACCCCCAGGTTCCTAACCTTAAACCCAAATACCTTATCAAGGCCATGACATGAATACAACGAACATTATCACAGGCCTCTGAACAAATATACCCCCCCGCTCCCCACAGAGAGAAAATATACCCAGACCTAATCATAGAGGCCACTGCAAATACACAAACAGCATATTACCAACACAGGCTCCCCCACACAAACGTGAACCTAAATGACTCCTCCTCCATTATAGAATTGTTCCAAATAGTCTGATAAAAACTCTGTAGATCAGGGTCCCATTCCTTCAGGATTGTAAAGAATCTTTTTGCATTGCGAACAAATGTTACTGCTGTTAGGAAAGATTTCGTAATTGTAGGTAATTTTCCTTCCATGTGGCAACCCCTAAACTTTTTGCTGTTGTTTTTCACCTTGTTCTTGACTTTGCCAGAGAAGTGCAGCCTTCAGCCGCACTCCTCTGGGCTTTCGCTCCTTTTCTTACGGGGAAACTGACATGCCCTTAAGACAGTCAGTACCGGGGAACGCTGTTTCCCGTAGTTTCTTTTATCATGTTGCGGCTTTAGTGCAACATGACACAAGAGGGCACTGTAAGCTAAGTTACAGCTCTCTTGGGTCTCTAGCCTTCTACAGGCCCTAGATACTCGTTTAGGATTGTATTTGATCGGTGCAAGTGATTCAGGGACGGGAATGGTGGCAGCGATCGTTTCTTTGTATTTTGAGCTCCTTTTGGCGTTCTAAGCGCGTTTTCTGCGCTTAACCCAAAATGGTGGCCTGGCTCCCAAAATGGCCAGACCACGAGGCTCCTTTGTCCTGTCCGCTGACCGTCTTGCTCCCTTCACCTTCCCCAGGTCGAGCCGACCCGGGGCCTTCCTTATTTGGGCATGTACTTTCCCGCGAAACCTGGCTGCTTTCGCAGGCTTCTACATGTCTTTTGTGTGCCTCCAGGGTGTGGGCTGGGATGTCTGGTCCCAATACACATCCTGGGTGCCAGAGAGTCTAGGGTGGTGTGAATGCCTGGGACCACCGTGGTCCGTGATTGGTCCACGTATGGTGTGTGTGTTGATGAGCGGATCTCCCATTGGCTCCCCTCCGTTTTGGCGCGAAGGGAACCGTGGATAAGAGGGGGCTGGAAACACCACTACCATGTCGATCTCCTGAGTTCTCACGAACGAAGGAATACAGGAGCCAAGTATCCTGCAACCAAGAGGCTGGACCGAGGAATCGCTGGTGACCCGCTGAAGGACTCCTTTGCACTGCTGTCGTCCTGTGAAACCCCTTCCTCCTTTGATCGAACCAGAAGGCCTGTAATGGTGCTTCAACCTTTGGAATAACAGGAACAGCTATTCCCGGCGACTTCATCATCTCCTGCCAGTAAGCCTTCGGAAGCGTCTCTGGGCCATCCAGTTGACTGTCCAGCTTTCACGGGAGTCCTGCTCTGTAACCGCCGCCAGGTTGTGTTGTATTTCGAGTCCTGGTCACTCTCACACGCTTCGTACACTTGGCGTTCCCAAGTCTGAAGTGAGTAGTGTACATTTGGCTCGGATACACACGGCCGCTCCGTTGCCCTGCGGTGGTGACAAAACTGTGCAGGTTTCTTCGATTGGGACGTCTTTTTTCTCTACACGACGACGAGGCATTCCCGGCTCTTCTGAACCTGCCAGCTGCTGAAACTAACGTGGAGAAGCCTGGGTCTGCTTGCATCGGGGACCGGTGAGTAGTATAGCTAGGATCTGGTCGCCCTCCTGCAGTAGCCCATTGCTTTTCCCCGCTGTGTAAAAACAGCACCCTTTTGTCCGTACTCGCGCTCTGCTTCTGATCACTGTGGAGGCTGCGCTTGAGTCGCGGAACCTGTTCTTCTTCTGTTGTGCACTAACCCGAACTGCCTGACTTCCTCCGAAGAGCTTCTCCTTTTGCCCGTTGGCACCAGCGTGTGCAGGTACTTTGAGCACAAGGCTCCACTCTTCGCAGGGCTCGGACTTCCATCTAGTTAGGTGACTCTGAAGGCGAACTGAGTCTAAAGCATTATCGCACTGCCTGTTTTCCTTCCCTTTCAGGTGGACTACACATTTCGTGCATATAACGCTTGCGACTGTCGTATTTGTATATATATTGTGTTGAGATGGTATGTGTTGGCTTAATATTGTGATATTGTGATTTTCTCGCTACGGTCATTATTTTAAAGGCCTTAAAATAAATGTGTATATATTTTTGATATAACAACTGTTTGGAGTAGTTAGTAAGCGCCCTTGCTTTGTGTGCTCATTGCGGGCTTTCAGTCACCCTCACCCCTCTTGAGACCTAGTCTTGACCGCCGCGATCGCTACCTTGATTGGTCTGGCTCGTCCAGAGGTTACCCTGTTCCAAGTAATTAGGTTGGCCTTCTGAACTTCTGCGCCACCAGGACAGAGTTCAGAAATCCGTCTTAACAAATTGGTGTACAGCGGTGGGATACGACTGAAGGTATCCAGTGTTGCGCACGAACTATGGCATTTCAGGTTATTCCAACCAGGACACGTAGTGAATTGTTGTAGTATAACTTTAAAAAGGCCATAGTCCTATCTAACAGTATGGAAACAAATACCTTGTTAACTTTAAATGCTTCCAAATCAGAAACATTGAAGAAGATGTGTGCGGAGAGAGGTGTTTCCTCTCAAGGCACTAAATTGGAAATGATCCAAAGAATTGTGGCGTGGCAAGAAGTGCAGCTTGACGCTATAACTTCTGAGGACAGTGCGGAAGATGGTGGGGCTGCTCTCACTGGTAGAACCGACGGTTCTGCCGCTGCCCTGATCCATCGCGACCACGAGGACAGGGAGGACGAGATGTCTAATGTTTCCTCTGCCAGTGCTGATGGGGAGGCTATGCTTGAATTCAAGAAGCAAGAGCTGCGGTTTAGGCAGCAGGAGCTTGAATTCAGCATAGCCAAACTAAAAATCGAACAGGCAGAAAAACAAAAAGACAGGGATCACCAGTTGGAACTGGCCAAGCTTCAGTTTGCAAATGGGTCCAAGGGTCCTGGACATGGGTCTGGGGCCTCCTCTCATCCACGGTTTCCGAAAGATCTGCTCAGTGTGTATGAAGAAAGGAATGACATTATGGACTGGCTGAATGCGTTTGAGTATGCATGCGAAGTTCAACAAGTTGACAATCCTGATAAGATTGCCTGGTTACTCAGCAGACTGCCCCATTCTGGCTGTAGTGCCATTATGGAAATGTCGGAGGCTGAGCGAGCTGATTTCGCAATGTTAAAGCAAACTCTCATTTTAAAGTTTGGGAAGACTCCGGCCCAATATTTGAAACGTTTCAGAGAGTATAAGAAAAAGGAAGGTGGTACTTGGGTATCTTATGTCACTGAGTCCTTGAAAAACTTAACTGGCTGGGTCGAAGGTTATAAGGTTTCTACCTTCGAAGGCATGATAAATCTTGTCATGCTGGAACACATTTTTGCTTCTTCTTCCCCGGAGCTTAAGCAGCATTTGGCCGATTCGAAGGAGATAGATCCTAAGAAGCTGGCCATTGTAGCAGACTTATGGGTGTCACATCGAGTGTCCCATAAGGACAAAACTCATCCTGGTAAGCAGGAGGAAGGGAAAAAGTCCAAAGATATGGAGGGTGGAGAATCTGCTAAATCTTCTTCCCATAAGGGCCACAAAAAGAAAAATAAGGGTAAGACACAAGAGAACTCACAGGGTAGTGGAGGTCCGCCTCCGAAACAGAACTTTGGTTACAATAAGCCTCCCTATGTAAACAGACCCAATGGATCTTGTTTTGCTTGTGGAGCAACTTGACCATGTGAAGGGGGATCCCCGGTGTAAGGTTAGACCTTTGGGGGTCCACTCCGCTAATCTGGCCTTCTCCTTCTACGAGGAAGAAGAGATTACAGGAACATCCTTCTCCTCAGACTCATTTCCCAGCGGGATAGAGGCTGAGGTAGTTTTAGTGTCCCTGGGTTCCTGGGAGCCTAAAGTCGCAGAGGCTTATGCTAGGATTCCGGATAATACCAAGCACTACTTTAAAGACAGTGTGCTGATCAATGGAGTGGATACTCCAGCTCTTAGGGATAGTGGGTGCAGTCGCACTGTAGTGGATTCTACCTTGGTAGACTCAGAGGAAGTTGCCAGAGCTACTCTGATGCCCACTAAGTTGGCTGACGGCCCACTCCGTATGTTCCCAGTAATACCTGTAAATCTTACTTTAAATGGTACAGCAGTCAGGATTCCAGTGAGCATTCAGAGAAACGTCCCGGGAAAGGTCTTGTTAGGTAATGATCTCAGAGCTTTAGGGCTCGTAGGAGACACTGCCGAAAGACCCTACACACGGTCTCAAGCATGGGCAGCATTGGCAAAGTCCAATACGCCGCCCCAGCCGAAGGGGAAACCCAAGGCGAAAGGAGTCGACAAGTCAAGACGAGGGAAAGAGAATATTCCCCCGAGCTCGCCTACCACTGCGGTGGAGGAAGTTGGTCAATCACCCGGGCCTGACGAGGAGGTGGCGATGCCTGAAGTATTCGACCCCAACGATCATCCTGAACTAAAAGACTTGTTAGTTGAAGGAGGTCCTGATAGGGACGAATTCAGTAAAGGCCAACGTGAGTGCCCATCTCTGGAAGGCCTAAGGAGACAGGCCTGCTCCCAGCTTGAGGGTGAACCTCCTGGGACGCATAGGATTTATTGGGAAGGTGGACTCCTGTATAGCGAGCCACAGAGTCTACAGAAGGAGACCATAGGAGGTTGGTGGTTCCCCTTGCTGTTAGGCCCTTCCTCCTGCAGTTGGCGCATGAAGTTCCCCTTGCTGGTCACCTTGGTATGAAGAGGACCAAGCAAAGGTTATCCATGCACTTCTACTGGCCCAAGATGGGGGTGCAAGTAGAAAGTCACTGCAGGAGTTGTGCCTCCTGCCAGTTGTCTGGTAAGGTTGGCGCGACAATCCAAGCTCCGTTGGTACCGCTCCCAGTTGTGGGGGTACCATTTGAAAGGGTAGGGATCGACATCGTTGGTCCCCTTGACCCGCAAACATCCTCGGGCAATAGGTTTATCCTGGTGCTGGTCGACCATGCAACCAGGTATCCTGAGGCCATCCCATTGAAAACTGTAACTGCCAAGTCAGTTGCAAAAGCTTTACTCGGCATATTTACTAGGGTTGGCTTCCCTAAAGAAGTTGTGTCAGATCGTGGCAGCAACTTTATGTCGAAGTATATGCAGGCTATGTGGAAAGAATGTGGGGTCACCTACAAGTTCTCTTCTGCATACCACCCCCAGACCAATGGTCTGGTGGAACGTTTCAACAGAACATTAAAGAGCATGATTGGGGCTCTGGAGGAGCCTCAGAGAAGAAAATGGGATCTTCTTTTACCATGCTTACTGTTTGCCTACCGAGAGGTACCACAGGAGGGTGTTGGCTTCAGCCCCTTCGAACTTCTGTTCGGTCATCCCGTACGGGGACCCTTAGCCATCGTCAAAGAGGGATGGGAGATGCCCACTCCCCCTGTTACTACCAACGTAGTTGATTATGTGCTAGGGCTCAGAAAACGGATGGTACTTCTGATGGGCTTGGCTAGTGATAAATTGAAGGCAGGGCAAGCGCTGGTGAAACATTGGTACGACCAGAAAGCTTCCCTCATCAACTTTACACCTGGTCAGCAAGTCCTGATCATGAATCCCATAAGGCCTCAAGCTTTACAGGACAAATGGTCAGGCCCTTACACAGTGGTGGAGCCCCTGGGTGAGGTTAACTATTTAGTGGACCTTGGAAGGCCTGGACAGGCTCCAAAAGTGTTTCACGTGAATAGGCTGAAGGCTTTCGTCCCAAGAGTCGAAATCGCAGCACTGCTACTGGCTTCAGACGTTGAGGAAGAGGAGTCAGAACCTCTCCCCGACCTGTTCCAAAGCGGTCCTTCAGATAGCTCCTTTGAGGGTGTCCGAGTGGCCCCTCACCTGACTTCTGATCAGCAGGCTGAGGTGAAAAGTTTGCTTAGGCAGTTTTCCCCCCTGTTTTCACAGTCGCCTGGTTTGACACCTTGGTGCAAACATAACATTGACACAGGAGACAGTGTACCTACCAAAAGTAGGGGATACAGGATGTCAGACAAAGTACGGTCTTATATTAAGACCGAGGTCAACAAGATGTTAGACCTTGGGGTGATTGAACCCTCTAGTAGTCCTTGGTCCAGCCCAGTGGTTTTGGTTCCAAAAGCAGGCACTTCTGAATTGAGGTTCTGCGTGGATTACAGGGCTCTGAATGCTGTCACCAAGACAGATGCACACCCCTTGCCTCGAACAGATGAGCTGGTGGATACTTTGGGTGCCTCCAAGTACCTCAGCACGTTTGACCTCGCTGCTGGCTATTGGCAAATAGCGTTAGCAGAACATGCCAAGGAGAAGACAGCATTTTCTACTCCAGACGGCCTTTACCAATTCCGGGTAATGCCGTTCGGATTGAAGAATGCACCTGCCACTTTCCAGAGGCTTGTGAATCATGTGTTGAATGGGTTGGACGAATTCTGTCTTGCATATCTGGACGATATAGCAGTTTTCAGTGCCACCTGGGAAGACCATGTGAAACACCTCGGGATTGTGCTCCAGGCTCTTCAGAAAGCCCACTTGACCATAAAGGCTAGTAAATGCCAGATTGGACAAGGCTCAGTGGTTTACTTTGGACATGAAGTAGGTGGAGGGAGGATACAGCCTCTACCCAGTAAAGTACAAGCAGTACAAGACTGGCCTACCCCCACTACGCAAACCCAAGTGAGAGCCTTCTTAGGACTCACGGGGTATTACCGCAATTTTGTGGCAGACTCTGGCACCATAGCTGCTCCTCTGACTGCCCTCACAACTCCGAAGAAACTCAAGAAGGTAACTTGGACCGACGAGTATGAGAAGGCCTTCAATGGCTTAAAAGACTCCTTGTGCCAGGCCCCTGTCCTCAGGGCCCCTGATTATCAAAGACCTTTTATCGTGCAGACGGACGCCTCCGACACTGGGATAGGAGCTGTACTATCACAAGTAGATGAGAAGGGTAAGGAACACCCTATCGGTTTTTCCGTCTTAACAACTGCCATCCAGAATCCCTCTCCTGCACACATCACAGCCTCGATGGATGTCCATTTCTTGCCTCACCTCATGCCCATTATCCCCTCTGCTGCACAAATCACAGCCCTGAGGGAAATCCAACACTTGCCTCACATCATGCACATTAAATTCTCTCCCCGGCCCGCTCTTCTTGTACCATAAACTGGTACCTGTTTCCGCCTCCTAAACTCTCTCTTTACCTTCTTCACAGCCACACACAGCTCCTTCTGCTGCTCTCATTGACGCCGATCCGAACTCCATAGCCCAGCACCGCCATCAGCTTGTGGTACAATGGTACGCTCTCCGGGCTGTCGGTTATCGCATGCCAGCGGTCCGGTTCACAGACATCTGCAGCTCACAGCGTTGCCGGGGTGTCTTCTCACCTGGCATATTGTGCAGTATACGTCCAGGCAGAGAAAGGTAACTATTCCCATGAGACGACTACAATGGGTGACGTCACCAGGCTCGTCAATTCGCCGCCAGCAGGAACCGCCGCGTTTCCCATATAGACGAAGTGCTCAGCAGCACCGGCACTCCCTTGTAGCAAGTTGCCCTCTGTGCCTTGTTCGTTTCTTCGTTGTGCTACAGCCTCTTTTCTCGTTTTCCTGTTACTGAACCACGCTTGTGTTTATCGGATCTGCGCCTGTCTGTCTCCTGGCTTGCTTTGGTTGTGTACTCTGGACTGCCTGTCTGGTTTTCATAAAATCCATTTGCTTATTAAGCTTTTGTTGGATTTACTTCCTGTTGGACTGTCTTCATGGTTTTGGAGTACGGACTGGCTACTGGATTACTATTGGATTACACCCTGTTGGATTGCCTTCCTGGTTTTGGATTATTGACTGTCTTCTGGATTTCCGTTGGATCACCCCTCCACCCTGGAACTTTGTTACCCTGCACATATGGTCGCTTGTGCCCTTGTGCCATTCAGGTTAGCTCCTGGACTATCTGCCTTGTGCATCCGTTTTCATCTGACGTCAGGCGGGTTACCTGGTCTATGACTTGCTGTTACTCGACAGGAGGACCTTATAGGCATAGGTTCCACATACCTCAGGTAGGATACGGGTATTGGGGGTGGTGGAGGTGAACTACACTGAAAGTTACCTTTTCTCTCTTGAAGGACCATTTATACAAAAGAATGGTGAAACACGTATCGAGAGATAAAAACAATTAGACTGATCAGTAAAAAAAAAAGTGTGAAGCAACACAAATAGGACAAACTTATTTAGCAATAATCATAAATTGTACTTTTTCACAAGTGTGAAGTAACACGTATCTGGAAAAATCAAGCAAATTGGTGTGAAGTAACATGAATTGAAATATTGGAAAATAAAAACAATTTACTGGGCATTAGCTCTTCAAGAATCCAAGCTGTTGTCAAAAAATGGTCTTAGTATTTGACTCACTGGCTAAGAATAACAACTTGTTTCTATCATTTGACTATAAAGGCTGGTGCATTGAGAACCTTTCCCAATTTTTTGCTTTTTCTTATGTAACTAGTTGTGTGGCACCCACACTCCTTTGGGAAACATCTCTGCTGGACAACCATCCCTAATGTGAAATACTTGAGGAGTTGCCAAGGGCTAGCTCGGTTTGGCTGCTTTATTAATTAGACTGAAAGTAATTCCTTCTTTTCTTTACAGCTCGTTGTGTGTCCACATGCCTTTTCACCCGAGACCCTAGCCTGGTGGTTATTCCTTCCTATCCACAGGCTACGCTCTCTGGAGGAAAGTCTCCCTCAGTAGGAAACCCATTGGTCTTGCGCCATGTGCGATGTGGGTTCACGACTGGTTCCTGTCCTTGGCCTACTGGAGATCAGGGATCACGACAGATTTAGGAGCCCTACCCTATCCCAATGATGGAGGCTTCTGCTTACCCCATGGCCGCATTATTGCAGGCATTTAAAGCTCTTCAAACAAACATGGCAGCAGCACTGCATCAGCGTATTGATGCTGTTCAGGTCATGGTACACCCCCTTCCGCCTGATGAGTTTCGGAGTGCCCCAGCTGCACCGGTTCCTTGGGGGCTTCCCCTCCAAGTCCAGCTGTTCCACTGGTGGTTCTGCCAGCACCTTTCCCATTGGTGCCCCTGAACCGTCTATGGGTGATCCTAAACAATATCACATGTTCATAAACCAGTGCAAATTGCACTTTCTCTGCTGCCCATTGACGTTCCCTGATGCTACCATTAAAGCCGCCTTTGTGTTGTCTCATCTAGGAGGCACTGCAGTGGCTTGGGCTAATCCTCTGTTTGAAGCCAACGATCCGGCCCTCTACAACTGATACTCTGTTGCAAGTCATGAAACTGTTTTTTGACGCCAGACACAAGGCTCAGGCTCCAGATCTGGAATTCTTGACTTTGACTCAGGGAAAGTCTTAATTGTTACAATATTTGGCATGCTTTAACCCAGAGTTGTCCAACTCCAGGTTTCACACTACTGTACAGGTTTAGTCATCATATATTTTTATTTGATCTAAATGGCCCTCCAACCAGACTATCTGAGCCCTCAAGGTGGTTGCTGCCCCTAGTTGCCGGTGGTGTGCCACCTATTTGGCGAGGGGACAGAAAAAGGCTGGCCCTATTGCGTAAATACCTTTAAAAAGAACAAAGAGACACTTTGCGATGTATCTAATGCACAGAGTTCTAGCAAGGACCTTGAATGCTTTAATTGTCCTGCGTTCTTGAACTGCAACTTTTTTAAAACAACAACATTTCCTTATAAAAATATGGACTAAACTGAGACACATTTTTAACATGGGGTATCTCATTATTACTGGGAAATCCCTGAGTGGAATTGGCCTAACAGGTTTTCAGGCAATCCCTCATGAATATTCATGAGGTAAAATGTGCATACATTTAGAATCATTGTATGCAAATGTATCTCATTAATATTAATGAGGGGTATCCTGAAAACAGTGAGATGGACACAGCCCTCGAGGCCTGGGGTTGGACAACGCTGCTTTAACCAGTTAGCGACTGAAACAACATAGCCCGGACATAAGAAGGTGGCTGTCTTCTATCGAGGGTTGTCGCATGAACTAAAAGATGCCACATCTGTGGTTCCTCCACTTCAGTCTTCTTTTCCGGAGCCCCTGGATTTGGTGCTTCAGGTTGATGCACGTAATACGGAGTGGCGAGGAGAAAGTAAAACAGAAATGCGGGCTAGAAAATCAGACTCCAACCCATCTGCCACTCTAGTGATCCAAAACCCATGCAGGTTGGGGCTACACGTGGCCCCCTGACTAAAGAAGAAAGGGAAGGGAGATGGTCATAAAACCTAAAGAGACCAGCAAAGAAGTCAGGAAACGCCAAGACTCGTCCTTAAGCAGAGCCAATTGGACGAGTCTTGAAACACCTGGCTCACGTTCTTCTTCACCTTTGGTTCATATATATATATCCAGATGCTGTTTGTGTTACACAACGGTCGTACACTGGCTGTCCCTGTTATGATTGATTTGGGAGCCACAGGGAACAACATTGATGCACGGTTCGCCAATCATTCGTACAACGCTCGTGCCGGAATCGGTATGGCCGGTTGATGGCACCCCTCTCACGTCAGGGCAGGGGACTAAATAGACTAAAGCATAGTTATGAGTACCCTTCAAAGTCACAGAGTCTATATCGTTCAATATCATTTCATCTCCTCAGTTTCACGTGATCGTGGGCATACCATGGCTCGGAGCCCCCAATCCTGTTATTAATTGGATTGAGCAGACGGTTTATTTTCCATCCTCTCTTTGTCAAGACCATTGCTCCGATTTCACCACAACCATGTCCTGTTCTCCCTGCTTGGCCCTTTGATCTGGGTTACTCAGAGTGGGGGACATAGCACAAGAACTAAATAACACTATACTCGATGAGTACCATTCCTATCTGGATGTCTTCGACAAGCAAAAGGCGGAGCAGTTACCCCCCACATCAGGGATATGACTGCCCCCTAGATCTCATATCCAATGATGTTGTTCCGCATGGGCACACCTACTCGCCTGACTGGGAAGGAAGACTGCATACTCAAGGAATACCTTGACAATTCTCTTAACATAGGTCACATCCGACCATATCATTCCCCTGCCATGTCCCCTATGTTTTTTGTCTCCAAGGTGGACGGTGGGCTTCATGCATGTGTGGAATATAGAGCTTTGAACACTGCAACGGTCAAAAAACAGCAAGCCATCCCATTGATTTCCGGGTTGTTAGATAAGTTACAGTCATCATCGATCTTCACTAAACTGGACCTTTGAGGGGCCCACAATCTGGTCCGGGTATGCATGGGTGATGAGTAGAAGACCACATTCAAGACCCATTATAGGCTTTTTGAATATATGACAATGCCCTTTGGGTTCTGAAACACCCCCGCTTCCATTCAATGCTTGATGAATGCTATCTTCAGGCATATGTTGCATCAGTTTGTGCTGATCTATCTTGATGACATGCTGATTTTTTTCATCCTCCCACGAACAGCATGTACAACACGTCAATCGGGTGTTACAATGTTTGCGCGAAAAGATTCTCTTTGCCAAAGCAAAGAAATGTATCTTCCACACCTCTGAAGTGGATTTCCTTGGTTCTGATTTGACTCCTGGTGGTATATGCAAGAGTAACGCTAAAATCAACATGATCATGGATTGCCCTCCCCGACTGCAGTCAAAGCCTCACAGTCCTTTCTACGTTTTGCCAATTTCTATAGACGGTTCATTGGTTCCTTTTCCTCCGTTGTAGCTTCGCTGACCAGTCCAATTGGCCTCTCGGATCCTTTCGTCTGGACTAAACAGGATCAGGAGGCCTTCTACCACAGTTCCTGTGTTGAAACACGCAGACCCTTCCATACCGTTTATTGTTAAAGCTGATGCTTCTGCTGTGGCTCTTGGTGCCAGACTATCAGAGGTGTCCAACCACTCTACATCCGTCGGCCTATTACTCCCGAACTCCTACCCCAAATGAGAAGAATGATACCATCATGGAACGGGAGCTGTTGGCCATCAGGTCTGCCTTCAAGGAGTGGCAGCACCACCTTCTAGGTGCCAAACACTTGATTACTGTCTATACAAACATCGCAATCTGCTGGCTTTAACACATGCAAGTGCACAAATGCTGATTGCATCTGTTTTTTGCCATGTTTGACTTTGTTGTCTCTTATAGACCTGGGGTACAACATGGGAAAGGCTGTTGCCCTTTCTCGGATTGCTGAGGACACCGCTCCTCCAGATCCTTCTTCCATCTTGCCAGAAAATACTGTCATTTGCGTTTGTACAGCGTCAGTTCCCATCTTGGACGAAATCTGTCAATGGTCAAAGAAACATGCTCCAGATTTGGAGGCCCTCGATGTCACTATGAATGCGGGTCTACCGTTCATACAAGAACAATTGTACATACCCACAGAGGTCACCCGGTTTTTGGCCCTACAATCTTCACGCAACAGCAAACTAACGTTTCACCTAGGTCAACACAAAACCCTTGATTTACTGTGACGATAGTGCTGGTGGCCACATATGAAAAGAAACGTAATTGATTAGATAGCAACTTGTGCCAACTGTACCCAGTGTAAGTCCACTACAGGTCGGAAAGTAGGTTTATTGCAGTCTATGCCTCTACCACATAAACCATGGGTTTCTGTGTCCATGGATTTTATAGTGGAAATGCCACCTAATGACGGCCTCACAAATATATTTGTGGTAGATTAATTTACCAAGTTGGCTTATTTTATATCATGCCAGGGGTTAACCCACAGCTTGTGATGTAGCCGTTTTGTTGTTTGACAATGAGGTTCACTTGTTTGGTCTGCCATCCATCCTAGTCTCTGATCATGGTTCTCAATTTATTTAACGGATCTGGCAGACTTTGATATCCCCGCTCGGCATTAACACCCGTTACTAATCCTTGTACAATCCACAGACTAATGGGCAGACCGAAAGCATCAACGAGACTCTGGAGCAATACCTCTGTTTTCTGTGCCTTCAGTATTCAGTGTGCCTTCCACCTATACCCGAAATGGCACCAGCCACAAGTAACTGGTTACGTTCTCTAATGTGGTTACTCAAGGAGGGGTATGTTCTCCTCAATCAAGCCCAGACGAAAACCAAAAAGTTTGCTGATCGGCAGAGACATCCCGCACCAGTGCATCTTCTACCTGGCGAAAAGGCATGGCTCTCCACATAACATCTGAACATACGAGGCAAGCATAAAATCCTCCAGAAATATGTTGGACCTTACGAGATTCTCTCTTGTATCAATCATGTGGCTGTTAAGCTGAAAAATATGCACACGCTGGCATGTGCATCCTGTTTTTCAGGTATCCAGTGATTATAACAAATACAAAACAGACAATGATTTTTGAATGAAAACAATTAATGGAAAAACATTGATTTTTATTTTATTTGACATATTTTATTTGACATATGGGTGTGGGGTAAGGGGTTTAAAGGGGGGCTGGGGGTTTAGGGTGAGGCTAAAAGCATAGGGAAACAGGGGGGTCCACTGTGGACCCCCAAAATAAGAAAATAAACATTTAATGTTTTTGTTATAAATGTTTCGTTAGAAAAAGCATTCTCTGAAACATTTTCAAAATAATCACATAGAACAGTTTTTCACATCAGTTTGCTAAAACCGCAAATAACTGGTACTAGGCTTGCCCATACCCCACCTGCCATTTCTCGTGGACTTGAAGGGTTATAGTGCAGAGGATCATACCTAGGAGCCTCTCTCGAACATCCATGTTCCCCAGCTGTTGCAGGAATTCCATACTTCCTATCTGCCCTCACGTGTGGGATGGGGTCCTTTGAGGGGGTACTGTCAGGAGTCTGGTTCACAGACATCAATGTCTCACAGGGCTGCAAGGGTGGTTTCTCCACTGGCATCTCAGGCAGCATAAGGCCCGGTGGAGAAAGGGAACTACGATTCCCATGAGAGGACTACAACGGATGACGTGACCACGCTCCGTCAACCGGCCACCAGCAGGACCCAGCACGTTTTACATTTCCCATATAGACAGAACAGCTTGGTGGCACCGGCGCTCCTAAACTGCTTTCAGTGAGTTGCCCTCTGTGCCTTGTTCGTTTCTACGCCGTGCTACAGCCCCTTTTCTAATCTTCTTGTTACCGACACATGCTTCTGTTTATCAGATCTGCGGCTGTCAGTCTCCAGGCTTGCTTTGGTTGTGTACTCTGGACTGCCTGCCTGGCTTTCTGAAACTATGTTTGCTTACTTGATTCCCATTGGATTTACTTCCTGTTGGACTGCCTTCCTGGTTTTGGATTATTGGCTGTCTTCTGGATTTCCGTTGGATCGCCCCTTTGTCCTGGAACTGTGTCTCGTCTCTAGTTTCACCCTCATGTCGTTCAGGAGTAGGTCCTTGCATACTCTGGACATTTGGTAGCTTACACCCTTGCGCCCTTTTGGTTCGCTCCTGGACTATCTGCCTTGTTTGTCTGTTTTCATCTGGCTTCGGATAGGTTACCTGGTCTACAGACTTGTTGTTCCTCAACAGGAGGGCCTTATAGATATACATTTAACATACTTCACGCACAATATCCAGGCAGCATATGGGTATTGGAGGGGGGGGGGGCTTGAGGTAAACTACACTGAAAGTATGCATCAGTCATTGCTTCTTCTCTTCTTTTCTTTACAACCATTTGTGTGTCCACCTGCCTTTTCGCCTGAGCCTCTATCCTGGTGGCTATTCCTTCCTATCCACAGGCTACGCTCTCAGGAGGAAAGTCTCCCTCAGTAGGAGACCCACTGTTCTAGCCCTGTGCGTGACATGGGTTCACAAATGGTCCCTGTTGTTCTTGGCCTACTGGAGATCGGTGATCACGTCATCGCACTCCTGAATGTCAAGGCAACACCTGACACTACTCAGCCGCGCTCCGTAATTGAAGGCAAGCCCACGCAAACTCCAGGACACTTCATAGTTACCACAGAGTCCCCGACACAAGCAGAGCTCCCTCCGCCACCAACGCTCTGGTCCACTTCCAGACACTGCATCCCTGCAGGATCCATCCAGCATTGCCGCTTTTCTGCAACTGGGCAGGGCTCACCCACCCTTGCCACTTTGCTCTAGCAGGAATGTCCTTCTCTGCCTCTTGGCCCCCCAGCCAGTGTATTTACACTGGCTGGGGGGCCAAGAGCACCAGCTGCGGTCCATCAATGGCAGACCGTGCCAAGCCACAGCCATGGATCTGTGCGCGCCTTCCCTCACCCGCGCTTGAACGCCCACCGACAGACACCACCAGGTGGGCCCCTACGCCTCTGCAGGTGGACACAGGTCAATAGACGACCAGGAACATGCCCCTGGTGCAGCTGACCTCCTCCTACTGCTGCACTACCCACTATTTGCCAGTGGCAGCTGCTCTTCTCCTCCTACAGCTGCACAACTTGTTTCCTGACTGTGGATGTTCGTATCCTTCGCGGCAGTGACCGTGCCAATGCCTACTGCTCCCCCGCCACAGCTTCTGATCCCACCAATCTGCAGACCAACTCATCGCCAATGAAATGACCCAGGGTTCTTCCATGAGAGACCATGCTGGAGACCACAGGAAAGTTAATAGGTGTCTTTATTCCAGCTCAGTTGTACACTTATGTGTCCAAGTGTAATACACACAGACACTGGCCCATCCACACACATAACCAGCCTTCATCCAAATTAAACTTCACAGAACACTCACTGAAACCTCCACGAGTATTCCAAGCCAACATTCCACACACACAATGCCCCGGAGTCCTAACAAGCACATTAGTACACACCCCTCATATGATTTAGGACTGGGATGAGGAATACAAGGACATTTTGGTATGTATTGTGAGGGGTCAGCAATGTGACACTCAAAAATGAGTTTAGTCTTCTCTAAGTTTGACATTTTATTTCAAACAAAATGATAAAATAAACCCTAACTAAATCTACTCTACCTATTGTAGGATCTAAATAAAAGCCTCCTAGCATATACAAAACTAACCCTCACACTAAGCAACAAACACTCAAAGTAACATAAAACAACATAAATAAAAGGTTACCAAACAACCAGTGTCTTGAATAACTTCTACTGGTCCTAGGCAGATCGCGTTCTCCCAAGAATGTCCCGAAGTCAATAACTTTCAAGGAAAAAGAAAGCCTAGAAATAAAGTCTTGAAAGGTTCCAAATAAACAAAAGTTCACACAAATAAAATCCACAGGTAAGAGTCCATCTTCGCTTCATGAAAAGATTCCCCTTTCCAGTTCCACAAAGAAAACAACAGCACCAATGGGGTTCCTGTTTAAACTCATCCTGGAGGAAGGACGAACATAGTTGAAGACAAAAGTATCACTTAACAACCACTGTTCTGCTTACAACTGCTGCAGTGTCTTTTACATATTATTTGTCAGGATGCTTCTGCTTTAGGTTTGCTCTCTACCCCAGCTCCTTTCGACTAATGATAGTGTGCGAGCAGGCTCCTTTGCCCCAGAGTTGGCTTCTGCTTCTAGTAAATTTAACTGCTACAGTTCTGACAAAAATATTGACAACCGAGTTCTACTTCTGCTACTGCAACTTAAGTTTAGGCAACTTCAACAAGACTTCTTCAATCTCTAGAGATTGGGAAGGCACTCTTCTCTCTTGTACAATAAGAAAGGGCAGCCTCTTTGCCTTTCCTTCAGTCTTGCAGCTACCACACAATCGGTCTTCAGCTTCTAGACTATTTCTTCTCCACTGGAATAGTCTCAGTTTCACAGATTTATGACAGGGGGCCTCAAGTATGTGGGTCTGGAAATAGCGGTGCCGGTGGCTTCGTGCCGGCACCTTTTTTCCGGTCCGACATGCTAACACTGTCACTGCAAGTGACCTACCGTATCCATAAACAACGTGACCGGAATCTGTGGCAAAACACATTGGCTGTGCCCGAGACACCGGCATGGCTTTAGTACATGCACATTCCGAGTACCACGTACATGGAAAAACCGGCATTGACACGCCGGTAGCACTGTGAATCCCACACCGGAAACACAGGCATCGCGAATCAGGCGTTAACTAGAGCGCAGGGTGCAGAAACAGACCACAGGGGGGCAAAATCAGCCCAGGCGGGCCCAATGAGCACTGCAAAAGCACCAAACAACCACTCCCAGACCCCACACCCCTTCCAACAATAGTACGCTAGCCTAGCAGTCCTGGAACTGGAGGCCCTGCATGCAGGCCTACTACTTGAAGAGGCAGGGAGGCGGAGGATGCGGCAGAGGCACAAGAGGAGTAGGGCCATCATGGCCCAGCAAAACAACAATGGCCAGCAGGTTGCAGCCCGCAAGCAGCCACCTATACCACGCATAAGGACCACATCCTTCAACCGGAACCAAAGCCAGATCCACACCCTGTACCGGCTTGACAGGGAGACCATCACATTCATAGAGGACCCCGATACATGATGACCTGGTCAGCCTCATACAGATCCGTACAACCAACCCACCCACCTTGCTAAAGGTAGTGTCTGTGCTACACTTCCTAGCCATGGGCAACTACCAACACACTGTGGGTGAACTGCATGGGCTAGCTCAACCCAGTTTCTCACGTGTTCTGTTTAAGGTCATTGATGCACTCCTGCGTCACGTTGCAGATTACATAGGCCTACCCAGAACAGCTGACCAGGTCAATGCCATGAAAATCGCTTTTCATGCCCTTGCCGGCATGTCCAATGCGATAGGTGCATTGGACTGCACACATGTGGAGCTGGTGGTCAGGCATGCCGTTGAGGCAGTGTACAGGAACCGAAAACTCTATCACTCACTCATGTGCAGATGGTGTGTGATACCCACCATCTCATCACCCACAGATGTGCCAGATTCCCTGGTTCAGCCCACGGATCCATGGTGCTGCGGAACGCCACGCTGCCAGGGTACATGGCACGTCACAGCGGAGAGCATACTGGGCTGTTGGGTGAGTATCTACCAAACCATGTGCACTTTTCAAGGGGGAGCAGGTGGCAGAAAACACCAGAGCGTACCTGGCTGTTGGATGAGTGTATCTACCAAAGCATGTGCACTGTTCAATGGGGGTACGTACAACACCTATCAGCAGTGCATGTGTGCATTGCAATGTGCAACACAGTAATAGCATGCCTGAATAAAAGGCCTTGACTGGCGTGTCTCAATTGACCAAACTGATCATGCGCATGCATATCATCATCAAATCTGTACAGCAACATCAAAAGCACTGCATATACAAGAATACATCACACCAATGTCCTAAAAGCCTGCACAACACACACCACCTTCTGGGCAGACTAATAATCCTTATGCATAGGAACACCCCACCTCCATACCACTAGTGTCCCGCACACCAAGTAGCCAGGTTCCCCCTGCCCGTTTGAAGTGTACATACACATATGCATGTGACCTGAAGCGCAACATTTTAGCCACACATATCTATGATTGCGTGATATGCCCATCATAGGACTATTGATTTGGAACACAATAAGAACACACCAGTCTCATTTGTGTGTGCTGTAATTGTCATGATTTATGAATGTTACGGACGAGTTAAGACAGTTAAGCCACAGATCAGTAATGGCAAAAGCAAATGACCACTACTGTGCAGTGAATACAAAGTACACAGTTGCACACAAGGCGAGGGCTAGTGTCAACAGACAAAAGGTAGGCATTTGCTGTAGATGATACATTGCCATTGATGAATAACGCTTGTGGGTTCAGCAAAGAGCAAACGCATAGCTTGTTCCTTGCAATGAACACGACATGATCAATTCCTCTTTCTAAACACAGAATAGCAGTTTCCTGTCTTCAACTTCTAGGTTTCGCACCAGGCAGATCAGATAAGAAGCCAACGGCAGGAAGCACAATACCAAAATAGAAATACATGGTTAAAGTGGCTGAAGTGTAGCTGTTTTAATCTGAAGAAAGGCCTTCACTAGAATGAGGTTTTAAAGGGGTCAATGAACGAATGACATGCTTTGCTCTTGTCCCTACATGAAGCACGTTCACTATAAGGGAAATATCCAAGAGGCGAAGACGGTACATGTCGATTGAGTTTTCACATAGGTAAATCATGTGTGCAATGCAAACCAAAGCACAAACGCAGGTTCAGGCTCTAGATTTTCTTTCCAGGCCGAGGAAATGATGCACATAGTTTATGCAGATTAAGTCACGATTTTTTTATAAAAAGCACAACAGACTAATGTTAGGGAGAATTCTCTGTTAAGGCTAATTTCCCAAACCTAGAGTCCCCCAGCAGCTTTGCTGGATTTTTGGGGTTTATTTTTTTCTCCTGCTAAGAGTGAGACTTTTTCTCCCACTCTTAGACATGATTTGAGATATCCTTTGACTTTATAATGTGTTTTATGGGCTATGGGCTCTTTTACTCCATAGGGTTTCATGTGGTTTTTGGTAGTGTGTTACACAGCACCCTCAGTGCAGTAACACAGGGGTGTCATAGTGACCCCCAAACATAGACTCCATAACCTGGGACTGACTACTGTCTCCCAGGGCATGTAAAGTCACCATTGACTTTACTAGTCTTAAATTGGAAACAGAACCAGTACAAACCATCATATTGTGGAAGTACTGGTAGGGGTAATTAGATTGCCCCTGGGTCTATTTTTCGAGGGGGCACTGTGCAGTCCCCCCTCGTTGAGTTTCTGGCTGGTGGCAGTGGTTACCACGCGAAATATTCCTTAAGAATATTTACTATAGGATTTTCCCATTCATTTTAAACGCACCACTTTTTGGTGCAATGTTAAAGATACCGCCGGGTTATTTATTGAATATTTATTCCCCGGTTGGGTCTTTTTGCATGAACTCTGTTTTAAAATGGCGTTTGTGTTCGCCTCTGTAACTCCAACCCGAGCCCTTTGTTCCACTTTTTGGCAGGCTTCTACACAGAAGCCTCCAAAAGTGGTGCCACTCTGTCTGGGTCTACAGGATGTGTGGGAGGGGGTTTAGGCACCCTGGACTGAGTTGCCTCAGCAACTCAAGTCGCCCTCCTGTGTGATTGGCCCAGTGGTGATCCGCCCTGCTCACCACTTAGCATGTTTGAGTGACAGCTAGGACTGGTGAATGGGGGTTTTCTGCATAAAAGCAGGGCTTTGGGGACTGGAACTTCAGAAGTCGCCACAGGACCAAAGAATTAGAAGAGGGAGAATCTGAGCCAACCTGCAACGACAACATCACCGGTGGAGCCCTGCTGAACCGCCTCACCACTTCTTCCAACGACAGAGGAGATCTTCATCCCTAAGAGTCTTCTTCCTCTGACTGGTGGGGATAACCAGTTTGCCCGCCTTTTCGCCTTCCCGGATCATCTCGTGGCCGCCTTGCCTGTGCCAAGCACCCCGGCAACCGGGATACCACGTTTTACCACTACCGCGAATATAGTACCTTTTAACCGGAGAACTCCACGGCTGGTTTCTTCCCTGGCAGTGCAACGACCTTCAGCTTTCCTCCACGTCGAGATCTTCTCTTCCTCTGGACGACGCCACGACTTGCACCCGCTGCCAGGAACAACTGCCCCCGCTGGAGGATTCTCTCCACTTTCAAGGTACTGTGTCCGCCTGGCCTCCCTCGCAACGGTCTGTGTGGGGTGTCTCTTAAATCCTCAACTTACCACTTGGGTTGGCCCTAGGCTGGCTAACTGAACTTTTCTGAGCTGAACTAATTCCTTTTTGAACTCTCTGCAAGACTTTTCAAGCCTTTTAAACTGTGTGATCTTGGGCGCATTGGTGTTCTACTCTCTCCAAGAGGGAGCCTGGCCTCAGAACTTTTTGCTCCCAAGTAGACTTTGACTTTCCTGCCTTGCTGGGTGCTTCTAAAGTATTGTGTTGTGTGCTTTTCTAATTTTTTGATAACTTATTGGAGTGCCATCTTTAGTTAAGCGTTCACCTCTGTCTGGAAATAAGTGGTGTTAACTAAGACTTGTCTAATAAGGAATAAGGAATGTATATATATTAATAGTGACTGTGTTTTGAACTTGCTTACAATAATAGTGCTGGAGTGTGTGTAAGTGTGTCTTTAAATAAATAATTATATACTTTGATACCAAAGCTCTGGTCAGTGTTTGCTTGTGCTACTGTATTTTGGTACCTATCTTGTATACTCTATATACTGTCTAACTCTTCTTGAGAGAAGTCTGGTTGCTCAGACACAGCTACCAGGTAAATCTGGGTGGTACGGACTGCTACCTATTGGGTTTACTGCCAACACCTGTGGTCCTAAGCCTTTTGCAGTGGTCCCTAAGGGAACTGCACAGGTTTCTGCCTAACAACTAAGGCCACAAAAAGCACAGCAGGCAGCAGAGCACGAGATAGTGGGGATAGTGGGGGGTTGGGAAGAGCCTTCCATCGCAGGTGCTGGAGCAGCAGGCTAGTCCATCGATAGGCAGTCGTGGTAACTTTGCATGCAGCCCGACAAACGTGAGTTTGAATGTGTAGGTTGAACTGTTTGCAAAGATGGGACTGAAGGCGTGTATTATTTTGTCACTCCACTCACGATCATAACATAGCTTAGTATAGACCATCCCAACATACAACCCATGTTGCTCAAGGTGGTTTCTTAAAATTATGAATTGTACTTGATCTTTGTTAAATGTGAATTATGCTTTTAGCTTATGCAATAACGCTCTCTATATATATATATGACAATCTGTTATGTTATACTAGCTGCAGGTTTAATGATGATTAGAACTGGTACAAGACAGAAGTGATATTAAATATATTGACTTGCTACCTTCAAGTGTCAGCTTCATATTTTTGAGCAATGCTTCATATTGAGGTCTCTGAGTCAAAACGAACTACACAACATTTTCTGGCTGTATTGTTGTCAATTATGTCAAGGGGTGCAAACACTCACTGAACTGTCAAAGCGCTAGGCCGAACTTCTGAGGCACCTCATATTATAACTTAAGACTGTTGATTCTGTGCCCACTCCACACAGCCCTACCTAGGGTCGAGGGGGGCGAGCAGGAAATCAAGCCGTAAGGGGCAATTAAGTCATAATGACAGGGTCAGAGGTCATGATGGGTGTGAATGGGCCATGCCAAAGCGACAGCACACCACACACCCACCATGCACATTGACAAGGTGTATTGGTTGTTGGCAATCATTAGGCTGTCATCACCTTCCCCATTCATCCAATTCCTCGTATGGTATCACTCTGTGAATATATCCACATCCTTGATTTTTGCACAATCATTGATGCTGTTCAACCACTCTCATGCAGCATGCCATGCACCTCAGAATGCAAGTACGACTGCAGGCATGTACTGATTCGCAAAAATATTTAAAATCTCATCTCAACGCAGATTAACGTCCTTAGCTGTGTCCGCCATGCCTACCAGGTCTGCGGCCCCTGGCAGGGTCTGCCATGTCAGGCACAGCGGCTGTGTCAGGCCAAGGACTATTTAGCAGGCCGGTAAACATTGCCACCTGGTGATGGCACCCGCACACTTACACCCGGACAAGCCACTATTGCATTTGGCACTTGTCATTACATTGACGACTGCAGACATATATACCTAAGAGCACCCTGATCCTACGCAAAATGGTCCATACAATACATGGACATCCATTCACACTGACAATGCACATTGTAACATGGCCAAATATGACATATGCTACATCAGCAGCAATTAGCATGTGTAATTTTGCATTGTTTAGTCAACACTATACAGACTTTACCAACATAATACGGGCACAACTATGACATTCTACCCTTTCTGTCACTCCCGTGCAGGTGATGCTGAATATCCCCTGATGCCATGGCCGATGACTCCCGTGAGGCAACCACACAACCAGCACGAGCAGGGATACAACCGTGCCTATATCCGTACACTTTGTACAATAGAGCAGACATTTGGCCTGTTATAGGCAAGATTCCGCTGCCTCAGCAGATCGGGGGGAGGGGGGATGCACTTATGTACAGCCCTGTGAAGGTGGGAAAGATAGTCCTGACCTGTGCAATGCTGCACAAAATGTGTATCAGGCGCAAAATCCAACTGCCCCTCCCCCCCACATGGACACGCACCCACCAGAGGAGGAAGACAGCGATGATGAACTGCCATTTGCACATCCCCGTGATGGCTCTTACATTGAAAATGCAATGTCCAGTCATGATTTCTATGCAACACCAACTATAATGTGTATAATGGAAATATTTTCAAATGTGGAAAAACAATAACTGCCAATACTATCCCTCCCCACTGACCCTCCCCAACTATCCCTCCTCACTCCCCCTGCGCAACTATCCCTCACCACTCTCCCCTCCCCAGTCCCGCCGCCCCCAACTACCCCTCCCCAACTGTCTCTACACAAGTCCTGCATTGTTCTGCAAGGAGTGCTTGCGCAAGTCACAGACAGGGAACAAGTGTGTCCTGTGCCTATTTACGTCCCCTTTTCGGGTCAGGCATGCGGCTGTGTGCCGAGCTGGACAGCCGAATTGAACACCTCCTTGGGCTGCTGTGCATGGAACTAGCAGGTGTTGCACTGGTGTATGGTGCATGAGAGAGTTCTGTGGGCCGTCAGTCTAGGAATGCCTGGAGGAACATAGCCATTGTCTCGGCTATTGATGACATAACATTGTTGCTCTCCCGTACCCTCCTGGACATCTGGACTATGGCTTGCATACAATGTCCAGGTTCACGGGCATTATGAGACCCACTTGCCTGGACACTCTCACGCATCAATTGCGCCTCCTGGAGGTGCTGCTGCACCAGGGCAGTCAAGGCATCATAGCGTTGCTCCATGCGGCTGAGTCGGACATCAATTTCCCTCACATTGAGGAAGTGTGGGAATTGTATGCTAATTGGGGCCATGGGGCCGAATAGCAATGGCTCATCAGTGCAGTGGTCGGTGGTCTCCCCTGTGTCCACTCCACCGTCGTTGGCTATGTCCTCTTCACTGGACACATGTACACATGCATGTGGCTGCGGTGATGGTGGTGGTACTGCTGCAGCTGGGGCTGCTGGGGTGGGTGCAGCTTCTGCAACCGGGGGTGGCTGAACAGGAGCAGCTTCTGCAACCGGTGGTGGCTCAATGGGTGCAGCTGGGGTAGCAGGGGCAGTTGTGCCTGTTGAGTCTGTGGTGTCCTGGGTGGAGGTGGTCTGTTGGGTCCTGCAGTGTTGACGGCTGGTGCCCCTTGAGGTGCTTGGATGGGCCTCCTCATTGTCGGATGATGTGCTTGAGGGAGTCAGAAAGGCAGGTTGTCAGTGAAGAGTGTGGATTGATGAGGCAGAGATGCATGCATTATCTTGTTTGTGCCTGTGCTGTGTCGGGGACATGGCATGGTGCACACATGCTTGTGTCATGCGTACTGTGCGGGTGAATGTGTGATGCCTGTACATGATAAGAGTGGTTTGCTTGAGATACTGTTGCAGTGTACAGACAATTGCTGGGTACGGTGTTAGGGGTGTGGCCTTCACAGTGTGGGATTGGGGAGGGGTGTGGCATGGATGGGATCGCCGTGTGCCTGTAGCACTAGGTGGGCATTTCTGCTCATGGGTTGGGCTGGCTGGGACGAGAGAGTCACATGTTTCCTTTGTGTGTGACTTTGTGCCAAGGGAAGCATGGCGGGCACACATGCACTTAGCTGTGGCAGGGTGATGTGTTTCTGTGTGGAAGCAGAAGCATGTTCTGTTGGCAGTACAGAGTGTGTAACGCTCACCTGATTCCCGTAGAGGCGCCGGTCTTGACTGGGCGTATACCGTATCTTCAAAGGTGATGTGTAACACACGGCTGGCTCTTTGGGCTGGACCTCTGTGCACTGTATGTCTGGCTCGAAGGGTAAGATGTCTTAGGTAAGTGAACGCTGTGCTCTCCATCTGCCTCGAGGCAGGGTGCTGTAACCAGTTTCTTCACTGGATAAGGGGAGCAGGCCTCTTGACTTCAGAGGACTGCTGTCCGTCGTTTACTGCACGAACTGTAAGTTTCGAGTAATTCTAATGTCTTTAAGGTCTTTAGTAATGATGTCTCTTGTTTTGCAGGGTTCCGGCGATGGCGGATGGCGGGCTGAAGTGAGTTGAAGATGGAGCCCGTGTGATGAATAGAAGCGCCTGGAAGCACGTAAGTAAGCGCTTGTTGCCTGCTTCACGATGCGCTCTAACTGTCTTTTTATTTTGCAGGTACAAGTTCGGGGCGGCTGCAGGGTGCCGGAATACCCACTGGGTTAGATGTGGAAAGGAGTAATGGCACGCGAGTATTAAAGTTCCCCAATGTCTTTAAACGCACCTTGTTTTGTCTTTCAGATGCGGATGCAGCGCCGAAGGCCTCCGGAGCGTGCGAAGAGTTGGTAAGCTTTTGTCTTTCAGATGCCGGAATGCAGTGTGAAGACCTCCGGAGCGCACGAAGAGTAGGTAAGCCTTTGTCTTTCAGATGCCGGAATGCAGCGCGAGGCGTTGGTGACAGCCGATGGACCAGGTAAGTGAAGAGCTGTCACTGAAGACCGTAATGCTAACCTGTTCTTTCTTGTCTTTATAGGTGTTGCTGAAGACTGGATTCAGAATGGTAAGCCTTTTTCCTTAGGCCCAGGATCAGATGCAGAAGACACGATGAGCGTTCTGCTGCTGAGGATGCAGAATAACGCAAAGCAAGATTCATCCATCGGGTGTGGTTTAAATAGCCTCCTGTAGTGCTTAGGTGTCTCCTTCCACAGCCACGCCTAGGTAAGAAAAGAGTTCCTGCTTTCCAGAAGAGTTCCAGTGTTCTGAATCTAGGGAGTGGCTCCTGCCCCACCCAACAGGAAAAGTAGTTCCAAACAGAAGAGGATCAGAGACTCAACTGGCAGGCAAGTAAGCAGCATGGTCTGCTGCAGGTAAGTCCACCCAAGCATTATGAGCCCGGCGCTTCCAGCGCTGGGACTGGGCATATTTATGAGCCTGGTGCCACTGGCGCCAGGACTGGGTCCAAAAGGTCCCAATTGGGACTGGTTGGCACTCGGAACCTGGGTTATGGATCTGCTTCCAAGGGAGTTGGGAAAACCCTGACCTTTTGGAAGCAGAGATCATGACAGAGTGCCTGTGTTCTAGGTGCATTAGTGGCATGAGTCCATGTTTGGGGGGTGTATGTCGGTGTATGCACCCAGGATGTCTCTTGGGGAGGGGCATGCAGGGGTTTAATGGTGTTGTGGTCGATGCACTTGACATTCGTGTCATATGTTGCTACAGTAGTGGGTGCAGGGTGGACAGGGAGGTTGACATTACATTGGGGTTACATGTACTCACCAGCCTCTTCAGGTGTCCCGGCTCCAGCCTCCGCAGCACCAACCCTTTTGATGACCTCAAGGTGCAGCACACTGCTGCACGTCTCCTCCCAAGGGCAGCAGGCATATTGGGGATGCGCTCCAGCCACCTGTGGCCATGCCCTGTCTGCAGTGTGCTGAGAGGAGGTTGTGCACCCTCAAGTGCAAGTTGTCGCACCTCTTCTGGCAGTCTCACAATGTGCGGGGGGGGTTGTGCCGACTGCAGAGACCTTCTGGGCGACCTCATGCCAGATGTTCTTCTTGAGCAGCTGGACCTGCCTGCGCTCGTCATTTGAGAAGAACTCTGCAGCATGCTGGACAATGGTGTCCGATAACATGTTCAGCTCCGCTTCACTGAAGCGTGGCTTGCGCTTTCGGGTCTCACAGACGCTTGATGACATGGTAAAGGTGGAGTTTCTGTGGTCAGGAGTGGTGGATGTCACCTGTGCTTTCGGGATTGCAATAGATTGTGGTTTTGTAATGGGCGACCGCCCATTTCCTGTTGTGGCGACTGTTTCTGGTCACGGTATTTGTGGGACCGCTGTTACCGGTGCCGATGGCTCTGGGACTGTGTTGCCGGATTTGGAGTCTTCGGCACCGATGATGACTGTGTTGGCATTTTTGGGGGGTTTTGATGGTGTTTCCGGCATGCCAGTACCGCCGTTGCTGGAATATCGGTTTTCTTACTGGCAAACTTGTAATGAGACCCATAGACTTTTGTACAAGGGCCCAGCACCCATTCCCCAGCATCACGTACTCCTTTCCCCTCCAGTAGCTACTCCAGAGTTGTAGTACCACTCTTTCAGCCTTGGATAACTTTATTACTCTTATGCAGGAGGATTCTGAGTTAACAACAGCTTCAGCAACTTTAAAGTGATAGCATGCAGTTATTAAATAAGATTGATTCAGTTTAATTGGGTTGGGTCTATTGGCTTGGATAATACTTGTTCTCAGTTCTGCTTCAGCCACTTCTACAACATCTACTTTATTGTTCAGTATGTTAATGTCAGTCTCTTAATGTAAACGAAATTAGGCACACACTGCTCATTTCAGCAAACATCCCCATCTCCAACCGTCTCACTACACCTCTCTACTGGTCTGACCATGCTCTCCGGTCCACTCATCGGGATCTTTTGGTTCCCCCATCCAAGCCTCGGCCCGCACTGTAGTCTCCTTCTCCGTCCATCGACCGATGAAGCATGTGTCAGTTGCTGCTTTTGCCGCCACTTTCATTCCCCCTCCCACTCCTGCCACGGACTCTCACACTGATAAAGACCTTGCTAACCTTCACCTGTGCATCTCCAACACCCTTGACATCCTTGCCCAGTCATGGGGCTTCTCATGAAACCTTCCTCCAAGCGCAACACCTTTTATGACTCTGACCTAGCCTCTATGAACACAAGTGCAGAGTAGCTGAACGGAAGTGGCTGGCTTTAAGCACATCCACTGACAGACTGGCCTGTCGCCTGCTCCAATGGCAATACAGACTCTCAATCCGTTCGAAGAAGAGGTCTGATATCCAAGCCCACATCTCTGGGGCCACCAACAACCAAGCTGAACTGTTCAAAATCTGCAAGGAACTTGCCAGTCCTACTGCAGTCTCCACCTTTCCTCTTCCATCTCAGGCCCTGTACACTGCACTAGACTTCCACTTCACAAACAAAACTCAAGACATCCTGACCTCGCTCTCTTATACGCCCCCCCTCCTCCCTCACCTGCCCCGCCTCCTCTTTCTCACCCATAACACTGGATGAGGTCTCTAAAATAGTCATCTCTATGAAAGTCTCCTCCAAACAGGTGCTCCCCTCCTCCTCCAGAACAATCAAAGACAACATGTTCTCCCTCGCTCCTGCCTTAGCTGATTTCAGGAATGACTAATTTGCCACTGGCTCCTTCCCATTACCCCTCAATCACTTGAGCACCCTCTCCTTAAAAAGCCATCCGCCGACCCTTCCTGCCGGCTAACTATCGCCCTATCTCCAATACCCACTTCTTGAGCAAACTCCTGGAAAAGTTGGTCATCGCCCAACAGATCCACCACTGAATTAGTTGACTGTCTCATTGACCACCAGTCTGGCTTCAGAGCACCCAGAGGCCCGGAAACTGCTCTCCTGAACACTTGTGAAGACCTGCTCTCAAGCCTCGATTCCAACTCTCCTTTCGTTCTCATCCTTCTTGATCTTTCCTCTGCCTTCAATATAGTCAATCATGCCACCCTTATAAATCTTATTTAGTACATGGGGGTAGTCCTGACCTCAAACTTTTACATTACAGTGGTTTGCTGTAGGAACAATTATAACACATCTCCATATTCAATACATCTTCATAAGTATGCATCCTAGGAGGAAAAACGTACAAATCCAAATTCTGGAAAAAACTGGAAAAACCAGTCGTTAAGACCTTTATTTATTTAGGTTGCATATTCCAGCATGGATAGTTCAATTTTGCAGGCTGAAAGACTTACATACAAACAATAAACAGTAAACATAGTCACCAGCTTGCTATGTTTTGTAAAGGGAGGACACAAATATTTAACACACAGGTTAGTGAATGCAACCTGTTGTATTTGTAGTTGTACAGAAATCTAAAGTAACTTTTAGGCACTCTGCCAACGTATCAAAAAACGAACACATTCATAAGATAAAGCATAGTGTGTTTACTCCACACTGCTATGCTATTACTCTGTTGCGTTATCTGTGTGTTGTATTACAAGATATTGCTTCATATTTGTCAACACTTTTGCAACCAATACTTTGTACAATACAATGTTTTGCTTCAAGAAACCTAAAAATAGGGTCTGCTAAGAGGCAACACTATTGCAACCACTACTTTGTACAATACAATGTTTTGCTTCAAGAAACCTAAAAATACGGTCTGCTAAGAGGCGGCGTCAACACTTAAGGTGGTAAAGATGATGTGGGTCATTGGTCTCAATGTTGTAAGTTCAAGACATGACGACGTGGGACGTTTCGGCTGTGAAAGGGTGGCAGCCTTCTTCTGGGGCCAGGAAAAGCAGGTCTCCCTACGATTAAAAAACAATATATAAAATATTGTTGGATGTTACAGAACATGGACCATGTATGCAAATGTTAAAAATGCCCGTGAGAGGCTAAGAAAAGCCCTCCGGACCCAGGCACTGACCTTGCAATCAGAGGGATTTAGGTGTATGAGCTGGTGGTCACTGTGCTCATGGTGGAGGGATGGTGGCCCGCTGACTGTTGGACGCTGGGTGCACACTGTGAAGTGATCTGATAAACTACACACATTGAGTGGTGTAACATCCATGTGGCTGGGTAGCCTATGACTGGCTGTACTAGAATCAAGGAACCAAAAGGAGAAAGGTACATGAAGGATTATGCACCGTTGGGCGAGGTGCTACATGGGTCCCTCGGTGTGGAAGGAGTCCTGGAGGCAGGAGATAAGTTCCTGTCTGTGGAGAATGGACGGCCAGGCGATCGAAGCTGCTGGGCGGAGGGAGACAAAAAATGGAGAGGGCGAGCCCTCCTGTCAGTAAAGGGAAGGGGCTGCGGGGTGGAGCCCTCGTTGGGAGGGATTGTCCAAAGTAGGCTAAAACTCACCTAAAGTCTGGGATCTGTTGGCGTGCGGCAGATTCGCAGAGGTGCAGTGCTCGCGTACAGCGGCGAACGAGCAGTGCGAGCAAATAAGGGTGCGCATGGAGTGCGCGTCTCTCTATCGCGCATGCGCATTGGCGTGGATGACCGATCTCCAGGGAGACGGGGACGCGGAAAAAAGGCGCGTCAACTGCCGTGCGGCAGTGGATGTTGTGAATGCTCCTGGGCTACGCATCCTGACCGATGATGTGGGATGGATGTCTGAGCTGGCCAATGCAGGAAGGGAAAGGACAAATTGTAAGCGACAGAACATCGCGTAATTGCGTAAAATGTAGCATAAAATAGTAAATAATGTGATGGGGCGACTGGGCAGGCGAAGGCTTGGTGCTGAATAGCACTGAGAGTGGCACCCTAAGGATCAGGGTGACCATTGTCCGTAGTATGAGAAGGCTGGTGGGGGAGAGTGGGAAGATCCCTCAAATGACTCCCAGCGAATGGGGTGAGAAATGGCTAAGAAGGCGTGCGAAATGGAGAGAAGCGTCCTGCATAGGCCGGATGATGGGATCTAGGGCATCCTAGGTGACAAAAGTGAACCCCATGCAGAAAAACATGATGGCAGATTACAAATACTCAACTGGTGCAAGTTCATTGAGGCCCTGAGCTATGGTCTGTAGCTTAAAGATCCACCACGATTCTTTGAAATTAAGTGCATTAGTGGTATTAGAACAGTCCATCACTTTGTCCACCACCCACCATTTAAACGAATCACAATTGTGTTGAAATTCGAGAAAGTGTGAAACGAGGGGTGCATTGTGAGTCTTGCATCTTATTCTAGACTTATGTTCCCCTATTCTCTTGTTCCCTTGCATAGATGTTTGGCCTATGTATCTTAAGTGGCAGGGGCATTCAATGAGATGAATAACATTAGATGTCTTGCAGTTGGAGAAGAGACGGATTTCCCATTCTTTTCCATCTATCAGAAAGGAACGTAGTTTTTTAGTTTGGCTACAGACTGAGCAGCTCCCGCAGGGATGGTGTCCGCGGATCTCCCGCATATTCCACAGAGTCGATCTCGAGTCTTTGCGTTTGTTTCTAGCATGTGTGAGGAGATCTTAGAGATTTTTAGATCTTTTAAGGGCCATTCTAGGTAGAGGTTCTTCTGGAAGACTCAGCTGAACGATGGGCCAGAGTTTTTTGATGATGCCTTTAAGTTTGGATGTATTAGCATTGAAGGTAGTTACACATGCCATAGGGCCTTCGGAGTCACGGTTGCGGTCCTTGGGAACCAATAATTCTTCTCTGGGTGTGTAGAGTGCTCTTTTCTTGGTATCCTTGAGAAGTTTTTTAGGGTACCCTCTGTTTTCAAGTTTCAGTTGAAGTTCTGATGCATGTGTTTTGAAGTCCTTGGTGTCGGTGCAATAGCGTCTGATTCTCAAAAATTGTCCATAGGGCAAGTTGTCCCGGAGGCTTTTGGGGTGATTGCTCCTATAGTGCAATGTGGTATTGCGGTCTGTGTCTTTTTTGAAAATGGAGCATGTGAGTTTACCATCCGAGGCCAGTATATTGAGGTCAAGGAAATTCATTTTCTCGTTATTATGGCTCATCGTGAATTGAATTTCTTGTGTTAAATTATTAGTCCAGTTAAGGACGCTGCTTCAGGACAGAGGTCCATGGTCATTTTTTACGGGAATATCTGCGAGCAAACATGGTACCCCCAGGTCTACTACTACGCAATGAGCCAGCGCTCTTCTTAGATGATAGGGTATACATGGAGGATTTTAGTAAAATCGCCACTAAATGTAGCAGAGACGTAATGGTACTACCATCACAACAGCCAAAAGGATACACACAAAAATGATGGGAGATTTGAAGAATGAGGAAACTAAGTTCCTCAACGACGATACCATCACCAACGCAAGGGAAAAACTTAAAGAAATCGATGCAACCCTTGAAACCTTCTCAGCCCTTACACTGGAAAGAAAACAAAAGAAACTTGCTAAGGACATTAAAAGTTTCAAACTGGAAAATGTATACCCCTATCTCGCATTAGACTACAAAGACATCAAGGAAAAGGAAAGAACTGCCAGACAAGGAGGCATTAACAGGAACCGCCGCAAAGGCGTTTCATTCTCAGGCTCAGATAACTCGAGCTCAGGCTCTTCGTCAGGAGACCAAAGCAACCCCAGAGGCACTAACCCGAATTTTGGCCAATTCCAACCACCACCCATGATGCCTTTTTTAGGGCAAGGGGGCCCCAGAGGTGGGTTCTGCCCCTCCTCCCCCCAACTTCAAATACCGTTTTTCAGCTACCCCCAATGGGGGCAACCAGGCAGGAGATGCAGGGGCAACCAAAGACGCAGACCAAATCCCGATATTCAATCTCTCTAACATACCTCTTTCCAAAGATGAAATATCCCTCCTAGCTAAAGGCCTCTCGTATGTACCCACGAACACAACTGATTGGTTCAAATTGGATGGAGAACTCTCGACTTTTCTCCGTACTATCAGAAGAAAAATGTTCTTTAAGGACAAAAACTGCCCCTTGGAAATAGAAGACACAGGACTGAGACCAAGAAGTGATTTTTATCCAAGGGACAGTGATATCCCCCCCACATTGCTTGCATTTGATGCCTCAGACAAGAAATTAACAAACTTAAGTCTACTAAAAACCACCAGAGAAACAACCTTACGGTTGGCGAACAAAAAGCACTCAAAACCTTGTCCAATAATTCAGACATTGTGATCAAAATGGCGGACAAAGGGGGTGGTATTGTAATACAAAGCAAATAACTATACACGATGATGGTGATGGCACTACTGAACGAAGATAACAACTATAAAAAACTCAAAAAGACCCCACCAATCAGTTGAAACTTAAAATACAAGAAATGACAAAATTTGCAGCCGAAAGAAATTGGATCTCAGACAAAGAAGAGGCTTTCCTTAACACCACCGAGGGAAGGATACCGGCGTTTTACGCCTTACCCAAAATTCATAAAAACAGGACCTCCTCTCCAGGCAGACCCATATTCTCAGGATGTGGCTCTATACTCGAACCTCTGTGCAAATTTATTGACTTTTTCGTTAAACCACTATGCCAGAATACATCGACATAGCTCAAGGACACAATGACAACCATCACCATTTTTGAAAACCAACCTTTTGATCCTATCACTGAAGTAAGAGTCACTATGGACATCAAGAGCTTGTACAAAAGCATCCCCCAGGAACAAGCAGTTGAATGTATAAGACAACATCTAGTCCTTCACATGACCCAGAGGAGGGTTCCGGCTAATTTCATCTCTGAACTCCTGGATTTTGCATTAACCAACAATTATTTTTCATTCAATGACATCTTCTACCAGCAGACCTGTGGAACTGCCATGGGTGCAGCATTTTCGCCGAGTCTAGCCATCATCTTCATGGCAGAGTACGAGAAGACCTTCATACTCAACGATACCAATCCATTCCATAACAACATCCGCCTTTGGCATAGATACATCGATGATGTTATTTTCATATGGCATGGCCACAAGCAAGAATTGGACAACTTCCTTAACTGGACTAATAACTTAACACAAGAAATTCAATTCACGATGAGCCATAATAACGAGAAAATGAATTTCCTTGACCTCAATATACTGGCCTCGGATGGTAAGCTCACATGCTCCATTTTCAAAAAAGACACAGACCGCAATACCACATTGCACTATAGGAGCAATCACCCCAAAAGCCTCCGGCACAACTTGCCCTATGGACAATTTTTGAGAATCAGACGCAATTGCACCGACACCAAGGACTTCAAAACACATGCATCAGAACTTCAACTCAAACTTGAAAACAGAGGGTACCCTAAAAAACTTCTCAAGGATACCAAGAAAAGAGCACTCTACACACCCAGAGAAGCATTATTGGTTCCCAAGGACCGCAACCGTGACTCCGAAGGCCCTATGGCATGTGTAACTACCTTCAATGCTAATACGTCCAAACTTAAAGGCATCATCAAAAAACTCTGGCCCATCGTTCAGCTGAGTCTTCCAGAAGAACCTCTACCTAGAATGGCCCTTAAAAGATCTAAAAATCTCAAAGACCTCCTCACACATGCTAGAAACAAACACAAAGACTCGAGATCGACTCTGTGGAATATGCGGGAGATCCACGGACACCATCCCTGCGGGAGCTGCTCAGTCTGTAGCCAAACTAAAAAACTACGTTCCTTTGTGATAGATGGAAAAGAATGGGAAATCCTTCACTTCTCCAACTGCAAGACATCTGATGTTATCTATCTCATTGAATGCCCCTGCCACTTAAGATACAAAGGGCACACATCTAGGCAAGGGAACAAGAGAATAGGGGAACATAAGTCTAGAATAAGATGCAAGACTCACAACGCACCCCTCGTTTCACACTTTCTCGAATTTCAACACAATTGTGATTTGTTTAAATGGTGGGTGGTGGACAAAGTGATGGACTGTTCCAATACCACTAATGCACTTAATTTCAAAGAATCGTGGTGGATCTTTAAGCTACAGACCATAGCTCAGGGCCTCAATGAACTCGCACCAGTTGAGTATTTGTAATCTGCCATCATGTTTTTCTGCATGGGGTTCACTTTTGTCACCTAGGATGCCCTAGATCCCGTCATCAGGCCTATGCAGGGCGCTACTCTCCATTTCGCATGCCTTCTTAGCCATTTCTCACCCCATTCGCTGGGAGTCATTTGAGGGATCTTTCCACTCTCCCCCACCAGCCTTCTCATACTACGGACAATGGTCACCGTGATCCTTAGGGTGCCACTGTCAGTGCTATTCAGCACCAAGCCTTCGTCTGCCCAGTCGCCCCATCACATTATTTACTATTTTATGCTACATTTTACGCAATTACGCGATGTTCTGTCGCTTACAATTTGTCCTTTCCCTTCCTGCATTGGTTAGCTCAGACATCCATCCCACATCATCGGTCAGGATGCGTAGCCCAGGAGCATTCACAACATCCACTGCCGCACGGCAGTTGACTCGTTTTTTCCGCGTCCCCGTCTCCCTGGAGACCGGTCATCCACGCCAATGCGCATGCGCGATAGTGACACGCACTCCAGGCGCATACGCACCCTTATTTGCTCGCACAGCTCCTTCCCCGATGTACGCGAGCACTGCACCTCTGCGAATCTGCCGCACGCCAACAGATCCCAGACTTTAGGTGAGTTTTAGCCTACTTTGGACAATCCCTCCCAACGAGGGCTCCAGCCCGCAGCCCCTTCCCTTTACTGACAGGAGGGCTCGCCCTCTCCATTTTTTGTCTCCCTCCGCCCAGCAGCTTCGATCGCCTGGCCGTCCATTCTCCGCAGACAGGAACTTATCTCCTGCCTCCAGGACTCCTTCCACACCGAGGGACCCATGTAGCACCTCGCCCAACGGTGCATAATCCTTCAGGTACCATTCTCCCTTTGGTTCCTTCATTCTAGTACAGCCAGTCATAGGCTACCCAGCCACATGGATCTTACACCACTCCATGTGTGTTCTTTTCCAGATCACTTCACAGTGTGCACCCAGCATCCCACAGTCAGCAGGCCACCATCCCTCCACCATGAGCACAGTGACCACCAGCTCATACACCTAAATATTGTAGCCTCTCACGGGCATTTTTAACATTTGCATACATGGTCCATGTTCTGGAACATCCAACAATATTTTATATATTGTTTTTTTTATCATAGGGAGACCTGCTTTTCCTGGCCCCAGAAGAAGGCTGCCACCCTTTCACAGCCAAAACGTCCCACGTCATCATGTCTTGAACTTACAACATTGAGACCAATGACCCTCATCATCTTTACCACCTTAAGTGTTGATGTCGCCTCTTAGCAGACCCTATTTTTAGGTTTCTTGAAGCAAAACATTGTATTGTACAAAGTATTGGTTGCAATAGTGTTGCCTCTTAGCAGACCCTATTTTTAGGTTTCTTGAAGCAAAACATTGTATTGTACAAAGTATTGGTTGCAAAAGTGTTGACAAATATGAAGCAATATCTTGTAATACAACACACAGATAACACAACAGAGTAATAGCATAGCAGTGTGGAGTTAACACACTATACTTATCTTATGAATGTGTTCGTTTTTTGATACGTTGGCAGAGTGCCTAAAAGTTACTTTAGATTTCTGTACAACTTCAAGTACAACAGGTTGCATTCATTAACATATGTGTTAAATATTTGTGTCCTCGCTTTACAAAACTAAGCAAGCTGGTGACTATGTTTACTGTTTATTGTTTGTATGTAAGTCTTTCAGCCAGCAAAATTGAACTATCCATGCTGAAATATACGACCTAAATAAATAAAGGTCTTAACAACTGGTTTTTCCAGAATTGGGATTTGCACGTTTTTCCTCCTAGGATGCATACTTATGAAGATGTATTGAATATGGAGATGTGTTATAATTGTTCCTACAGCAAATCACTGTAATGTAAAAGTTTGAGGTCAGGACTACCCCCCTGTACTAAATATCATTCCAGCCTTAACGTCCTGCCCGACCGCAGGCTATCCCTTAGGTTACAAACCCTTATAAATCGGCTCTGCGATACCCTTGGCATCATGGGCCTGGCACTGGACTGGTTGACCTCATTCCTATCCGACCGACCTTTCCTGATTCAACTGGGCTCTTTCCTCTCCTCCACTTCACTCTCTACCTGAAACATCCCTCAGGGCTCCATCCTCTTGCTGTGGCTTTTCAACATCTACCTTGCCTCTCTGGCCCACTTGATCTCCACCTTCTTTCCCCACTTTGTGTTATGCAGATGACACACAGCTCTCCTTTAAACTTCCCTCCACTGCTTCCTCTACTTCCTCTTTCATTCCGGACTGTCTGGCTGCTCTTCAGGCATGGTGCGCTGCTAATGGTCTCTGCCCTAATGCCAGTAAGACTGAGCTCCTTCTCATTGGGACCCATGGGCCCTCCTTCCCTCCTACTCTCTGGCCACCCAGCTTGGGTCCCATCCCCTCACCCTCTTGTGAGGCTAAACACTTGGGAGTCAAACGACTCCCCTCTCCCATCACATCGCAGACCTTGATAAGAAGGCCCACTTTCAGCATCACCTCCTCAGACACATCCTCCCTTTCCTCACCTTCCCCCAGAAACTCAATGTCGCCAGAGCTCTGGTACTCTCTAGGCTGGACTACTGCAACAGCCTCTCTTCAATCTGCCTTTATCCTCCATTCGCCCCCTTCAACTAATCCAGAATAGGACTGCAAGATTTATCCCTGGCCTCAAGCCCAGGGACTGCATCTCTCTAGCCCTTGAATCTCTCCACTGGCACCCGGTGGCTACGAGGATCAAGTTTAAGACCCTCTTCATCATCCACAAGGCTTCCTAGGGCCTGGGACCACGCTACATCCAACTCCATCTCCCTAAATACCTCCCTGCTAGAGCCCTACAGTCTTCTAGCTCCTTCTCCCTACAGATCAGTCGCTTTTTCAAGCAGAGTGGAGGGGGTGGTAGATCTCTCCCATCAGCAGGAGCAACCCTCTGGAATGGCCTACCTGCCCCTCTGAGGCTAGAGCCAGTACTCCCCAAGTTCCGGAAGCTTCTCAATACATTCCTTTTCTCATCTTCCTTGCCTCTCCCCCGCCCCTGCTAATGCCCCCTCTGCCGCTTCGACTGGCTGCTTAGTCCCTTTTGAGCCTTACAAGGCACAAGGCCTTGCTCGACCAGTCTACCCAAGCACCCATCCTTACCTACACTTGCCCTTCCAGGCCCAATTCCCCTGTAGCCTGGCAGGGTGTGCCTTCCTACTGAGGCTGGTCCTCCCCCACCCTCACACTTAGCATGTACTCCCCTCCAGCGGCATCATCTGGCACTAGCCCACCTGTCCTCCCTATAGCACTTGCCTAGCCCCTTGGCCCTCCTCTTCCACCCCTCATCCTCCTGCATTTGTATGCCACCCTCTGATCCACACCTCTCTCCCAGACCTGCCTTCCTCTGTCCCCACTGTGCATACCACTTGCACTTCTCGTTACTGCACTTGCACGATCCGAATGACAAAAGCACTAGTAGGATCGTTATTGCTGTTTTTCTCCCCTGCCCCCCCCACGTTTTTTTGTCTTTTGACAGCTTGAAACACCATCTGCTGTATAGGCGCTATATAAATACTTCTACTGTGACAGGCACTCTTGGGACTTATACCCATTTACCGCACTGGCGTCTCCGACCCATCCTCATCAAAGGAGAGTCTCCCATTCTCCAGTTTCCTTCAGCGTGCTTCTGCACATGCACGACTTCAGCTCTGCAGACACAGCAATCAGGCGAGGCGCACATGGAAAGACTGCCTGTCTCTTCCAACCTCTTCCAATACTGGCCCAGCCAAACAGGGTTTGGGAGCACAGGACCAACTCCGAGCCTATAGATGAAATCTGCTCTTCCTCTGCTCCGGCGTCCCTTATGTGGTCACACTTCCTCATTGACTGCCAGCCTTGTGCTCTGCTCCTTCTGCTACTTCTACCGTCCTTTCAGCTCCTAAACAGCTTCTTTGTACTTGCCCTTCCTGCTGCAGCCTTTTATGCCCCTCAGGTGGGTTAATTGGTTTCAAGTAGAGACCCTTAGAACTAATTGCCTGACCTGACCAAAAGCTATTAGGCTTGCCTGCCTGACCTTGGCTCCTGCATGCCTCTTTAGCCCTCTTCTTCATAGTCCCTGAGGGGTTCTGGGACATGCAGTCCACTTGGGAAAGATTCAATTTCTCTACTTCTTTAAAAGGTTTGAAAATAGATTTTCCTCCCTTGATGTTTTTAATAAAGGAGTTGGAGGGTTTAACCTTTTTAGAGTTAGATGGTACAGTAAAGGGCACATATTCAACATTCCTATTGGCATACCCCTGGCATTGTGGAGGATAGGGCAATTTAGGGGTATAAAAGATTGGTTATTGGGGTTCAACACTATATTGAGTCACTTAAGATTTACCTTTTCATTCTTAGTCAGAGGTCGAGATATACCAAAATGGCAATAAGCCAATTCCTCCTCTAAATCCGGGGATGATATATTCCGCTCTAACGAAAAAAATACTGCGTCTCACCCTGCGAAATCTCCCAAAATTCCCTGGGCCTGTTTGCCACCCAGATGATTCTCCCGCAGTACACCACCCGCAGGATTGGATCAGGAAGCATCTGCCCTCTCTTGGCCACTTGGGAAGAACACTCTAGGAAGGGTTTTAGTGAGGGATCCGCAGGATATAGTATGATGATATATTTTATTTCTATCGCGCTCGTACACAAGTGTTTCAGAGCGCGACAAGGCAAGGGAGGGGAACAGGGGAGAACAAAACAGCGATCTTACTAGGCCCAGTGACATTGAGAACGCGCAAGTGCATGGGAGAGGGGGAGGGGTAAAGTGCATGGAAGGGGGGAGAAGTGGAAAGTGCGAAGCAGAGAAGAAACAGATAAATAACAATAAATAAATAATAAAGGCAACAAACAGTTTCAGTGCAGCCAGCAATTTGCACGTGCTAGGTTTAAGGCAGCAGACAGGGTAGGTCTGATAAGTGCAGAAAGAAAAAAGGGGGGGGCTGTATGGGTACAGATACAGACCCCAGTGCACAGGGTGGCCCGGAGGCAGTGCGGGAGGGTGGCAGGGCGAGCAGGTACCTGGGCCCGGAGGACAGAGGGTGGCCAGGTGCACAGTGCCAAGAGGGAACAGATCAGCAGGGGAGAAGGGGAGCGAGGGGAGAAGGGGATTCTCCACAGTATGCACAAAAGTGTCATGGTTAAAAACCACATCGCCTGCCTGACCCTCCTCCAGGCCAACATGCTCACAACCGCTGCCGCACAAATGGTCATCTGTGATAAACCCACTGACAACCTGCTGCTCCTCTACGCTGACTGGTTCACACGCCACACCCACACCAGATGTGAGGCAGTTAGAACAGCAGTGGCTTCCTGTGACCGCCACAATGCAGGGCAGCAGACTACTGTCACCATCTGCATTGGTAACGGAAAGATAACTAAGTAAGTACTTAATATGCAAGAAAATAAATACCTTTCCACATGCTAACAATCCGATTAGCAAGAGGGGTTGAGACACATGCTTTGGGAGCAGAGGGCAACTATACCTTCAACCCCCACAGTATGGGTTTGCCATACAATTCTTTTGCAGCCAGTGTTATAATGAACCATGGTGATCCAAAAACAATTTCAAACCACTTTGTAGAAAAGGACTACGTTTCTTTATTCTACACTTACAGCAGAAGGAGGTGATTCCAGTGATCAGTACATTAGACATAGCAGATAACCTACCTAGCATCCTTATATATACAAGTCAGCCCACTTCCCAAAGGCAGTCCTAGATCTCTCGCGTTACTCACTCATCCAAACATTAATCACCACCAGTATTAACATATGAGATATGCATTCACAGCAGCATATCGTGTACATGTAAAAAGCACGTAACAACAATTGCATGTAGCCAAAGTGGGCACATCACAGTGACACTGAGGAGCCCATACAATAATAAAGTGGAGCACAGCACAGAAACATTGACTGTTCAAAACCTAGAAGGATGTTATCAACTGTGCTGCCCATTTATCATCCGTGTACGTGTAGAAGAAAACACTGAAAAACTAAGAAACAGCGCCCTGCACAGTAGATGTGATCTACTCAAGATGGAAGATACGGTGGCACATATTAAAATATAGCACTGCACGAGATTCTCATAGCAAACGGAATGGTGCAAAAATGCCCATCTTTGCTTAAATGTACAAAACGAGGAAACTAAACAATGCAGTACCCACCATTGCAAATGCAGCTTGTTGCTTCAGCGCTCGCAGGGGTCGCCAGACTAGCGGCAGAATTAATTGGTGACTGTCCCTTGGCAAAAGGTAGTGAGTGACTAGTTCTCATTAGAGTAAGGGACCCAGCAACGCGGCTACATCACGTGTCCCACGCGTTACATGCACCCTACGTCCGACATATGCCTTATGCGGTTGTTCAGACTGGGGTCTCCTTGGAGAGGGTCGGGACGAGGTATTGGTTGTATATATCGTTAACGAGCGACCTATGGTCCCTGGAGGCACCATCCGCCAAGAGTGTACGAATTAATACAGTGCTGCTGATGACAGCAGGAGGGCTGTAGCACTATCTATCCCCGTCTAACCCCGTGACTCTCTCTGCCACCTTCCCAGAAGCCTATCAAAGCCCGCGGGGCTTCACAGTAGTTATCACGTTCTTTGTTTTAGTAGAGCGTATAACATGGAAGCTGTATACAATGAATGGTCCATTTCAGAACCGTTGTTTTGGACAAGGCATTCAAACGGGGGATTTTATTCTGAAAATGCATGCATCAAAAACGGGTTGGAAGCCCAAGTCAGACGACATCGAAGACAATTCAAATGTTAACAAAAAAAAGAGTTCTGAGCTATGTCTCTAGTTTTCACGTGCTTGCTTTTGATGTGTCAAATAGATTTGTTTGTTGTCACGTTTCACTCGCAAAATACAAAACATGCATTTTTGTCAAATAATATAAAACACCTGGTTACCTTTTCACATTATCTTTTGTTACGAGTCTAAGTCGTGAAAGAAAGCATACAAGTGATTTTGATCATTTGGTGTAATTGCATTCTGGGATTTGTAGTCCTCACGATGGGGTGAAAATAACTCAACTTTTGTACTATTTTTGTTTAACATATGTCTGTGAGGAGTCCTATATTGCTGGAGTACTTTTCAAGCCCTCTTAATAAAACCTATAATTGTTGGAAGACAAACATTGGTAGGGGAAAGGATCATGGGGAAAATTGGTTATGATGCTTTACCAGGTCCACCGATGTGGGACGCGGTTGCTGGACTGAAGATGCTCTCCCTGGTCCCAAGCTGATTTTCAGGTTACAAGTTGAGGGTGCATTTGGGTTGACAACATCCATCCACTTTTTACACAGTGCATATGCTATCCCCCTGTGTATTTTTGAGGCAGGTATGCAAAAAACAGCGTGTTTGCTCTTGTTTTTGGGCACCAGGTGAAGTATCCACAGACAAGATAAGAGGATAACAATGTTTATTTATAATATATAATAAGCCCGTCGCCCCGCACTGCGACTCGCACACATCCTCTCCCAAGCTTCGTCCGCTCTCTCTACAACCGCCAGATCGAACCCTCATCACTTCCAACCACAACATTCCACATCACGTGCAGGCGGGGAGCCAAGGCAATACAAGATTACATAGTAACATGCATATGAATATGACAACTAGAATACTACATCATCCCCCTCTTCTAATATAGAATATCAACAGAAAATAATTATACAGAATAATACATTTTCATACATAGTAAAATCAACCAAGAACCATTTTGCAACCTATAATAAGATAATCATAAGTACGTTATATCTTGTCCTTATCTCTCCATGACATAGTCTCTGGACCAAATCGGTAGTCTCTTTTCTCTTGAACTACGCAACACCGTACATTCCGAAATATAATTTCCTCTATTACCTTGTTGCATATCTGCATCCCCAACTTGTCTCACCATATCGCCAGTCACATTCTCATTCCCATTTAGAATATGATCATCACCAAATAAATCAATCGCTCTTCTCTAATATCTACATTGCCTATCTTTTTCATGTTTACCTTCCCACATCCATTTACTGACCCTATCTAAATTCCACACAGATCCACCACTAACTCTGACCGCTCTCCTGAACACTTGTATCACTTTAACCGGACTGCTGTATTTAGAGTCACCCTTTCTTACATTACATCCAAACTTTATTCGCACAAAATCCCCTGGTGAAATTTTCAATCTAGGCTCTCTTGGAGACAACTTATACCTGTCTTCATATATATCAAAAATCTTCTTTTTACCATCTAAATTTCTCCTTTGATTAACCCCTTCCGGATTAAGTAATGTGTTGGGGGCTCTTCCCCTCATTATTTCAAAAGGAGAGTCATCCATTCCCCTCTTAACAGACATCCTAATACTCCATATCCTCTCTTTGAGAGCTTCATCCACAGGCATGTAATTACTCAAAGCCAATTCCTGAATTGAACTCCATTGTCACTAATGATTATCTTAGGAAATCCTTCCCTCCTGCAAATCTGCAAAATTAATTTAATTACTTCATCAGTATCAATCTTACTCACCGCCTTGACTTCAAGCCACCCTGGATAATAATCAACCAAAACTATTAAAAACTTCTTTTCACAACCAACTTCACATATGGCCCAACAATATCAATCCCTACCATTTTCACAAATATTAATCGGCTCTGACTTAATACTCCTGCAGCTCTTGTCGCTGTTCTGGCATGGCCAGCAATTCCTAATAAATCACTCAATCATCAGATCCATACTGGGCCACCAGTACTTTGACCTCACATTACTCTTTGTGCCAGTGATACCAGGATGACCCTGGTGTGCCTTTTCAATAAGCTCACCACATATCTTCCGTGGAGGAATTCTTTTATCACCCCTTACTAAAATCCATAGACAGTTCATCCTTTACTTCCCAGAATCTCAAAAATCCTTCACCAACTACTCTCTTTTGAGGCCACCCTGATTCAGTATATTTCTTGATCTCTTGTAACTCTCCATCTTTACCGAACTCCTCAATCCAAGTATCCTTGGACGTAACCTCAAAAAGAACAGCCACCATTTCTTCATCCACATCCACCATTGTCTCACTATTCAACGGTAACCTTGACAAAAAATCAGCAACAACATTTCTCTTCCCTGGCACATATTTTACTGAAAAATTATAATCTTGCAGTTTAAGACTCAATCTTGCTGATCTCGGCGAAGCCTTGCACATTCCTTTCACCGTGAGAACTTCAATCAGGGGTTTATGATCTGTCTGAATTACAAACTTGCTTCCCCACAGATACTTCCTAAAATAGTTCACTGCCCATGAACAAGCTAACAATTCCTTTTCAATCACCGAATATCTACTCTCTGTTTCAGATATAGCTCTTGAAACGTGACTGATTACCTTCTCATTTACATCTTCATTTACCTGTGATAAAACCACCCCTAATCCACTCCCACTGGCATCCACCGTAAAATTAGTTAATCTCGCAAACTCAAATCCTCCCAATTCCAAAGAGTTACAAATGTCTCCCTTTATGCAATCAACCGCCTCATTACATTCATCATTCCTTATAAACTTTGCATCCTTTTTTAACAACCTTCTCAAAGGTTCTTTTACACTTGCGAAATTTCTAACAAATCTGTTATAATATTCACATAACCCCAGAAATGATCTTAATTCATCTTTGTTATTAGGATTAGGTGACTCCTTTATCACCTTCATGGCATCTCTTTTGGGTTTGTATACCTTGCCATTCACTGTATGCCCTAGATATTCCACCTCTTCTACTCCAAACTTACACTTGCTTTGTTCAATTTTCAACCCAACATCTTCCAATCTCTTCAACATTTCTTTCAACCTCCTTTCATGCTCTTCAGATCCCTTTCCAAATACAATAATATCATCCTGATACACAAGCGTTCCACTTAAGCCTTTAAGAACATGCATCATAACCCTTTGAAATACTGCTGCCGCAGACGCTAAACCAAACGGCATACGTTTATATCTATATAACCCATGAGGCGTGATAAATGCTGTAATGTCTCTACAATACTCTGTGAGTGAAATTTGATGATAGGCACTTGAAAGATCGAAAGTGGAAAACAAGTCAGCATTTCCAATGCGATGTTACATTTCAGATATAATAGGAAGAGGGAAGATATCAGTTATGATAGTCTTGTTGACGTCTCTCAAGTCCACACATATTCTAGGTTTGCCATTTTTTTCCAACACAACCACTATGGGGCTCACCCACTCAGATGATTCAATTTTTTCTATAACTCCTTCAGATTCCAATAATGTCAGTTCTTGCTCAACCTTGTCAGCAATAGCAAATGGAATTGGTCTGGTCTTTAACAGGTACTGATCCCTTCTTGAGACAAATCCTGTGTGCAAAATTCTTTAGCAAACCCAGTTTTAATTGACCTTCACTTTTTTTTTTTTTTTTTTTTAGCCTCACTTCCTTGCACTTGACTACTGTTTACGGCCAGAATTTGCTCTTCATCACATGGATCCAATCTGATTCTCAATCCAGCTTGATCTCTCCTTCCTACTACATTCACACCTTTTTCTGCAACATAAACCTTTACTTGGACATGTCTATCCTTAAATTGAATAATACAAGAAAACCATCCCATCATTTTGATCCTGGATCCTTCGAACCCACCAGGATTGCGTATGTCTGATGCATTCAACTTACTCCTGAGACCACGTGCTACCAAGTTTTGCCAAGTTATTTTAGTAATAATTGTCCATAGTGAACAACTATCCACCTTCACTTTAAGTTTCCAATTATCAACAATCACCTCACAGCTTGGGCATTTAAATTCTCCATCTGTTGGCTCATGTATCAAGAACACCCTTTCTTCTTCCGATTCTTCCTCTTCAGCTAAAATGGCAGAAGCGTTCTTCTTCCTTCTACATGTGACTGCAAAGTGACCTCTTATACCACAATTTCCACATTTCTGTCCCAGTGCTGGACACTGTTTTGCATACGCATAATGACCAACTCTGCCACAATTATAACATCTGTCTCCTTCTCTAGGTTGACCATTCTGAAATCTCTGATCATATTGAGCCCTAGGTTCATTCTTCGCCCAATTCCTTCCTCTATAGGAACTTCCTCTGTGCTCAAAACCTTTAGCTTTATTGTTTTTTCCCTGCAGTGACTTCACCTCTGTCTTTGGTTCTTGCAGTTGCTTTAGTCCGCAGTGCGTTGACCTGACCTTGTTCTTCCGTTTCCTTTTCTTGTACCGCTTTCGTACATTGCCTCTGCATGCTTTGCACAGCCTTCTCTTTCTTGCTCTTCATCTCCTTGGAACACAACTGACTGTGTTCCACACGTTTTGCAATGGCTATAGTCTCTGGTAGGGATCAACCATCCATAATCTGTCTTGGACCAAGTTGTCCTTTGAGTGAATAATGATCTGGTCCCTGATCAACTCATCAAGGGTGATACCATTGCCAAATTGACAAGTTTGTGATAAAAGTCTCAATGCTGAAACATATTCCTCTATGCTTTCATGTTCCTTTTGCACTCGTGTATAGAATTTGTATCTATTTATGGCTACATTTGTTTCTGGAGCATAGTACTTGTCCATTTGTCTTATGGCTCTGCCATGCTCATCAGCATCACCAGCTTCATCTCTTGTCAATTCTGGTAGCTCTCTGAACTTCCTTTGACCTTCTAACCCAAGTGCATGTAGCAATAGCAACTTCTTCTTCCGAGATGTGAGTTCCTCCTGCTCTACAGCTTGGATATAATTCAGCCAGAATTCTTTCCACTCCGACCACACAACTGCTGGTTGACCTGGAGTCGGCAAAAAACTTGCTGGAGGTTGGATACTGATGCCTTGCATTTTAAACCTTCTGTGGCCACTTGAGGATCTTATATGTGACTGAAAGTCACAAAATCTTCTCCAATATCGTATTAATTCACCTCCGGTATACAATTGTCATTTATAGGGCATTACCCTTGATAAACTAAGAGTGTAAGAAAAAAATTATTATTATTTTTTTTAAAAAACTGGGACGAGGATGAAGGTGCTCCTTCTTCACCCTCCCCAAACTTCCTGGTTCATACAGTGCTCGCGTCACGTGACTGCAAGCTGCTCGGCGGGTCCTTTTCTCCAATGCGATGCTACTCGCGTACGGGAGAAAGCTATTCCGGCATACCTTAAGCGTATGATTGCTTCCTCCGCCTCCAATTACCCAGGAACACACAGTTGTCCGCTCTCCCTCCAATCACAGCCTCCAGCCGCTGATTCTCACACGGGGATCCTCACAACAGCACAAGCAAATGCCGAAGGTTGCGTTCACTCAGAGCTTGTGCTCTCCGCTACGGGTTCCTCGATGCCAGGCTCATCCTCGTCGCCAACTGAAGTATCCACGGACAAGATAAGAGGATAACAATGTTTATTTATAATAAATAATAAGCCCGGCGCCCCGCACTGCGACTCGCACACATCCTCTCCCAAGTTTCGTCCGCTCTCTCTACAACTGCCAGATCGAACCCTCATCACTTCCAAACACAACATTCCACAACTCGTGCAGGCGGGGAGCCAAGGCAATACAAGATGACATAGTAACATGCATATGAATATGACAACTAGAATACTACACCAGGTCCTCAAACACTCTGGGCACTCGCCTACAAAACCACATGAGTGTCTTCAAAGCTCATGCCAGGTATTAGTATTTCCCTTTGCATGGAATATTTCAATATGGATTTTTAGGTTTAAAAGGTGTGCACCTTTTATACTTTTCTAGCAGTGTTATAGGAAAATCTCTAGCTAATCTATAAGTATTGATGATTACGTTTTTGAAAGACAATGCTCATTTGTGTTCTGCATTTTTTTCTGTTAGGAAAGGCCAGTTGAATTAAATGTGTGTATTACACTTTAAGATCAGTTCAGTCCCTGTGTGTATGTTAATGAGCCCCACTGATCCCCATTATTAACATTTGAAGACCTGTGCAAATGCTTACTGCCTCAGTACCTTCCTGGTAAATAGGCTTTCCTTCGAGTGCAAAGACAACACTGCAGCAAAGGCTCTGGTCAAGGGCACATCCCCGCTCTTCAATCCTTGGAACCTGCAGTCGCATTAGGTATGCTTTGATTACTTACCAGATATTGTCATTACTTTTTGTCCTGCTCTTCCTTGTCAAAGTACTTTCTTTTGAGGTACCCATCTTTACAAATGATTCAGCTCACTCTGTCGGCTACTCCAAAATAATCCTCACTCCTGATATTACCACATGTATAAAATTAAGTTACAATTCAAATACTCAAGGTCAATTTATTTGATCTTGCGGATATTACGGACTCATTTAGTGACCTCAGTTTCAGTAATGCAAATAAGGGGGCACCACACATCTTTTGCCGTCCGGGGTCCCGCAAATCCGAGGGCTGACTCTGGGACCGCATCTGTGCAGGTACCAACATTGACCAGTTATGTTCCACGGGATGGGGGACGACGGAAGCGAGTTACATGCTCATGGCCCTTGGTCCGCGGCAGTGCTTTAAATGGGCCGGTCCTAGCCGACTCTTAGGGACATCATTTCTATTTTAAATCAAAATTGAGTACTGGACTTCTCCAACTTGAAGGAGAGTAGCGGTAATCAACTATAAGGAGAGTGGTAAATGAAAGCATATGACTACACAGTACTGCGATTAAGCTCTTGCAGCTTCTGCTGTGGAAAACTGTGCTCGCTCACCCCTCCTTTCTCCCCCACTGTTACCAACTCTGATACTGCATTTTCTTTTGGTTTCTCTGAGGCCCATCTGATACAATGAGACTGCCTTACAGCTGAACACCTGTGCCAAGCGAGGTCGCAGAGCTGTGGAATGCGTGATGCCGCAGGCTGCCCGGGCCAGTTCATGAGCCCCGCCTGAGAAGAACATATCTGATGATACTCCTGGATCGAATCCCCAAGGCCAGAGGCTGCCTCGCAGATATGACAGTGAAGGCATTTCACAACTGTAGACAATACTCCTTCCCCCTTTTCTCCTAAATTGACCTTTTTGTTATTATACGTGCTGTTTTATGGGCGGAGAATGGGTTTAACCACTCTGTTTGTATATAAAGATGAGCCAGGCCTGAGAGGGGAAGAGCAGTAAGCAGCCCTCCCATGCACCAGTCTGTTTGCATTAAAGCCAATTTCTCTCTACTTTTGGTCTCCTGTGTATTATTTGTGTCCGAGTGCCTGAGGTGTCATGGTGGAGCATTAAGAGAATGTAAAATACTGGTGCTGAAACCCTGGAGCTCCCGTTCCTGGCGTGCGTGACTGGGGTATACAACAGGTAGGTGAAAAAGGTGGTTTTCACTGTACATGTTTCTCACTTGACTATTGGACTCTGGAGTCTTCAGGGACTCTAGTATTCATACAGAGACAGTCTGCAGGGTGCTACAGTGGTACAGTACCGGGTTGAAAGGGCAACTACAGGACTAAAATCGGGTCAGAGCATTCTCAGGCACCTGTGATACAGTCAGAGAGCCGGTCGTGGAGAGACAGCATAGGGTTGATGCTGTAAAGGGCACAGGGTAGGAGTGTGGGGTCACAAGCCTGAGGTAACCTGCAGTAGGGCTGATACCAGTTACAATATGGCAGATGCAGATCCACTGACCAGGCGGATGGAGGGGGCTGACATGTCATATAAATCGGGGTCGAGAACAGTGTTGGAGAGGTTGAGGAGCATAGTGGACAATTCGGATGTGGTCCCCCAGTTGGTATGAAAGAATAGGGAGGTGGGGGGGTCACGCAGGAACAGCAGTTACAAAGGGTACCACAGTGAAGGGACGGGAGAGATTGTGGCGAAGCACCAAGATATCCTGAAGGTGATGAAGATAGAGAGGGATCAGAGCCCCTTGGATTTTGTAGGCATGCTTACACAAACCTTCATGAGAGATACAACTGAGTAAGTGAGGGCCACAATATGGTGGCTGTTGCCAGTCGGCATAATGAGGGTGGTGGAAGGGAAGGTGGAAGTGGAGGAAAAGTTAAGGTCTGCCCAGTGGTGGGCGTATATTCTGAATGTAGCTGATGATGTGTGGCTTACAGTGAGAAAAGCATTGCCGTGAGGGAGTGCAAGGAGTGGGCAGAGGGAGAACACAAAGATGGGCAGGATTGTGAGGTTCTAGCACCAGCACCTGTGTGGGTCATGGTGAGTGACGCAGAACACGGTGGGGGGTGGCTATACGTATTTACGGGAAAAGAGAGGAAGAGGGAGAAGATACGGGCTGACTGGGTACTGGGGGAGGCATCTGGGTGCAACAGAGGGGCAGGAGGACATTCTGGAAAAAAAAGGGTACAATGACAGATTTGGCAAATAGGTGCCTGCAGGTAGAGAGAGGCAGGTAACAGGTAGTCACAATGAATGTGGTGAAGGCCGCTACTAAGAGTACCACCCACATTATGATACACAAATGGGGTCCTGACAGCATGGTGAGAGACATACCCGGACAGAAGGGCAAGAAATTAAACTGGATTTCAGAAGGACAGATGACTGCAGTGCGCACCTTATACAGAGCTGTGAACAAAATACCAGTGGAAGGGGTAGTGTCAGGCGAACTACATGAATGCATGTCAGAAACTGTCAAAACAGAACAGCATGTTTTCAGGGCATGTGCACCAGAGAAGGACATTGACTGGCCCACGTATAAAGAAGCTGGTTACAATCGGTGGTGTTGGCTCTGAGAATAAAGAAGATGACTGCATCTGAGCGAGAGTGGCCCATGACACGTGACAATGACCTACAGCCGCAGTCAATGGCATCCATAGAAGATAAGGAGTGACGTGTCGGTGGCCCCCCAGCTTGGAGTTATGAAGATTATCCTACAGAAGGGCAAGAAGGAGGGTCAAAGGAAATGTCAGTGGCTCCTGATGGACCAGCAAGATGGGGTGGAGAGGGGATGGGGTGCATGGCATAGAGATGAGGAAGCGTGATTGGCAGGGGTAGAGAGAGTGCGGGTAGTGTAGGGGATGGAGAGGTGGGGTCAGAGTAGAGAGAGTGGGAGTAGGGCTGGTGGGGTAGAGAGAGTGGAGTGGGTGGAGTAGAGCAGGGGTAGACATAGGTGGGGTAGGCTGGGTGGGGGTAAAGAAAGTGGGTAGAGTGGGTTTGGGTAGAGAGATTTTAGGTAGGGTGGGTGGGTTGGGGGAGAGGGATATGTAGAGAGTGTGGGTGGGTGGATTGGGTTAGAGAGAGTGGGGGTAGAGTGGGTGGAGGAAGAGAGTGGGGTAGGGTGGTTGGTAGAGTACCGTACATCAGTTGAATATTACAACCCCTCACCCGGCGATAACAGTTCTGCACAGCCTCCTTAACTCACAACACAGTTCAACCACTGGGTGTCGTTTTCTTCTGCTTTGCAGAAGCCGGGTTTGGCGCCTCATTACAAAAAAAGGAAGATCAACTGTCAGTAGTAACTAAGCAAATACTGCTCCCCAAAGCCCCCATGCCACACAAACACACACCCCTACCTGCAGACCGAGGCGGCAGGGGAGCTTCGTGGTCCATCTCACGCCAGGGAGGGTGATCTGTCTGGGAGGCAACAGGAAATGCTGACAGCAGACGTGTGCTTTTCAGCAGGGAATGGGTTTGTTCTGGTGATCAGTGACCTTGGCAGGAAGGCAAATAAAAGAGACCCTCCTCGCACCCCTCCAAAGAAAGTGGGAAAATTGAAATGTTTCTGGAGTAAACTCGTTCTTCCCGCTTAGTGAGTCCCTCCTCAAAAGCAACCTCAATTGTGGTCTTGAAAGTTAGTTAAAGGTCTCATCTGCTAATCACACCCTAGAGAAGCACGTGTTCCTATGTGGCAAGCAAATCCAAATTCAACCCAAGCAAGCCCTGTTTGCTCGCCCACATTAGCAGGCTTGCTTGACATCTCTCTGCGAGCACTGCAACTGATTGGGCTTGTGTTCCTTGTAATTTTCCATTAAGACTGAGGTGGGGTGTGCAGTCGGCAGCTTCAGTGCCCACATGCATGCATCCCTTCCAGACTTCACCCCAGGATCCTGGTGCAGCACAGTTACGGTATGTGTGCGCTAATGCGTAAGCAGCCCTGGGGCCGAAATGCAAATATGGGTGTGCGTTGTACACATCCCTCTTCCAAGTTTATTGTTACATAAACTGTTTATAACATTATTATTATTTCAAGAGCAAATATACAGCTCATTGTTTCTGCCCTTCACTCATTTAAGAGTGACAACAGTATCGGATCTTAAACGGTAAGCCAAGACCAGACCTAGTGCGCCCCCAAATCACAGTTTCATCATCCTGTGGTTTTTTATCTACAATACCATGCTATGCCCTTTTGGCGGTATCTCAGAATACACTTATCAGGCTACCCAAACACAGTTACCCATGTAACCAGCCTCTTACGATATGAGCCCATTCACAGTGACCTGTTTAGTTTTTATTTTACCACATGCAATAGTGTGAAATACCACCTACGGTAAAATAAGCTTACCACATGCTTTACATCAGTCGGTATACTAACACAAGGAACCAGGATTCATAATAAGCAGACTGAGGCTAAATTGTTTCTTTCTTCTATGCTTTATAAGAAATCAGACATATGCAAACATACAGGACAAAATGTGCAATGCACAGTGTTTTCACATGGCATTTCCTGTGATTTAAAATGAAGATGAAATATCGACAATTACAATTCATTTGCAACTGCTTCCACCGCGGTAAATAGCTTTCCTCATAATAGGCTTCATATACTCTTCTTTGCGATAGATGCCAAGGGTTCTGCTAAATATGACCTTCAATTTATCACTAATTTCGGCAGCTCATAAACATTTTGCCATATCTGAAGGTTGTTGTATGAATGGCAAAGAACATGACAAATAGCTGTCTACCTTTAAGAATGTAAGCACACCCTTCTAGGCTGTGTCTGTCTGTAACACCTAACAAAGAACATTGAAATATAGCAGTTACTTTGCGCAGCACATAAAATGAATTACCCATGTTTGTTAATTCATGACAAGATTCGCCAGCCTTCAACTGCTTGTCAAATATTCTTGTAAAAATCATTCATTCACCTGGCACCTCAATTTACTAGAAACTCACGAAGGATGATGCTTGATTATGTGAGCCCCCGGTACAACAAAGTCAGGATTTCTCTCTCCACCCAGCCGGTGAGAATCTCTCTTCCCCGTCTCAGGGCCTGACATTAGGATTGGATAAGCAGGTGCTACATGCAGCACCTCCGTATCCTGCAATAAACGGTCACCAGGAGCTACCATTGGAGAACGAGGAGCTAGTACACAATAGACAAATACTCCCAGAAAATAAAAATGGGGAGTAAAAATACTCCTGGCAAAATATAGGAAACAGACAGGTAGAAACTTGCACTTCTGCTTTAATCCACACAGCTCCATGGATATGTTTGGACAATTAGTGCACATAGTATGACAGGAAGAAACTACTATTATTACTGCCTGATTGGAAGAAGTAAACATGTATCTTTTTTAATGTGTATGAATAACTAGGTGCAACTAAAAATATTACAAAAACATTTCCATTTTCCGATAAAAAGTTAAATTTTTAGTCCCTAAAAGTCATTTTTCTTCCAACTTTAAAAAATAGTAAGTAAAATACTCTCATTTCAAAATCTTATCTGGAGCACTGGCGTTACACAAATGTAACTCATACATAAAACTGCAAACATATCATTTGATCCATTTTGTATGACCCCTCATTTTTTAAATGTCATGTAGATGTACTCTAATGTTTATTTAAATTCACATAATTGGGTGTATTTGCCATCAGTTGGCCCGGGGAGCCAAAGGAAGCTCATGGTAACAGGTGGATTTAAGCTAACCCAGCTCTTCTAGACTATAAGCAAGAGATAAATAGCTCCCTGATCCCATCATTTTCGAACCCTGCCGTCTGCTTGGACAGAGCCTGCACAGGAGGTTTCCTTATCTGCTTCACTCCCCTCTTGGCATAAAAGAACTACACAAAGTCTTTTCCCCGGCCTGCCTGCCAGCGAATCCAGCACGTTCCCGCGTCAGCCAGGGATCAAGAGTGCCTGAGAGAAAGTCCAGCCTTCTGAGACACAGCTCTTTTTAAACCATCTGTCTGAGACCTCTTATGAATGTATGTTTACTTACATAAAATGTAAGAAAATACCACCTTTGAAAGTGAATTCATGTGCCAATCATAACCACCTGCCTTTATCAGGCCAACTCACTAGAATGTTTTAGACCACGTGACCAGCTTACACCGTTAGAAGTCAGTAACTGATGAAAAGTTTTACATTTCTGTGCAATTTTTTCCTGTTCTGAAAATGAACAATGGGTTTACTTTGAGCAAAAAGGCACTATAGACCGCAGCTCGCATTCCTCACACTTTCACTGAAAAAAACAGCCTTTCATTCTCCACGTTCATTTCCTTCTGTGCTCTCCAAACACATTGCACAGTCTGTGTTTGCCATTTCATTTAGTATGTCAATCTGCACCAAAAGTTATGGACTGATCTGCCTTGAATATTAGTACAGGGATAGGTTAATATTTAGGGGTTAGTGGTTAGTATTTGTTAGTTTTTCTGCTTCAGTGCAACTCCGTCGATATTACTGTGGTGTGGTGCAAAATGATAATACCAGCTGTTATGCAGTGCCACATTGAAACCTCTCTTTTAGCTGGCATGTGCTTTGTGCATTCACGATACTGACATACAGTAGATTCAGTCCATAATCTCACACCTGAGTCTCACACACTCTTGTTCACACATGGAATCAGTTGTCATCTTTGTTGAAATGCTCAAATTCAGAGCCTAATATCTTCCCAAATACTTCCCCCCGCATCCCCATTGATTATGCTGGGACCTGGCCAAAGAGTCACTGCAGAAACATGACTCTTGACCACATTTAAAATACATGTGCTTCACCCACCTTGACTGTAAGTACTATCAATCAGATCTAATTAACTATCATTGAAATCACCACAATTACTAAACCGCTTTCCATCCATGTTCTCCAAGTGAATCCATCTGTTTTTGTCATCCCTAAGTCCCTCATGGTAATATTATTTGTATTTAAATTCATCCTAATTGTGTGTATGTGTTATTTTCTTTAATTTGCTTTTATTGGTTAAATAATAATAACCTTAAACAATACATTCAAACAATTTTATAACAGCACAGACAAGGAAAACTGGGAAAAGAGAAAAAAAGAAAGAAAAAGAGAAAAGCAAAATATCATCAAACGAATTAAGTTCAGTCCCACAAACGAGCACGATCTCAAAGGTTCAAGGGATTTAGAAAGTTCACAACTGCTATCACAATAGCAGCAGTTCAGCCGGCCAAACATGGCTCCCACGTTGTCTAAGAGCCAGTGCCTTGAAAGCAGTCCATATGATTCCTAAAGGCCTGACTACGTTTCTGTGACAGAGGGGCACAACCAATCAACAGCTGTTTCAGTGTCTCCCTCTGAATCCTTACTTTACAGAACCTATAATACAGATGCTCAATGTTCTGAAGACCATATCATGCTAGAATTTCCTTAGAGTGCAAGAACTTAATGCGAAATCTTAAGAACTGGTTCTGTAGACCCCTTCTGGGGTAAATCGCAAGAAACTGGGCCAAGGTACCCAGCCTCTTGTGATCTCCCCGGAGGTGCACTATCGAAGGATAGCCATGGAAATCCTTGACTGTGCATATCCAGTCCCTCTCGTACAGGGCTCTCTTGACCCTGCATGGATTTCCTACCAGCTCTAAAGGGGAACTGCCCATTTCGGATAGAAGATGGCCACAGTACTCCGCCAGCTCCGTCCGGACCTTTGAGCCACTCATCTGAAGGACCACTTTGAGATCAGAATTCAGTGAAGCACCTTCCAGATCTTACTACATAGTGCCAAATGTTTCCACTGGATTCTAGCCAACAATGAGGTCAGGCCCAGTTCATACCACACTACCATTGAGGGGAAAGAGGGCGGCTATCGGAAATGCCTTTCCACATCTGGCCCTCCAAAACGGGCAAGTAATTAAGAACAGATTGTTCATAAACTTCAATCCCATACAGGATTTTAGGGAACATTTTTGACTCATAAAAACGAATACACAGTAAAAGAGAAAACTTCCCGTATTTCGAGTCAATTCTAAGTAGTTGGTTAGCGAAGTCAATGCATTATTTTGAAGCCATATCTGGTAGTCAAACCTGACTTTTTTGAGTTTTTCAGGAAGTCCAGATATAGGAGGCCATCAACACACTGTACTCTTTCCCCTGAACATGCCAAAAAAAGGTGGATCTTTTCTTTACTAGCCGGTCTGATAGCACAGCGAGTAGAGCGCTCGCTTTGATATCTGTGCAGAGCCTGCTGACACAGGTTCGAATCCCGGCAGGGCCAAACTCAGCCTTTCATCCTTCCAAGGTCGATACATGATCACCACACACCGTGGGTAATAATAAGCAGCGCTCAGATACCTGAGGGTTTGTAGCGCTATATAAATGCTAAATTATTATTATTATTATTATTATTATTATTACATGTGATAACTGAATAACCTTGGCCTTAGAAGAGTTAATAGTCATCGAATGAGTCTCCACAAAGTCAAGAAAGGTGTCCAGTAAATGTTGAAAGATTATGGGTGTGCTGTCGAATACTAAAAAGTCATCTGCATATGCTATCCAGAGGGGGCATAGGTGATGTAATTTAGGGGGCCATAGCCCTAGGTTGTAAATAAGAGGCGTATGTCCGCCATGTACAAGTTAAAGAGGCAAAGAGCCAGTAAGCAACCCTGCCGAGCGCTCCTGGTAGTTCTAATGGGCCGAAACAAATGGCCTTGCTGGTCTAGGCACTCTGCACCATTGAATTTTCATGCAAAGGTGTAGGGGAGGCATGGTATCACAAGCAGAGACTGACACAATGCGTACAATTTATAAAACCTTTATTTAAATGGTTGGGATTGGATAGTATTGGAAAAACTCCTATTCAGCCCTATAAATAAGATGGAAGTAGTCTCGACCATCAAATAATAAATAACGCAGGGGGCTCCCTTTCCAAAGCTTATTTCACTTCATGTCTCCCTCTGTCGGGCTCCGACCATTCACAATAACATTTAACACAACCTTCGGGTCTCACTCTGTCAGACTCAGAGTCCTTTTGGATGTCGAAGACTTTCGAATGTGCGTTGCTTATTTGTCAGACCACTGTAGGACCACTTCGACTCAAAGTTCACTGTGTTACTTTAATTCTTCCCTTCTCTAAGAATTAATCTTCTTCCTTTTACTTTTACTGTTCATTTGCTTTGTCGCTTTAAACAAAGTATCTTTCACAGAGACTTTCGAGTGGGTTACTTCCTTTCACTGGACCACTTTGTTACTTAGTAACGCTGATTTCCCAGCTGTTCTTTACATCAAAGTTCATTCACAGATCTGTCTTTCTTCGCATCTCATCCACACGCGTGCAGCCTTCACTTGTGATACAATATTCAGGGCTTTAAGTGGGCCGGGGCCTGCCGGGGCCGGGCCCCGGCAGTCTCCAAAAAGTGGGACTGAGCCGGGGCCCTGCCGGGGCCCCCGTCCCACCACACGCAACATTGGCGGGATGCATTATCCCGTCGCGGCGGCAGCCGCGACGGGATATGCGCCTGCCATGAAGTCAGGCGATCTGACAGAAGTGGCAGACAGCCACAGCAATGCTGTGCCTGGCTGCCACTTCTGTAAATCATAGTAACTGCCTCTGGTGACCTCTCGCGCGAGGGGTCACCAGAGGCAGTTACTGTCCCTTTGTTTCCCCAGGTCGCCGAGGCGTCTTTAACCCTCGGCGGACCTGGGGATTCCTTGATATTTTTCGAGGTTTATGAAAGATGGCTTGAAAAGTACACAATTCAAGCCATCTTTTATAAAGCTTTGCCGACGGACAATTTTGTCCATAGTCAAAGCTTTATAAAAGATGGCTTGAATTGTGTACTTTCAAAGCCATCTTTTATAAAACCGAAATGTTTTTTTAAAAAAAATGGCCTGAAAAGTAGGCAAACCGTAAGGTATGCACACACACATATATATGCATGTTATATACCTGTGTGCGTACCTTACTATGGTTTGTGTTCTTTGCAATCCATCTTTTCTAAACATAGAAATACATATTTCTATGTTTAGAAAAGATGGCTTGCAAAGTACACAAACCATAGTAAGGTACGCACACAGGTATATAACATGCATATATATGTGTGTGTATACCTTACGATTTGCGTACGTTTTAGGCCACGCCCCCCACAAGCCACGCCCCCAAATGAGGGCCCCCCCTCGATTTCTTACCCCACTTAAAGCCCTGACAATATTGCTACTTCATTCACTTTAACACACACCGGTCTCTCACGTGCTTGCCAACTCACTCACTATCTGTGTGTGTTTCTTTCTTGTTTCGTGTTTTCTGCTTTTCGAGTCAAGGTTAGTACAACAGGCTGGACCTCGCCTCCCCAACTTAGCCGTTCACCAGGAAGGGTCGCTGGCATCCTTGAAATAGCGTTGTGCTGAATAGCACTCTAAAGGGCCGGTTGGCCTACGCAGTCAAGGTGGGCGGTTATGGTGATCGTACAGCTGGACTTCAGAGGCCAGCTGGCCCTTTAGCGTGATATTCAGCAGACCAACTATCAGAAACTCTACACAGGGCACCCACCAAACTTACCAAGCCCACCTGACCATGTAAATTGCCTTGATAAAGACCCTTCTGAGGACGAAACACATGTCGGCACCTTGGACACTAATAAAAACAGCAATGCAAACCAACCGAAAACATGATTGATCCTTCTTTCTTGGGATCTTCATAAGAACCAAAGAGGTTTACGTAAAATTTTAATACGAATCGCCGGTTCGCTTCATTCCCACCACACCCTAAACTTAGGAATAAGTGCCTTACTTTGCATGACTCAATTAGCAGGACATGGCCAGTACGATGTATGCAAGTCAGTGTTGTTATTCTCAGTCCTCCTCTTCCTCAGCCGAGTGTTTGTGTACAAAAGGGGGTTTGGGATCTCAGAGCATCCTAAAACATAGGATGGGTTTGACAAACAAAATAAGGGTGAATACTGCATCTCGCCATCGGCTACCTAACCCTCACTCCCTGAAGACTCCTCGCCCTGGTGATCCTCCTGCCGTGTCCTGGCCACCTGGATGACAAGTCTCTGAGGACTAGCGGGTGAGATACCCTTTGGTTTCTCACATAGCGGACAAGTATTCTTAACAGGCCCTTAGAAATACCCTATAACAGCAGTTTTCACGAAAGCAAAGAGCGATCCACTGCATCAAAGACGGCCGTCAGGTCGACCGAAGCAACATAAACTGGATTGCCGCCTTTAGACCAAACTGAATGCTGTATGCATTTCAGGGGTATACCATTAAGGGAAGTTCCCATTCCCCTGCGAAATCCTGTTTGCCATTTACTGAGAATCCCATGCTGGTGGCCCACCGCTCAAGATGCTCAAGTAAAACAGACGCAAATATTTTGAATCTGCATCTTACAATGCTGTTGGGTTGTAATTACAGGCGAGAGATCTTGTGCCCTTTTTATATATGGGAATTACATTAGCCTGACTCCAGGTCAAAGGAAATCTTTCTCTCCTTATAATATCTAAGAACAAGGTAGTTAATACTTCGGACCACAGGTTTAAATCTGACTTAAGGAGAACATTCAACAGGTTGTTGGGACCAGGGGCCCGCGAGGAACGTAGTCCCTGGATAACCTTCTGGACAACTTCTAGATTCATTTCTATCTCCCACGGCCCTGTTGAGGGAGTTGTAACCAGGGTAACAACCTCCCAGGGAGGTTGCTCCGGGGCATCCAAGGCCTCAAAATGGGAAACCCACTCTGTTTTCTGATACTGCGTTAACTAGTCTCCAAATCTGCAGGCCTGTCTGCCCATTTATTAGGTCCCAAAAGTATTTGGAGATTTTGTTGGTGATGGAGGCCTGCATCGTTTCAGCCTCTAGTTGTATGCTTTGGGCTTTCAAAGCTCATAGCCAATTTTTGTAAGGCTGTTGAGCCTTTTTTAGGAGCAAGATCTTCTCACTAAAAGTGGTACTCTGATCACTTTTAATCCCCCGAACTAAGCCTCTACGTTTTTTCCTCTGAGAAACAAGCTCTATGTTGTAAGTATGCTGATATATCCTATGTGCAGAGCCAATTTTGCCCGAACTAGGGGCAGAAATATTGATTGCCTCTCTTATGAAGCCTTCAAAATCATTGGTCATGAATAGCTCTGACCTTCCCTCTATGGATTTATCTGCAAGGGAATTTGCAACGAACCAAGGGAATTTGCAACAAACGTGCTGACCATCATTGCCAGCTTGCAAGTCCACGCCAATGTGATTACTCTGCATGTTTAGGGCTAAGAAACCTCTGGATGTATTGTGTCTATCCTGTTTCATAATCCACAACGCGTTATCAAAGTGTGCTGATAATATCGCATAATCACTAGCCTTCGATCCCACCACAGAAAACTGCCTACTATAGTACAATAGTCATGCAACCATTAGTCTACACAGACATAGGGCCTTATTACGTGTTCACCGGTCCGGATTCAGCGTAGTCGGTAAAACCGTACCGGCACCGTTTAGCGGACCGGCGAATTCCGACCTTCGATCCCGGAAACACCACCACAATGAAACCGCCACCGCAGAGACAATGCACCCGATAACTGCGTCGGCAGACACAGCCGGACGACACCCCCAGTTACTGGCAATACGTAACACTGTGCACATTACGAGTAGCATGAATACGGAAACTCTGCCACAAAAATGGCGGTAAAACCAGGAACACTGTGGTGGTACCGCCGCCACCGCAGAGATGGCGTTAAACAGTGTCAGGTAAGCTTAATCAGGCCACAGGTGCACCAAATGAGCCCAGCTGGACCCAGCAGGCCACTGGGAGCCTACAAAAGGGCCACACCCAGGCCAACTCCAAACACAACTATGCAGGCAGCCGCTGTAGCAGCATTGGATCTCGGGCTATTGAACCTACAGGCAGCAGTGAACATGGTGGCAGCAATGGTACAGAGGAGGAGGAGGCGGAGGAGGCGCAGGCGGCAGATAGCAAACCTGGCACCCATACCAAATGTGCAGCTGGCACAACCCCGCATGCAGCCTGCAATACCATGCATCAGGGCCTCACCCTGGAACCTGACCCCAGGGCAGATCCACCCATTATACCGGCTGGACTGCCCAACAATCATGTCCATCATCACCATGATTGAGGATGACATCAGCAGCCGCATTGGCATACGGACGGCAATCCCACCCCTGCTGAAGGTGGTCTCGGTACGGCATTTTTGTGGAACTGGAACATATCAGCACACTGTTGGTGAGCTGCATGGGCTGTCACAACCCTATTTCTCAAGAATACTGGACCAGGTACTGGATGCCCTGCTGCACCACGTGTCGGAACAAATCACCCTCCCCATACCCTTACCCAGGTCATTGCCAAAAAGTTGGCCTTCCATGCCATTGCCGGCATGCCAAATTGCATTGCTGCAGTAGACAGCACCTACATAGAGCTGACAGTACTACGTGCAATGGAGAAGGTGTACCGCAATAGGCAACTATACCACTCACTGAATGTACAGATGGTATGTGACGCTGGACAAGTGATAACACATTGCTGGGCACATTTTCCGGGGTCAACACATGACTCGATGGTCCTGTGGAATTCTACATTGCCACGGTACATGGCACGCTATGCTGGACAAAGCACATGGCTATTGGATGAGGACAACTGCCAATGTACGGCCCCTGTGAAAGGGGGAGGGTGTCCAGGGCAATGACCTGCGTGTCTGGGTTGCTGAAACTGCCAGTGCATCAGCCCCTGGCCAATGTAATGAACAGTCATCACAACCCACACATCTCAAAGCTACACATTACAGGTGGGCCTAGTGTGTCCGTACACACCGTGCCTCCGGAGATGCACAACAAAGACATTTTCCGGTAGCACAAGCCAATACGACATGAGGCAGTGAATCCACCCACCCACCCAAAACACCAGTGCCCCAATGCACATGATGAGTGCACATCCCACATTGTGCATTGACCACATCATCACAATGTCCATGTACTGACTCCTCCATGTGTGTACATCACTGCACAATGCCAAACCACAAATGAGCACAACGCCAAATACATATGTACAGCAAGTCTTTGGACAATGTCCAGGCACCAATGTGGACTACAATGACCCAGGAATGGTATTCACACACTGGTCACACCATTGCTTGCCCCATATGGATGATTTACTGATGACAAATGATTGCACTGCATCTGATCAAGACATGGATATCACAAACACTGACCAACCTCGCCTGCCGAAGTGAACTGCATCCTATTTAATGCCAGATCAGTAGCAAAAAACAGACACTGCATCTTTGACCTCCTCGCCTCTGTCAAACCAGACCTAGTTTTCATCACCGAAACTTGGTTCTCAGACGACATTGCCCCAATCTCCAACAAAGCCCGCCCCCCCCCTCCATCATCCAACTGAACCGACCCTCCAGAGGAGGGGGAATAGCATTTGTCTTCAAGTCTCTCTTCCACGCCTCAATCATTAACAACCAACCTTCCCTTCCTTCCTGCAAATCTCTCCTCGTTAAAATATCTATCTCCCCTTCGTCCTCACGCAGCTTCCTAATAATCTACAGGCCTCCTGGCTACGATGGACAATTCGCAAACAACCTCTGTGACTCTATTGCCACCCTTCAACTAAACCATCCCAACCTCACCCTTCTTGGAGACTTCAACATATGGCTCGACATTCCCTCGAACCCTATGACACACTCTCTGGTTTATGGTTTGGACGCAATTAACCTCCAACCCTGAATAAATGGCCTGACTCACTATAAAGGACACACTCTTGATGCCATTTTTACCTCCAACTCTCTGATTCATTTAAAGCCACCCACCTCTATCATCTGGTCCGATCACTTTAACCTAATCACCCCGGACCTAGCCGAGGCACTCCTCCAGTCTCCACCACCTACCAACCCACTCTCCAAACAACTAACCCCTGATGCCTTTGACTCATGGCTCAACGCATCTTTGATGCGGCTCACACCCCCGTTGCAAACCATCAGCCCACCGTGGCCTCTTCCCCAAATGGTTCACTCCTGAGTTGAAGATCACTAAACAACTATTTAAATATCTAGAACGCAAATGGCAGAAAGACAAAACCCAGGAGAACAAGGTCACGTTGGCCCGCCACCTCTATCAGTACAAGGCTGAAATCCGGAAAGCAGAAAAAGACCACTACAACTCCCCAATCCTAAACTACAAAAACCCAAGCAAAGAACTCCACAAAATCATCTCCGAATTCACCAACCCGGCCTGCGTCACAACCATCCTGACCCCCTCACAATCACTGTGGGACTCACTCTCCCTCCACTTTTACACCACAGCTCCCGAAAGAACAAAAACTCTTACCACCAAACAGGCTCTCTTACATCCACCAAGCAATTCCCCGCCCGTACTTCCGCCCGTACTGGCCAGCCCACCAGCTGCGACCTCTATACAACCAACATTCGAATCCTTCAGCCCAATATCACCAGAGCAATTTCTCAAACTTCTATCTGCCCGCAAACCATCTGGATCGTCGCTGGACCCTTGCCCAGCCACAACCCTCAAAGAAATGTTCACATCCACCTGCGCAGGAGAACACGCAAGATCCATCATAAATGCCTCCCTTTCCTCTGGTATCTTTCCCGACGCATTAAAAATGGTTCACGTCAAACCCCTAATTAAAAAACCTTCGCTCCACCCTCTCGAGCCCAAAAACTATTGCCCCATCTCAAACACCAGGTTCCTTGCCAAACTCATTGACCGAACCGCCTACTCCCAACTAAATGCCTTTGTCGAAGCCAACAATCTCCTAGACCCCTCCCAATCAGGTTTCAGAGCCCATCACGGAACAGAAACCACCCTAACCTCAATCTGGGATGACCTTAAAATGACGGCAGACTCCGCAGGATGCGCCGCGCTAATCCTTCTCGACCTATCTGCCGCCTTTGACACGATCAATCACGCAATCATCCTAGACCGCCTCCACTCCCTAGGAATCCGTGGAACCGTTCTTAAATGGAAGCCTTGTTCCTCAAAGATAGATACCAAATAACGATAATCTCCACCTATACCTCTCAAGCCCGACCAGTCCACACGGGAGTCCCTAAAGGAGCATGCCTATCTGCCCTCCTGTTCAAGCTTTACCTGACCACCCTCCCACCAATAATCCGTTCACACAACATCCTGTGTTACAACTACGCCGACGACACCCAGCTAATTCTAAAACTCCTGAACTCAAAACTCAATCTCCGACCTGACCTGGCCTCCTGCCTCCTTGACATAGAACTCTGGATGACCCAAAGCCACCTTGTGTTAAGCCCCTCCAAAACTGAAATCATGGTATGTGGCAACTCAGAACTCCTTCCGCACCCACTACCATGGCCAGCCACCATGGGCAACTCACCCATCACCTCCAAATCAGTGCAAAATCTTGGGTGCACTCTTGACGCTGACCAGTCCGTCATCTCGGCCCTACGCGTCACATTGGTGGAGGCCGCAGCTGTCCAGTTCCGATCGACGCCTCTGTGGGAGCCAGGTGAGGGTACCAATATCTTCAAGAAAAACTAAAACCTTATCACCCCCCCACGCACCCTAAGATCGAGCTCAGCCGGCCTCCTAGTCATACCGAAGACTAACTCAGTCAGGCTAGGCGGAGCATCTTTCTCAGCCTTGGCCCCCACGCTATGGAATTCATTCCCACCACACATCCGCCTAACTGAAGATTTACCGTCTTTCCATAAACTGCTCAAAACCTGGCTCTTCCCATAAAAGCAACCCATACCATACTATCCCAAAACAGACTAACAAGAACTCCATGACACCAATCCAACAAACAACCGATGCGAGAAATTGACAGCTAATAACTCCTACTATAAATTAGAAGGACAAACAGAATTAAACGAATAAAGTAGATCAAAGCAGTACAAAGGTTAATAAGAGTAAATCATACGGAAACAGTCAAGAAAGTTAAACGGCGGAAATAGACAGATTGCATGAGGAGTGAACAAAGTGAATGGTATGGATGTTATAGTTTGAATTGATGAAGCCGGTAGAACAGATGAATATGCCGAGTCGAAGAATGCAGGAATGGAAGAACAGATAGCTATATAGCGAATGAGTGTGGAAATCAAAAGAATAAGTAAACCGGATGAGTGTATAGAATAGATCAACATGTTGAACGGATGAGTATGCAGAGCGGACGAGTATGTAGAGCAGACAAGCGTATAACACGGATGTGCGCGTAATATAGATGAATGTGATGTACAGATGAGTGTAAACCGGAGCGGAGGAGTGTATGGAGCGGAGGAGTGTATGGAGCGGAGGAGTGTATGGAGCGGAGGAGTGTATGGAGCAGAGGAGTGTATGGAGCAGAAGAGTGTGAGGAGCGGAGGAGTGTGAGGAGTGTGAGGAGTAGAGGAGTGTGAGGAGCGTATGAGTGTGAGGAGCGGAGGAGTGTGAGGAGCAGAGGGGTGTGAGGAGCAGAGGGGTGTGAGGAGCAGAGGGGTGTGAGGGGCGCAGGGATGTATGGAGCGCACGGGTGTATGGAGCGCACAGGTGTATGGAGCGCCTGAGTCCACAGAACAGATGAAGGTATAGAGCAGATGAGTGTTTGAGATTGAATAAATAGAACAGGATACCGCTGTCGGATGCGTGAAAAGAGTGCTTAAAACAGATGATTGCGGTGAGGAGATGAGTCCATGGAACAGATGAGTTCGTGGAGCGGATGAGTGCGTTGAAGCGGATGAGTGCGTTGGAGCGGATGAGTGCACTGGAGCGGATGAGTGCGTTGTGCGCTAGAAGGGGTGAGTGCGCAGCGGGGTGAGTGCGCAGAGGGGGTGAGTGCGCACAGGGGGTGAGGGCACAGAGGGGATGAATGCTTAGAATACAGAGTGCGTAGAGGGATGAATGTGTAACGCGGATGAGTGCGTAAACTTCAGAGTAGCGAGTAGAACGCAAGAACGCGCAAACCGGATGAATGTGCAGAACTGATGAGCAAAACAGAATGAGTGTGTAGAACAGATGACTATGTGAATCGGATGAGTATGTAGAGCCAACGAGTCTGGATAGCTGATGAATGCAGAAGTGCGGAGAGTGTGTTTATCGCCGAGCGGACGATTGTACAGACCTGAAGAATGTATGGACTGAATGAATGTACGAGGCGGATGAGGGTATGAACCGGATGAGTGTAGGGAGTGGATGAGTGTAGGGACTAGATGAGTGCAGGGAATGGATCAGTGTATAGAGCAGATGAGTGTATGGAGCGGATGAGTGTATGGAACAGACGAGTGTATAGAGCGGAAGAGGGAACGGAACGCATGGGTACATAGAGCGCAATGGGTGTATAGAGCGCATGGGTGCATGGACCGGATGAGTGCATGGACCGGATGAGTGCATGGACCGCATGAGTGTATTGTGCGGACGAGTGTATGGAGCGAATGAGTGTATGGAACGGATGAGTGTACGGAGCGGATGAGTGTATGGAGTGGATGAGTGTATGGAGCGGATGAGTGTATGGAGTGGATGAGAGTATGGACCGGATGAGAGTATGGACTGTAGGAGAGTATGGACCGGATGAGAGTATGGACCGGATGAGAGTATGGACTGGATGAGTGCATGAAGCATGGAGCGGATCAGTGTATGGACCAGATCAGTGTATGGACCGGATGAGAGTATGGACCGGATGAGAGTATGGACCTGATGAGTGTATGGACCTGATGAGTGTATGGACCGGATGAGCTTACGGACCGGATGAGCGTACGGACCGGATGAGTGCACAGAGCGGATGAGTGCACAGAGCGGATGAGTGCACGGAGCGGATGAGTGCACAGAGCGGATGAGTGCATGGAGCGGATGGGTGTATGGAGAGGATGGGTGTATGGAGCGGATGGGTGTATGGAGCGGATGGGTGTATGGAGCGGATGGCCTAGAATGCAGAGAACGTTTGAAAGAGCATAAAACTCATCAAATCACACCACCACGCTTACGCTCTCCTTAACATCACCACTCAACTAGAACACAGAGATACTATGACACCATTCGGTATAACTGTTCTCATACCAACATCCGCCGCTCACTCCACATCATTCTAAGTATTGACACTGCTGGTCTCACAACCCTAAGCCAGGCGTTCTCCTTAGGCCTAATGCAGCCACAGCCGTTCTGGATAAAACCTGCCTGAACGAACACATTCTCCTGATCTCTCAACCACCACACCTACCGCTAAGAAGCAGCCACTACACAGATATCGCACGAGCTGCACACATACCCGGTGCTCACATGCACATTTTGACTCTCTCTACTCTCTCTACTGATCTGAACTTCGGTTCCCAAGGGCGTTCATCCTACCAGCGACTTCAGACCATACCAATGGTATGTAAGGCTCTATATAAATGCAAAATAACATAACATAACATGTCCCCTCCATTTACACGCGATGTAGGTGATGCAGGATATGCACTCACATCATGGCTGATGACGCCCGTATGGAGGCCAAGGAATACGCCAAGGAGGCCTACAACAGGGCACACGTCCACACACGTGGCATGATCGAGAGGACTTTTGGCCTACTGAAGGCCCGGTATTGCTGCTTGAGCAGATCTGGCGGATCACTGCTGTACAACCAAGTGAAAACGGGTAAAATAGTGCTTGTGTGTGCCATGCTGCACAATATGTTCATTTTGGGGAACGTCCCTCTGCCTCCAGACACAGAGGATGATGATGAAGTGGATGATGAAGATGACGATGGGGATGGGATGGCAGCACTCCTTTGCAGGGGTGCACAAGATGGTCAACATGCACGGGATGCACTCATGTGCATTTACTTTTGAGAGCCTGTACATGAACAGCATTGCATGATTATGATGATGCATGTCAATAAATGTATTGATAGCAAATGAAATCATGGATGTCCACTCGTAAATTCATTTTCACAAGTGATTTATTGTCAAAAAAGCAGGAAAGAAGGTGTGATGGATAGGAAAGCTGTACACCCGTGCCCACCCACCAACAAACGTATCTACCCCCAACCAGGCCCCAAACCACTTACCCAATAATGGACTTCCCCCAGCACCCAAACGTACCCACCCCCAACCAGGCCCCAAACCACTTACCCAATAATGGACCTCCTCCACCACCCAAACGTACCCACCCCCATACACCCAATGTGTCCCAGATGTCTTGTGGACAGTCATTCACACATGGCACTATTTCCGGCCACGCTTATGTGCATGAGCATCCTTGCAGAGGGTCCAGACAGCTGACTGGAGCGCCTCCGTAGGCTGCCAGTGGCGGAGCTTGATGGGGTGGTGCTGGTGGACGCACTTGTGGCATGACTGGTGGCATACGTCCAAAAAACGCCTGCTGGGCCACCATCAATGACTCGGCAATGATGGACATGACACTGTTGCCCTCCCGGACATGGCATGCCAAGTTGACATTGGTTGAGGCAAAATGCCCGATGGCCCTGGAAAGCCGGCGCACTGATGTTGCGTTACTTTCTCGCTGCAGCCTCGCCTCCTCCCGCTGCTGCATCGCCTCCTCCCGCTTCAGCCTCAACTTCTCCAGCTGCCTTTCCACAAGCTGGGAAAGGGTGACCTGCTGTTCCTCCAGCCGCTGTATGTGTGCACATGCACATATCTCTGCCACTGAGGGTGTTGGTGACCTCATGGGGCTGTGTAGTGTGGGAGTGCTGTATAGTGTGGGGGGGCTGAGCTGCAGGTTGTAGAGGGATGACAGGTCATCCATGTTGTCCTCCTCCTCATCCTGTCCTCGATCTTCGGACTGCATGACTGGGGCACTGTTGCCAATGGATGCAGCGTCCTATGCAGTGCAGATGGCCTGCAGGATGGTTTCTGTGGCCATGGTGGGAGTGTGTGGCACTTGTCTGGCAGCAGCTTGTACAGGGATGGACACGTGGGCTGGTGCATCAGTGCCAGATGCAGCTGGTGCTGGTTCCTGTGTCCCGGAGGTGCTTGCATCCTCGTCCCGGGCAGGACGTCTGCGTCGCCCACGTGCAGATGGACGTTGCGATGCCTGTTGGGCATTGACGCTGTCACTTGTCGTGCCTGTGGGGAAACAAAGGGTATGCCGTTAGTTATGTGGTGGTATTTGATGGGTCGATCACATGCATCACACTGAACAATCTGTGATGACTTGCATGTACATACATTTGACAGTTGATGCACTCGGGTGCCTGTGTCTCAGCTTGTACTCAGTCACGCACTGTGTGCATGACCAGGGGGCATGTATTTAGTGTGTGTTGCTTGTCATCTGGGTGTTTGGTGGGTGTATTGGATCACTCCTGCCCTGGCTGCGGAGGGGGGGGGTTCATCGGTGGGTCTATTGGGTCACTCCTGGGGTCCATTCACACTCCTGGCTTTGTACTTTGGGCCCTTACCGGCATCAAAAGGTGGGCTCACTCCTGCCTCTGCGTCGCCAATGCCCTTTATGCCCTCAAGGTGCAGGACACTGCTGTACCGCTCCTCCCAAGACTGCATTTTCAATGGGGATGCTGGGCCTCCACCGGTGGCAGTGCTGTGCTGGCGGTGTGTAGCAATGAGATTACGCACTCTCAGCCGGAGGTCATCCCACCTCTTGTGGCAGTCCTTTACGGTGCGTATGGTGCGTATGGTCACCCGTACTGCAGTGCACTTGCATGCTGCTTCGGCCCAGACCTCCTTACTGCGCCACTGGTCTGCACTGAATAGCATTTCAGCATGGTCCACTATGTGCTCCACAAGCACTATTAGCTCTGCCTCACTAAACCTCTGCTCGCGCTGTCTTCTTGCAGGAATCTTTGATGCCATTGTGGTGGATGATTTTCACTGCTCAGGGAGGTGATGCGGCCTGTGATCTGTGAGGATGGCAGTGGATTGTGGTTTAAATAATGGCTGCCTCTCTCTTTATGGGTTTCGCGATCACAGTGTTTCCGCTTCCGGTGATTCTGTGTCTGTGACGGCGGTGGCTATTGCGGTTATTCCTCTGCTGTTTGGGGCGGTATGTCCGTGTCCATGGGTGTTTACGTGCCGGCCTTGACACCGTTTCCACGTTGGTCTGGTGGGCGCTACCGACAAGCCATAATTGGCCGTTCATTCCGCGACCTTGTGGCCGCAGAAACGGTGTCACTGTCGTCATGGAATCAACGGTTTCTGGGTCGGCAAACTCGTAATGAGGCCCATAGTCTATTATGGAGCTGGTAATTCTGTTGGTCCAGGTAGGGCGAGTTCGGAAGTCCCTTGTAACTGTTCCATTCACAACCATTCACAACCATCAACCCCAAGCTGGAGAGGCCTTTGTCCCACATTTGGCCATGCAATAAATTAAGCCCAGATGTGGTGGTAGGTGCCCCAGAGCTCGATCGTCCCTGTCCGCACAAGCAGTCAGAGTTTATGTCCCGTCCCAAAAGGATGTGGCCCCTGGGTATTAGATCTTACCAATCTTGTATAAAAGTTGTTATAAGATCTAGTGCCTCAGTTAACGTGCACATACCATGGTTCCAATAGATGGTTAAAAGAAGGATGTTAAGTTCCACCTGACAACCTATCCTTATATGAGTGGTCATTGTTCCAAAGAGAATAATTGAGTTACATACCACAGATATGTCTGGATCTGATTTTATTATAGTCAATAGGCACCCATACGGACCCCCCTATCACCTCCACATGCAGCTTGAGATAGAATCAAATAGCTATCAAATGAGGGGAGAGTTTTTAACCAGGTTTCGTTGAGCATAATGAAGGTGTGTTGCCTGAAGAGTCAGGATAGTTTTTTGGGATTAAATAATTGATTGTTGCCCCTTGAGTTAAAAGACATGAGTGACAGGTAGTTGTGGTCCTCGGGAAGTGGCCCCTACAGCCTCTGCCCAACAATCTATTTCATGTGCATGCCCTGGAGCCATGACCAGTCTCGGATTTCTTCAGGGGCGAGAATCCTCCTCTTCAACGATGGGGCCTGCTCCTCTGTGGATTCTCCCACCCCTTTATAGGTAAGCTGATCACATTGGGGAGTTGGCCTTCTGTTGAAGGGGTGGCTTCCCCCACAAATGTTCTGGTCGGAGCATAGCGTTAAGTCAAATCCCATTCTGCAAAGTGAATCCTTTTCAGTCAATGGAATGTCCATCACAATCTTTGAATTTAGGGACACCACTGCTCAGTCGAGCCGCTGTCGGTCAAATAAGAGAACCCGCGCTAGGTCTCTGGAAGTGATACTAGACAAAGCAGGGATCTCACATAGCAGGTGCAGGCTAGTGAGCCTATTCGTAGTTGTCTGGTGAGTTTCTGGTATCACCTTTCAATCAGAATGTTGTAAAGTTATTCTTTCTCTTTTACCCCCTGTAGCAGCTGCCGGTTTTGATGATTAGAATATGCCAATAGTGAAGGGCCCAAAGGATAATGATCCTGCAATCTTCCTTGGTGGCTCTCGCTATTTGATGTAGTAGGTGTATTTGCCAATGGATGAGGCACAAGCCCCCAAGTCGGCATATTCCTGGGAAGCTGCCGAGATACAAGTTGTAAGTTGTCCAACAGTGGCGTCTGCATTGCAACCAGAGCATTGAGGCCCACATGTTGAGTGGAGGGAGAAATGGAGTCGGACGCTAACTCCTCAACTCAGGTTGTTTTATGTTGATCCTGCTTTTTTAGTTCCGTGTCTGCACCCAAAGTAGTTGGAAATGTCCCACTCTCTAATGCCATGCTGTGCAGGCAAGAGCTGGGTGCTGTATTTTCTGTCCCCTGAGTGTTCTTAGGGGTCATACTACCGATTCCAGAGTTAACGAGAGCAGTGTTTATAATGTGGGGCCGAGCTGCAACTTCCTTTGTTTGTGACATCGTCTTCTGTACTGTTGGCTGAAAGAGTAGTGCGCATAGGAATTGCATACATGCAAACTCTCCCGATTTAGGCGGGAGACTCCCGATTTTGAGGTGAAAAATATAGCTATTTTTCACTGTCTCCCGCCTAAAATAACTGTAGCCCCAATGCATTCCTATGGGGAAATATGCATCTCCCGATTTCCCTTTGGAAATCTCCCTCCCAGGTGCATCTGAATGTTGGCATGTATGGAATTGGTGCGCATAGGAATTGCTGTGTGGTTTGCTTTCTTGCTGCCTTCTGCGCAATGTTTTTGGTCTTTTTTCATTTGAGGACCCAGCTTTTTGCTAAATCATGGGGGATTGTTCTTAACCCCCCTAGGTAATTCAGAAGGCAAGTTCCCAATTGACTTAATTGAATCTCCCTCTTGCCCCCTGAGATAACTATTATAGGGGGTGATCAACTTCCTCCTGATGCGTGGTGGCTCCCTTTGGCTCTGCGAGAGAGTGAAATTGTTGTTGGAGAGAAGTCACAACTCTCTCTGGAGGCAGGCCAGTTTCCATATGCAAACCCCCAGGTAGCTGGTTTCTTCTTGTTTGATGTTGCTAGATGAGATACATGTGCCTGCTTGTTAGGCTGACACATTACTACTTGATTTGTAGCTGCGCGTATAACAGGTGGTAAATTCACTGGTCTGGTAATTTGCATGGGTATCCCCAATGCCGAGGAACCCTCTTGTTGAATTCATTTTTACCTAGCCATTCCTGAGTGCAATTGGTTTTGTCCAAACAAAAACTCTTTGGCTGCTATGTGTTGCTTTACATGTTCAAATTTAAAGAATATCGACTCTAATAGTGCCATGTTTGACTTGGTTTCTCTCTGCAGGCGTTCATACAGAGAGACCAGGATGCAAAGTACTTGGTTTATTTCTGTGAAACATCCCTCTCTATCATCTTTAAAGCCCTCATCCATCTTGCGCATAACTGAAGATAGCCGCCTGGGAGGAAAAGGTGTGGGCGAAGCGGCCAGTGAGGAGGTGTTGGGAAAGTTTTCCATTTATGTGTCATTTTCCCTCCAGTTGTGTATCTGCCAACTTTTTGCTGCTGTTAACACCATAGTCTGACTTCCTTCAGCTGCACTCCCCTGGGCTTTTTGCTGACTTTATTATGGGGAAACTGACATGCCCATAAAGACAGTCAGTACTGGGAGACATTGTTTCCCTTAGTCCTTTCCACTGTTGCAACTTTTCTGCAACATGTTACAAGTGCACAACGTACCTTCCAGTACAGTGCACTTGGGTCTTTGTGTCATTTCCAAAGGCCCTAGACACCCTCAAAGGATGTTTTAGGAGAAATGCAGATGCACCTGGGACAGGGCTGGTGGCAGCTATCTTTTCATGTATTATTAACACTTTCTTGCCATGCAGACCCTCTTTACCGTGGTTGGCACATAAAAGTGGCCTGGCTCCAAAATGACCATGCCACTAGGTTCTTTGTCCTGTCCTTTGGCATCTTGCCCCTTCAGCTTACCCAGGTTGAGCCAACCCAGGTCAGTCCTTATTTGGGTATGCATTCAGACGCGATATGCCTTGTGTGTGTGCCCCCAGGATGTGGGCTGGACTGTCTACTTGCAATCCACATCCTGGGTGCCAGAGAGCCTGGTGTGCTGTGAATGACTAGGACCACCGCGGTCCGTGATTGGTCCATGTCTGGTGTGCCTGTATGTGAGCAGATCTCCAAATGGGTCCTCTTTGTTTTGGCGCGAAGGAGATTCTGGATAAGAGAAGGCGCCATACACCCATACCAGGTCGATCTCTTGATTTCTCACTGAACCTAAGATAGGATCCAAACATCGTGAAACTAAGGAGCCGAGTGGAGGAACCGCTGGTGAGCCGCTGGAAGGTTTGGCACACTGAGCCTGCTGTTGTCCCGCTGGACCCCTCTGCATCTGATCGAACTAGAAGGTCTGCGAAGATGCTTTGACCCATTAGAATAGTGGGACCAACTATTCTCGGCACCTTCATCAAACCCTGCAAGTAACCCTTCTCAGAAGTCTACCTGGGCCAACCAGTGGGCTGATCAGCTTGCGCAGGACCTTTGCTCTGTCGCCGCCGATGTTTCTAGGAGCCCCTTGAAACTTGGTGTATCGCAACCTCTGTGTTCACGGCACTCTCGCACCAAATTTCGTACACTTGGCATTCCCAGGTCTGGAGTAAAGAGAGAGGGCCCGAACCGGCGTACATGCGGTTACCGTGTCGCCCAGCCGCGGTGATGAACTTCGCAGGTGCCTTGCTCCGGTGCCCCTCTGTGCCCTGAAGGCTGCTACAGTGAAACTGTCCTCATCCATCCACCAGGAGCTGAGAAACACTGTAACTTCGTCGGTGAAAGCTGAAGAGCCGTGCCATTGCCACATTTGACCCTGCAACCAAAGTAGACTCCATCGTTTGATCCGGAGTGCAACGGGGGTCGTCGAGTACTAGCAACCCTTACCAGTGGCCCCTAGCGCATCCATCCATTTCTACGCACAAGTGTCCCCTAAGGGCCACTCCCCTTTCCACAGGTAGCCCTAGCTGCCGACCCATTCCCAACTCCTGGAGCCTGTTCTGCCCTCTTGGGTAGACCATCCACGAATAGTGTGAACCTATTCTGCATCACCTCACCTACCTTCCTGAGCTGCTACAGAGCCTGCTAGAGACCCCGTTTTCGCCCTTCTACACTATCGTTTGCACCAGCATTGAAAGTACATTTGAGCAATAGGCTCCACTCTTCGTAGGGACTGGGCTGCCTTTCAGTTAGGATTTGATTACTGCAGAATTGCCTAAAGACTATTTGCACTGCTTGCTCCCTTTCCTTTTTAGGTTGTGGACCTATTTCGTGCATTAACCCTTGAGGCCACTTGGTATTGTATATATGTATTGTAGTAGGATTGTATTGGTTTAAAAGTATTACTGTTTATAATTACTGTGTGTTGAAACTCAAAGGCCTTGAATAAATGTATTTGTATTTTTAATGTATATACACCTGGCTGGGAGTGGTTTGTAGTGTCCTTTACTGTGTGTGCTCATTGAGGGCTTTCAGTCACCCTCACCCTTCCTGAGACCTAGTATTGACCGACGCCAATGCTACCATGATTGGTTTGGCTTGTCCAGAAGGTTACCCTGTTCCAAGAAACTAGGCTGGCCTTCTGAACCTCTGCCCACCAGGCCACAGAAATCCATCTTAACAGGAGGAAAAGAAGTCCATCCCAGAAAGGTGCTGATCACTATGTGATGGTATTTTCTGTGATAAGCTCAGGTCGAGAGGTGTGTTGTCCATTTGCATTTCTATTATGTCATTTTCTGGAGAAAGTTGAAATGACACCTGTAAGGAACTCATTGTGGCAACAGTAAAGACAGACACAAGTGATCACAGTTCATGGGTGTTTATTAAAATGTAAATGCAGGGTGGAAAAATGCCTAATCTAATCCTAAATCTAAGATGGGAGAAAGTGTTGACCATCAAATGAAAAATAAGGCACTCCTTGTGGCATTGTGTCAAAATAAAAGGGCCTATACTAAGAAAAACCTATTGTCAATTCCTTACAATTACACAAAGAGTGTGGGATAAGGATTCAATAAAGAAGGAAGTGTTCACAAATAATAAGTCAGGATGTGATTCCCTTCCGCACGTTTTGAGCACGGGACGAGGTGGATCTCCTGAGCACAGCATACACTTGAGATTTTTTAGTACAAGCCAACAGTTCCGTATCAGCTACCAGGTTTATTCGATGATTAAGTCTCTTACCTTGGGTGATGGCTTCACCCCAAGGTCCCCATCTTCCGGGCATAGACCCTTCACCAAATCGTATTCAACTAATTGATTAAACAGTTCCTTTTCAATGCACTTTGCGTGACAACTTTCCACCCCGCATCTCCCTCTTTTGGGCTTGGACCCCTTTTAAACATTTGCCTCCCTCCTTCGGGTTCACTGTGGCTTTTCTTGCATTCACGAGTTTAAATCTTTTTATACAGTTCATCAGGCATTTGCCCTTGGTTGTCGGCGTCCCTCTGCCGGGTTCGCTCTTATCAACTTTTACCAAACAGTTCACTATGGGACTTTAGACTTCATCCCTTTTCATCGGCATCCCTCTTCCGGGTACACTCTTGCCAACCTTTATAACACTGTGCATACACTCATTTCACCATGCAGGATTAATTTCACTTAGCTTCCCAATCATCTGATAGCCAAAGACTTTTGACGGTACAGAGGATTTTACAAGACCCCTTTATGACCACTTTGACCTATTTCCGCCTCTTCTCAAGGACTTCTGGTTATAGTAGTCTCTACCTTTGGGTAATCGCCCAGAGATTTCTGCATGAGCACCCACGTGGTGCCGGACGCCTCTGTTGCAGGCTTTCCCCCACTTTCTCAAAAGTTCCTTTAAGCTTTCCAAAGTTCATATTAGCTGTTTGCCACTTTTTGTTCAACACAGCACGGTTTCTTATCGATTTCCCCCTGGGTGATACCGGCAGATCCGGTGCGTGTCCGAAGAAGATTGGTGGGTTCAGTGGTGATGTCATTGACTGGAGCGGAGACTTTGCGGTAGTGCGACAAGTGGATCCAATCTGGGATCCCGCCACACTTGACAGCAGAGTTCCTAGTGAGAAGAACTTTGAACGGGCCACGCCAGCTTGGCTGAAGTGATGACATTCGCTGATTAATCTTCACCAGGCCCCAGTGTCCACGCTGCAGAGAGTGGCACGGTCACGCAGCTGGTTCGGGAAGGGGCTTGTGGACCTGCGCATGGAGAGATTGAACAGTTTTAATTAACATGCGACAGTACTGGCTCAATGTGTCATCCTCTAGAATTAAGCTCTGTGCTCGGGGAACTGCAGGTGGAACAGTTTCCAATCGCATTGGGCGACCTGTGAGGATTTTGTGTTTGCGCTGTGGGTTGTTTCTCATGGCTAACAAAACTAGAGGGAGGGCAAAGGGCCATTTCAGCCTGGTTTCTTTACACACTTTAGTCAGTCAGTCTTTTACTTTTTTATAAACACCTGGTAAAGATTACAACAGAGCAAAATTCCATCATACATTCTTGAAATTAAAAAAAAATGAGTAAGCCCAGGAAAGCAATTACACAAAACCATTGCTATTCAGTTGTGTATGATGTCGCAGACAAATAAAGATGAAACACGTGCCAGATGTTTCTGGGGAGGGACCGAGGAGGGGTGAATGAAATGTACAATTCTTCTGAGTCACTTGCCCAGATAACATCATGCAACCAGTCAGTGAAGCGCAGTGTGTCTTTCCGTGCCCATCGTAACAAAATGGCTCTCTTATCTAATAGTATCCCCAAATTGAAGAATGTCCTCTTTGACACGTTCAACTTTCTAGTACAGCCCAGTATGCAATCCAATATGTCAGGGTCAATGGTTGTTCCAGTATCTCATCCAACATACAACACACCTCCCTCCAGTAGGGAATCAATGCAGGACAGCTCCATAACATGTGCAGTAAGTGAGCGTCCGCTGCACCACATCTCGGAGAATAGCGTACCGTGACCGGGTATAGTTTCATGTGTCAGGCACGCATGTAATGTATTCTGTTGAGTATTTTAAAGTGTATCAGCCAGTATCTAGAATCAAACGATACTTGTTTTGTTTGCCTATAGATAATTTATCCATTGTGTATCAAAAATGACTATTCCCAGATCGCTCTTCCATCTCCCTCTGATATCCACTACCTGTAGTATCACCATTGTTTGTGCCAGTTTGTACAAGGCCGATATAGATTTCTTCCCTATAGGGCCAGAGACATGTGTGTCAAGCATGGATGCGGCTCAGGTTCCTTTGGGAACGATAGCAAGCAGGGGGCAATTGCTACTCTAATACTGTATGGTATTGAAATAGTTCTAATGATATTCCAGCCTCACTCCGTGGCTCTCTAGCAATTTGTCTAGTGTAGGTTGTATAGCTTCCATCCCACATAGCAAAAGATTCTGATTGTATGGCATCCCATTACTAGATTGTTTAAGAAGTTTAATCCATGTCTCTCCAGTGGCCCCCACCTGGTCTAAGCAATGTATACTATGATAACTATTGCCGGCTAGCAGCAGCAGTAGAGGTCTGTAGCCCACCCTGATCCTCTCCAGTCACACCTGAGGGGCACCTGGGTCCTGTAGTGACCAGTACGTAGCATAGAATATCTGTGCCACCAGATAATACAGTATAAAATCAGGGGGTGCTAAACCGCCCTGCTCATATGGCTGCGTGAGGTGCTGCCATTTCACTCTGGCCAACCGGTCCATACAAATGTGGAACAAGTCCCAATCAACTCGTCGAAAAATGCCTTATGCCACATTGGAATGTTGTGAAAAAAATACAAGAGCTTAGGTACAATTATCATTTTTATTAACACCAATCGCCCGGCCAATGAGATTGGGAGGTGGCTCCACCTATTTATCTTTGTTTTTAGTTTCCCTATGTATTTGCCATAATTAAGGGCTATTGGGCCTCATTATGAGTCAGGCGGTAGCTGTGCCGGTAAAAACGGCACAGCTGTCGCCGGAGTCATTTATTTTCCGGTGCCCAGCAATCGGAACTTATCGGGGCATTACAGCCCCAGAGGTCCCGATAATCCCCCATTGCCGGACGCCAGAAAATATTACTCCCCATTCCCATTTGAATCCCATTGGAATTAATGGGAATGGGGAGGTCGGATGTACCGGCACCATTCATGAATGGTGCTGGTGCATCCATCAAGGACTGCGGGCGGGTGCCGTTCCACCCGCCAGGTCAGATCTGGCAGGCGGAAAGGCACCTGCCCGCAGACCTCGTAGTTTGCTGGTCCCAAAACAACGGTACCAGCAAGCTTACCGGTACCATTGTTTCCGGACCAGCAACGTTGTAATGATGCCCATGTCACTGCGCGGGTTCGTGCAATCTCTAGCGCCAGGTACCAAACCCTCTCTGGTGCCCACTGTAGTCCCATTGAGTTAGAGTGTCTCTCCGTAATCTTTGTCAAGGGAAATTTTGCAGATTTACTGCAGTTACGTTTCAGACCTGAGTGTTTGCCAAATCCACTACCGCAGTCAGTACACTCTGTAAATAGCGGTCTGGATTTCCAATATAGAGTAAGATATCATCGGCATATAAAGAAATTATTTTGGGTTTGCCCCTATCCATATCCCTGCCCTACCAAATCTGCCACGTATCAAGTCAGCCAGCGGCTCAGTAACTAAAGCAAAAAGCAGGGCCGGGAGGAGGCAGCCTTGCCTGGTGCCCCCCCAAATGCAATAATGGTGACATCACACCATTGGTACAGACCCGGCATATGGCCGAGTATACAACACTTATACCCATCTGATGAAGTTGGGTCTGAACCCATAATTAACCGAAACCCTAAACATAAACGCCCAGGAAACCGTGTCAAAGGTCTTCTGCATATGCAGGGCCACTGCAATCACGCATCGATCTTAAGGCACCTGCGCCAGTATTTTGTCCAATCTGCGTGTATTCAATGCCGTGGAGAGGCCTGGTATAAAGCCAGCTTGATCCTTGTGGTCCATACAACGCATCAACGGGTTCAGACGTGCCGCTAATATTTTGGCAAATATTTTGGTATCCGTATTTATTAATGACAGCGGCCTGTAAGATCCACAGTCATTGGCCGCTTTGTCAGGTTTAAGCAAAAGATTTATAATCGCCTCCCTTAGTGTATCAGGCAGTGAGCCAACTGTCAACGTCTCGGTCCACATCTGTAGCAGGTGAGGGGCTAGCTCCTTCCGGTACTGCTTATAAAATTCAGAGCAGAGCCCATGAGAACCTGTGGCCTTACCATTGGGGAGGTCTTTGATAGCATTAGTGATCTCTTCGATACCTATTGGAATTTTCAGAGCTGTTCTGGTTTCGTCCGATAATAGAGCTGTAGGGATCCCCCTGAGATAATCATCTATCTCAGGGATTGTGGTTTCCCCTTTCGGAGAAAAAAGGGCGAGTAAAAGTGGTAAGAAATCCAGTTTATATCCTCAGTCAAGTGAGCCGTGGAGCCATCACTATGTATTACATTTGGTATATGAGAGGTGCCCTTCTCTGTCCTAACCGCCCAGGCAAGAAGCATGCCATGCCTGTTCCACCTCTCCATAGCAGCGGGCGGCAGCAGGTTTGTCAAAATAACGCAATTCCCTGTTAGCAGTATAACGAAATGCATCTAATGCTCCCTTAATATCTTGCCTCAAACCCGGGGAGGCGTCCAATGCATATTGTTGATGCTGTCGTGACAACTCGGAATCCCAGTGTTTGAGCTCCCTCCTAATGTTCCTCAAAACCCCAAATTCTGTTGAAATAGCTATTCCCTGATGTAAGTGTTAAGTGCCTGCCATAAAGTGGCAAACAATGAGACCGTACCCGTGTCAATTTCAAAATACTGCTAATTGTGTTTGTTCAGATTGGGCCTGAAAACTAAATCTTCTAGAGCTGCTGGTTTGAATCGCCAGTGCGAACTCCCAGTAGTGTGTCCCACCAATTGCAAGAATAACAGGATAGGTGAATGGTCTGAAAATGTGCAGGGCAAGATTTGGCAATCTCCAACTCGATTCATCAATGTTCCAGTGATCAACCATAACTCTATGCGCAAATGTATATCATGTACTGTTGAGTAGTAAGTGTAGCCTCGAAATGTCGTGTTTAGGGCCCGCCATACATCTTGCAAATTCAGGTCTTCCATATGGAGCCAAATAAAGCGCACAGCAGAGGTGGGGGGTCTGATAGTTGTTGACGTGCAATCTAGTTGCAGGTCCAGTATAGTAATAAAGACCCCCCTGCATATCACAGAGGCAGTTGGAAACAAGGGGCATCAATGAAATACATGATCGGAAAAATCTGGGTCATCTGTATTAGGGCCATACACATTGATAAGCAACATATCCTGTCCACCCAGCCTGACATGTACTATTACAAAACTGCCCATCTCATCAATTATGGACGTCTGATATGCAAATGAGAGGGAGCAATGTACCAATATCATAACTCCACGAGTCCTAGATGAAAAGGAAGTACAATATCTACAGGCACCCCACCCCGGTGCAAGGTGATATGCTTGAGGACCTAACATATGAGTCTCTTGCAAGTACAGTATATTGGCCCGAGTCTATTTGCATAGGCAATAAATCTATGTGCTTTAATCGGGCACCCAAAACGTCTAACATTCCAACTCAACAGTTTGACAACTGGACTGTTATTTCCAGATAGAGCTATCCAGCGTCTGTTAACTCCTTCACAATAATTAGTATATTTGTCTGGGTGTCTAGCATCCAACAAATCATCACCAGGTGTACTTTATAAACATATTAAAAAACTCCCATCACCGTTCTCTCCGACCATACCCTCATAGTGGGGTATGGTCTGTGCGCCTGGAACCAAGTGCAAGGATAAGCCAGGGCTTGCTCCGGCATGCGAGCAGTTCAAATTAAGAGATACCATTAATGCATCAACAGCAGATCTTGCGTGGCTGGCAGTGTCTCACAAAATGTCAAGTGTTATTCGCCTTCCGGCTAGACAGCAATGGAATCTGTGCCTCTATAAAGGACACCGTTTCATCTGGGAGCATAAAGAAGTATGATTTGTTGTTATTTTGTATATGGAGCCTTGCAGGGAAAAGCATAGCATAGGCAGTGTTGCGTTCCCTGAGCAATTTCTTCACTCCAGCGAATGACCGCTTCCCTTGTTGTACAGCCACTGTGTAATCCGGAAAGATATGCACATTATTGGAGCCAAACTTAATTTCTTGTTTCTCATGGGCAGCTCTGAGTATCAGGTCCCTATCATGGTAGTTCATGATACGGCCTATTATGGGTCTTAGATAATCATGAGGTTTATGCTTCGACATTAGGGCCCTATGCACTCTTTCAGCCGTGAAAACGGGGGACCAACCGGGGTCGAACAATAAGTCGCGCAAAAAGCCTTCAACAGCCTTCTCCATATTGCCTCAAGCCCATCCTTAAGATCCCAACAATGTGAACATTGTTCCTGTGGGACATTGATTCCAAATCTTCGCATTTGGCCTTCACCTGTTTCATGTCTCTGGATAGTGTTGCGGGGTGCATTTAAAGGCCCCAAACAGAAGTACCTTTCACCTGAACAGCAGCATTTAAACACTGCAACCAAAAACGGCCCTGCTTTGCTTTCCCTGAGTGGCCTGGCTTTTTCTTTTTGTTCATGTAAAATTAAAGTACTTTGGGGAAAGGGGCGTCCCTGTCATTATCAATGGCCCAGTAGCAATGTAATTCACCCAACAAGGAGGAATCAAAGGCTCCTGTGACATGGAAAACAGGATTTTAAAAAATGAAAAACAAAAACAGCCTGCACAGGTATTTGCAAATAAAAATGTCTTTAATAAACCACAATGGGAAAAGATACTACTGCTCACAGAAAAATCTCAGGAAAGCAAAACCTGATGTGTGGGTTGACCAAAGCAAATGTATATTATGTTTCACCCACAAAACGCCTGTAAACATGTGAAGAGACACTTACTTCGGGAAAAATCTGTTCTGGCTGAGTTCTAAACTTCACAATGAAATGCCTCGCTTCCAGCTGGATGTCGCACCTACCAGCTAACAACCCTGCAATAAAATGTGATGCTGGTGGAGGCTTCAAGCTTTCCTATTCTGCAGACTGGCCAGCAGTAGAGCAGAGATTTCACAAGAAGGCAATCCTTGGCTTAGGCATGACAAAAAGGTGTGAGCCCTTGTAGCAACCACTTCAAAGAGCACACACTAATTTCAAAGGGACTCATAAAAATCTCTGGTCACAGGCTGAGTCCAGGGGAACAGATGGCTGTGGGGGATGAAGCAGCCCTCCTATATGTTGTACAAGACCCTCCCAATTAATATTAAAAAACTATTTTGTTTAAGGTATTTTGTGCAGCCATCAGACTGAGGGTTGATTTCGATCTTATGCCATTTTTCATGTAATTTCCAGGCGGTTTTAAGGATCTAAATTGCATTTACCTGTGACTCTGGGAACTGTAATGGCCAGTAAGTTAGGTTTCTGGCTGATCTGAACATGTGACAATTATGAGATTTGGTGAAAAGGTGGAAAATTAAATTAGGAACATGCTTGATCACTTACATATTCATAACTGTTGTACATTTTATGAAAACACCAAGAATGTGCCACAAGGCCATGCTACTTCGTACGGATTTGGCGGTCGGTTTATCTAATTCCCCATAATCCGCTCAAACAGAATATATGTTTTGTATGGCAGTGGCTAGTACAATTATGAAGTTGTGATACATAACTAGTTTTTGCCAAAAAGTTGTAAGGAGAACAAAAGGATGGTAATAAAGGGGGAAAGACAGATAGTGCTCCAAAATCCCTAATCCAATCCTGACTGGGGGCAGAGAGAGAGGGAGAAACTGTCCAATCCTGGCCACAGGGATTATTGAAGGGTACTTCCCCCTAGATTTTAAAATTAGTGATGTTATATCTGCTATATAAGGGGGACTGTACTAGGACTCAGAACACACACTACACCTGGGGAGACAGAAAAGGAGAACGGAGAGAAGGCTGCTGAACCTTAGCATCTGTTATGCTCACCTGGTCTCTGCGGAGGCATTTGGGCACAGTCGCAGCCCTCCCAGAGATGAAACTCCTCTTGTCTGTTCCTCCCTCTGCGTCTGTGTGGGGAACTGCAGTGATGAGCAGTGCGGTTCCTGCGTGAATATGGGGGGGTCATATGAGTATGCAGCCTGTGGTCCCTGACCCCTTCTCCAGACCTCTTCTCCCTGGATGTGGCTTCCCTGGGGTTGCACTACTCTTAAGACTCACCTGCTGAATGATGATGATGAGCTCTCCATCCTGCTGCTTCTGGCAGGGGCACTCGTTGAAGGGAACCGAGTTCCTTCACTGGTCCCTGTCGTGAAAGTCCAGGCCAGCTGCGACTAGTCCACTTCTCTTGTAGGTAAGGGTTTCCCTTGTTTCCACTTGCCCGCTTGTCTTCCGACTGTTGTAATTGTATTTGTAAAGTTCGTTCTCTGTCCTTTGTATGTAATGTCTCTTTTCTCTGCTCTCTCCCCTTGCAGGTGGTGTAGCGGTGCTGGCGGTAGCTGCGGTAGAAGAAGCAGAGCCGGCGGTATGGAGGAGCGGGGCTGAGGTGGTCCGACAGCTGGTAAGTAGCCTTTAATGGTGCCTTAGGGTGCGCGTTGGGTTTTAAATGCGGCACAACCCTAGGTTGGGTGTTTTTGGGAGTTCTAACCTTGTCTTCTTTTCTCATTTCAGGACTTCGGCTTAGTGGGACAGAGAGTGCAGGTGCTGCGGCATCGATTCGGGATCTGCCAAGAAGATGGAGCGTTACCGTGAGATGCAAGCCAGGGTCCAGGTAAGGATGCTGCTGTTGCAGGATCACGAGGTATGCAGCTGGTCCAGGCGGCGGTGAGCGTCACGTTGCACGGAGGTTTAAAGTAACATGAAGTGTTTGCTTTAGGGGTTGGTGAGTTTATATAGTCTTGTTCCTTGCCACACCCAGTAGCTCTGGCCTGCCTGCTGCTATGCCCTGCCACGCCCGACTAGTCAGCACCGGAAGACCAGGCCTAGGGAGCCACGACCGATGAGTCAGCACATATGGATGCTCTCTGGAATAAAGGCTTTCAGCACCTGGAAAGTTCTTGTAAAATAAAAGCAGTCCGGCACTGAAGTAAAATAAAAGCACTCCTGCACCGAAATAAAGTGTGCACTTAAGTAGAAAGCACTCCTGCACTGAAATAAAGTGTTCCTGCTCACATCTCTATATGAGCCTGGCACCAAAGGCACCAGGACTGAGTCCAGCCAGGGCCCCTGTGTTTATGAGTCCAAAAGGGACATAAGTGAGTCAAGTGACCCATTGCCCCCGTCACTAGATGGTGTGGTTTTTGTGTTCTGGGGCCCGTGGCCATGACACCATCTTTGAGGGTGCAGTGACCAGACCCTTGCCCTTTCTTTCCAGAGTGTCCTGAGATGCAGCTGTCTTTCCTGAATCTTAAACAAAGGCTTGCTTTTAGGTAGCAATATCCAAACCCTAAATTGCATAAGCCCTTCATTTTTGTAGAAGTGCATCCTATATTTCCCAATTGAAAACCCCAAATTGCCCGTGTAGTTCAGTCATCTCCCCATAGAAGAATCTCTTGTTTGCCTTATTATTTTTGTAAGTAAATCAATGAATTCCCCCATTGAAGTTCACGGGTAGGGATTGTTGAAATTCAAAACCAATCATCCTTGTTTGGTGTTTTTATTTAATTGTTATAGTCATTAAAGTGTTGCCTCAAAAGAATTATTCCGTTTGTGAGCTGAAAACCGAATTGGTCCCTGTGTCTAAATTATGCCCTGCTAAGCGAATTTTCATTTGCCAGTGTCATTCCTATTTGCCTCTGTCCTATTAAACCCAAACCGTTGTTCCCATTGTGAGTAATCCCTTTGCACAAAGCCTATCTGTTAGTCGCCCCTGTCATTTTAACTTAAAACCGATAGCTTGTGTGTCATTTTCAAGCCCCGGTAAAATTAAGGTGATTCCGCTTTTTGTTTTTCTAAATATTTCTTTTCATCCTTTAAAAAGCATTTTTAGTAGAGTATTCCCCTTCCTCTATCTGATTATGAGCTCAGATTTCTAATTTCATTTCCTGCCTTTGTCATTGCTCAGAGCTTGCCTCTCACTTCCCAGCCCCAGAAAACTTTAGTGTGATTTGCCTTTTCGTTTTTCTAAATATTTTTTGTCACCTTTGAAATATCGTTTTTCCTACTCTATCCTTCTTCCTCTTGTCAGGGGTGGACTCCCAGGTCCGGCCAAGCTGCTTTGGGGGCCCACTGAACAGAGTCTGTGGAAGGTCTAACTCCTTCCCTTATTCCTAATCAAGAACTCCAGATCTGCACAAGAGGCAAGGATTACTGCGTGTTTATTATACAAAACACGCCACAGGAAACACATACATGGAGGGGCATCCACAAAGATCTTCATGGACCTTGGCTCGCAGCCCAGTTTTGTACCAACATGACATTGTGATTGGCGTCACCACTGGGAGCAGTCTCAAAAACCTATCCTAACTTGGGATAGGCTGCCGTGTAGTAGGTCCCTTATAGATACATATGGAAGATTTTGGTTATTGGCCCAGACAGTGTCAGGTGGTATACTTCAGCCATTCCCCTAAAACCGTTACTACAAAATTGTTACAGTGACTGAACCCCATGATTGGTTGGCAACCCTTATCATCTACCCCAAAGGTCCTTCACCCTGATTGGACAAACCCCGAGCCCCCCCAGCCTGGGACTAACTCTGTACTCAGGTCGCAAACACCTGTGAATAATACCTTGTATACACATGTATCAGTAAGGTGCAACGATGTGTCAGCATCATACAATGTGTGCTCTGGTTCCCAGCTCTGTGTTGCTCTGTAACTGTAACTAAATTGTTGCAGTTATTGTCTGGACGACAGAACAGGTGGCTCTTCCCAGGCAATGCTCTTGGAAGCTCCTCACCATGGTCTGATCACATCTCTGTAGACCGTGTTTGTGGGTCCAGGGTATTCATTTTATTCAGCATTTGCCAGAGAGCTTGCGTCTCCCACAGCCGATGTTACTACAGTGCAGGCAAAGGAATGCCACTTGCAACATTAGGACCTTGGCTGAGTCTTTGCTGCTGTCACCGCAGTCCCGTTGTGCATGATCTTGTGAGGCTTTGGATCCCGTGTCTAGGCCGATCGTGGCCTACTCGAGTTGATGAGCCATAGTCTGGCTTCCGCTATACACACGTTCTAATTCGTATAAGTTAGTGCATTATAGCTGTCAGGTCTCGTGAGTGCTCCCTGTCATACCATGAGGTTATTGCATATGGGCATCAGCAAGCATGTACACAAACTTTCTTTGCTTCTTGCGTAACTGCAGTGCTATAGCAAGCCTAATGACAAAATAATAAACATGCAGACAGTATGTGTATGTCACAGTCCTCTAACTATAAAGCTGTGTATCCGTGTTCTTCATGTAAACAGATGTGTGTGCATCTCAGCGATATACGGATTGCACGTATACTTTATATCTAACGTGGCTAGGTCGTTGTGAGGCCTTTAATGACAAGTATCATGGCTTCTCAGTGTTTAGTCAATTCGATACATATAGTCATCTACAGCTCTGTCTTGAGTTTCTTCATTCATTCTGGGTAGGATCCGCACCACTGCAGGATTATAGGGTTGGCTGGAGAGTATCTCCCATGGCGGCCTTCCATTATGGGAGCAGAAGAATTGGGTGTAAGTTCATATGATCTGCACCCATATTGTCTCGGGTGTTTCGTCATGCTAGAGGGTCTTCTGGGACGTTCTATATTCCCCTATTCTGTCCCCCCTCTGGTCGATTTGTTGACCACACTACCATTATCTTCCTCCTCGTCCACCAGGCACCATACTTTTGTTATTCCAGCCAAATGTCCATAGTAGTTGACATGATCTTCGAACGACCACGACATGTAGACGCATCCACCCTCATATTTACAATATACCCAGGTCCCAACATGCTTCTTCAAATTCCGGGGGTTTTCCACGTTCAGTCCAGGCGGAAAGATGTCTGACGCTACAATCTGTTCCCTAAACCTTCTCCTTTCTCTTATTATGTCGTCAATTTATTCTCCACTTTCTAGTTCCATGAGTAGTTATATCCCTACAACTTCTGCTGCTGTGCTCTTGCATTTTGCAGCACACATTCTTATTCCGAACAGCGATGTCACTCCTAGTATCAATGCTCCAGCCAATACCTTCATACTATTTGCCAACCGGGAAGGCATCCAGGACCAGAGGTATGCGAACCAGCTCTTGTCTTTTCCTGTTCCTTGTGCTTCTTTTTCCATCTTTGTGTGCAGGTGTGCCAATTGGGCCCCCGCATCTGATAGTGTTCCATTATCTTCATTGTCGGCAGGGATGAACTTGAGACAGGAATGTCCTATTTTTGTGCAGACCTCTCCTTCCATGGCTGTCAGGAGATCCAAGACATATCTTTTTTGTAGTGCCACCAACCTTATTGATTGGAGCTTTTCTTTTATTGCATTGAACCCCTTCACTGTTGAGTTTATAGTGACCATGAGTTCCCACGTGGTAATCTGTAGCCATTTTGCATTGGCATATGCCTGTCCTCCAGGAACGAGTGCTGCAAAGAACATCTGTGCTCTACTGAATAGTCTATGAGAGGCTGGTACTTATGTCCCCACAGGTAGTTTCCTTCTCTTTTCACTCTCCTGAGCGTCTTAGAATTTTCATTGTCTTCTGGGTTGTCAGAGTTAGGTGCTATTGATCTCTTTTTCTCGCATTGTATTGCATTTTCGGGAACTATCCTATTTGCAGATCTTTTCGTGGCACTACTAGGGAGGGCATGCTTCATTATCCATCCATGTTACTAACTTGGTGCTTTTATCCCATTCTTTGAGGCATTTGTCGTTCTCTCCTGTACTTTATTCACTGGGGTAAGCAAAAAAGCCAGTTTCTTTTTGTACTCTGTTAAGTATTCGCTATGCATTCTTTCAGGAGGCCATTGAGGCGTTCACACATTCCATTAGCTTGCGGGTGGTACGCACAAGCAAATTTATGTTTTATTCCCAGCAGAGTAGTGATATTCTGGAACCGTTTGTTGGCGAAATGAGGTCCGTTATCAGACCACAGTACTTTACACGCCCCATCTGGGAAATACTTCTCTCACTAGAAATTTTGCTGCTCGAAGTTCATTTGCATAAGAGCATGGCCCTGCCTCTATCCACCGAAAAAAGGGACAGACCACCACAATCATGTACCAGTACCCTTGGCAAACCTGGATCATATCCACGTAATCAATGTGGAGATGTAAGAACGGTCCCAGTGGTCTGGGTATGGTCCCTGTTATTACCCTTAGGTTGTGGCCCGCAGTAAACTGTTGGCACATCAAACAACTGCTAATGAAGTTTGGTGCATGGCTATCTAGATCAGGGCAAAACCAAGATTCTCCAATGCGTGCTGCAATTACTTATTTTCCCGAATGTGCAGGATGATGTAGTTGTTGTAATGCTGTTTCAAGGAGTGTGCATGGCATGACCACTTTCCCCGTATTGTTCTGTTGCTATAAGGCATCTGTGGTGGACATTGAACATCCCCTCTTTGTCCATAGTACCTTCTCATTTCTAGGTGCTGCTGCTTGCAGCTCCATGATCTGAGTTTCTGGTTGTATCCATCCTTCAGTAACATCTGTCTCACCCCTCCCCTTTGTTTTTGCTCCTCCTCCATATCCCACCACTCTCCAAAGTACGAGGCGTGTTTTGCTTTATAATCTTCTGCTTCATTTCCTCTTGACACTGGGTCTTCCCCATTTCTATGTGCCTGGCATTTTACCAATGCTACCTCCTCTGGGTATGTGATAACATTTATTAATTCTCCTAGTGGTTGGGCATACTGTACTGGAGTTCCATCTGCTCCTCGGGATCCCCTTCTAAGCCATCTTGCAGGGCCAGAATGTACTGTCGAGGTGACATAGGCGCTGTCTGAATATATTGTTACTCTTTTCCCCGCACTGTTTTGCAGTGCTAATATTAACACCACTAGCTCTGCTGCCTGTGCTGAATAATGGGGTGTAAGTGGACACTATACACTACCTCACTTGTCCAATCTTCGCTAAGCTTTACCACTGACCATTCACCTGGTTCTTGTACCTCTGCTATGAATTGTGCAGGATTGACAGTTTTACATCTCACTATTTTGAATTCTGGTCTGGACAATAGTATTTCATACCCTGTTGCTCTTTCGGTTGTTAGGGTGCTTTTTCGTTTATGCAGTATTGCAAAGAGTGCGTGTTCCACATACAGCATTGTTGCGCATCCCATAGTAATTGACAAAGCTTTCTCTACCGCGAATGCTGCGGCAGCTAAATGTTGTTCACATGGGAAATGTCCTTTCATTACTGGGTCTAGTTGTGCACTGTTTTTTGGGTCAGAACTGCCTTCATCACTACGCCATCGGCGTGAGAGAACAGGAAGAATTATTTTGTATAATCTGGGGTCGCTAATACTGGTACGGTGCTTATAGCCTCTTTCAGTTCATTAAAGGCGTCAGTCATTTCTCTCATCCAACCTAGTGGTTTGGCATCTCTTTCGCTTCCTTGAAGGCTGTCAAGAGTGGGCATGTATAGGAGCTGTAGTCGAAGACCCATGCTCGACAGTAGTTACATAGTCCAAGGAACTGTTGCAGTTTGCTTACTATTTTAGGCTGTGGAGTGTTTTGGATTGTCTGTGCTCACTTTGGTGCTATGTGCCTCCCATCTTTAGATATTATTTGCCCAATGTACAGCACTTCTTTTTGGCAGTATTGAAGCTGGGATTTGTCTACGTTGTACCCTTTATTGGCTAGCACTGTTAGTACATGCATTGAGTCCTCTCTACAGTCTCTTTCTGTTTCGCTGCAGATCAGAATGTCATCTACAAATTGTAGGATAGTACTGGCCGTCTAAATGTTTGCCAGGTTCATCTGTATTACTCTGTTGATGATGGAAGTTGACTCACGATACCCTTGTGGTAGTCGGTTGTGTTTCCACTTCCTATTAGGGTACATGAAACTGGTCAGATCCTGTGAGTCTGGTTGCAGTGGTAATGAGAAAAATGAATTCTTAAGATTGATAACAGTGAAACAGATGGCTTCTGCCGGTATCCCGCACATGATTGTTGCAGGGTTTGCTGCCAAAGGATATTCTGCCTCTACGATTTCATTAAGTGGGCGGAGATCTTGTATGAAACACCATGACCCCGCGTCCGCCTTGCGCACGGGGTTCACCAGAGTGTTGCATGGAGATTCTGATGGTACTAGAATGCCTCTTCCAATAAGTGCATTGATCGTCTCATAGATGCCCTCATCTGCTTCATTTGTTAGGGGCTATTGCTTAGCTCTGGCAGTATTGTGCCTGTTTTCAGCTTTATTTTCACTTCCCCTATACTCCGTATGTATCCCACATCATAGGGACTTGTAGTCCACAAGTCTTGGGGCACTTTAGCCAGGTTCTTTCCCATGAATGGGGGTGGTGCTTCCAATGCCATCGCCATTCTCTGGGCTACTTCCCTGTATGTGATGCGTAGCCAAAATCTTATACTCATTTCTAGTATTGTTTCTGTCTCACTCTTATCTTCTATGAATAGTTCCTCATCCGTCACCTAAGTTAGCCTGCATCCTTCTGCTGCTGTAATTATTGCCCTCCATGCTCTTCCTTGATCATCTACTGCATGCACTGCAATCCAATCTTGTCGCACTACAATGTCTTCAATGTCTGCAGGTACTACCTGTCCTTCCTCTTCATATAATGGTGTTTCTGGTCTGAATAGGTACTCACCTGGTCTCCTCCATACCTTCCCTGCAATCCCTGGCAGCCATGCAAGGGCCATATCTGTGCTGTATTGAAATAGTATGGGGTCTGCTGGCAACCCCATCTGTACCTTTTTCCCGCAATATGCTTGGACAAGTTGTCTCGCTGTGAGCATATGTATCCCTGGTGTTGAACATATTATGCCTTTGTCTGTGAATGAAATGGTCATATTCAATCTGCTCATTATGTTGTGACCTAATATATTGACAGGTGCATGTTTGGAGTAGAGTAAGGGTAATGACAGATCATGCTCCCTGATAAAGAGATGTTATCAGTACATGGACCCACTTCTCGAGCCCCAGAGAATCCTTGTTTGTTCATGGCATCGCCTGGCATCTCAAACGTCCCTTCCCGTATGCATGATCTGTTTGCCCCAGTGTCAACAAGGAAGGAAATGTTTTGTCACCTATCGTCACCCTTATGCGAGGTTCCTCCGCAGGATTAGGTGTGACTGACAGGATGGGACACAACAAGTTCATCTTTGGGCTATCCTATTGAGGAAATAAAGATAGTCCACCTCCGGTGTAAGGGTTTATCCCTATTATAGTAACCCCCCCATTTGTTGAACTGATACTGTTGTTGTTGTATCCATGGGTTCTGGGGGTTGGGCGTGTGCTTGCACTAGCTGCTGTGCCGTTCCCTGAAGTATCATCACTTGGGGTGGCGCTGTGGCTGGGGCCACATGTTGGTGTTGGGTCTGTGTTTGCTGTGCATTATCTGCGGCTGTGCATGTTGTAGCATTGCTGGTATGTAGTAGTTGCCCTGTCCTTCTTGGTATCCTGGTTATTCCCACCTCTGGTGAACTCCCCTGTTCCTACATACTCTGGAGATATGGCCTAATTGCCTGCATGTCTAGCATTATGGGGGTCCCCTTGCCTGCCATGGAAATCCCACTTCCACTCGTCCCATTCTGTTTTGTATTTACTGTGTATAGACTCAGAACCATCCACCAAAGTGGTATGACAGGGGTGAAAAAAACCCTCGTCCTCTCTGATGACCTCCCCTCCCTCTTAATCCTGGTGGGTATCCTCCTCTACCCATGAACCCCACCTCCCATGAGTGGTGCATACATTTGTACTGTGTTGTGTGACTGTTGTGATTGAAGTTGAGGTTGTGAAGTTGCTGTTTGCATGTTTGGACCAGTGCTCGTTATTAGCACCCCTTCTAATGCGTACTTGGACAATTGTTTCTGTACTGACTTTGCTTCATCTGCCTTCCTCTCCTCCGCCTTTTGCTTTTGTTTCTGCTGCCACAATCTACAATACTGTACTATAGTGAGCTGGATCTCTGGCCAGCTTTCGCTTCCATTCCCACCAACTTTTGAAAGTTTTTCTGTACTGTTTCTGATAACCCTTGCACCAAAATATGATAAAATATTGCTATAGTTTTGTCCCACGGCTCTCGAGTTTCGTGGCGCCAGAGCTGTTGTGTTGGTTGTATACGAATTGTTCGTATTACAACTGTTCGAATGACAATTGACCTTTTCACAATTGACCGAATTGTGAAGGTCAATTGTAACATATATGCGGGGGGGAAACCCCCCGCAACCCCCCACCCAACCCAAACCTGCCCAAAACCCCATATATATATATCTCTCTTACAACACAGAGACTTTTGGACTTGATTTTACCTGCCTTGTGGCGTCAAATCAGTGATAATTCTATATGGACTGAACACCAAAAGGTTTTTTACACTGCATTTGAAATACTTCTCTCCTTTTAAACATTATGATGCATGTATACGGGTCTATATAAAAGACATAATTTTTATTTTTTATATGACTCATAGGTCTTTCTACGAAATTGGATGTCTTATGCACTTGGCACTTTACAATCAAGCAACATTTGCACGCACTTTGCACTTTATAAAAAGCAAACTTTTTCTGTAAAATACAGATTAGAAGTCCATGTATTTACCTCTGAGTCTGTGAGAAATATAAACTAACAGAGATTTTCTTTACTCTATATAAATAGGATACTAAAATCCACACATTAAATTACTAACTATAGAGCCCTATATGTATAGGTGAGGTATACACATGGATGGAGAGCACTATGCACTTTATTCAATTGCTGCTACGTACATATTTTTGCTGCTGAATTGTTATTTGCACATAAATCCAAATTCTTTATCTTTTGCATTTTTGCACAAATTCCAACCATCGCCCACATGCATTTCGTCCAAGTACCACTCGAGCCTGCTGTATGTCACATGCATTCTATTAAGGCTACTATTGCCACTGATTATTATTAGGCAGCCAGGAGCTATATTTGACTACTTCCTCCTTTTATGCAATGTCAACGTATTATGGACACACAAAGGAACGTTTTAAATCATGTTAATACTGTCGAACTTGAAAAACAAATGGTTGCTTCATGTAATTGCTGTATTCTAAGTAGCTTTATATATTGTTTTTGCCCTGTCGACATGTATCTTCAAATTACGAATGTAATCCATGTCGTAAATGTTAGAGGAAGATGTCTGCATTTTCTTATGAATAATAATATACCATCGAATCGTTCCAATATGGCTGCCTTGCAAAACACGTTGAGTGAGTGGCTTTTAGCAGGTAGACACTCTCTATGTGTAATCAGAGAGTTGTTTGGGGATAAATTGCAGTCCATCATCTGTGTTGTTTGCAAACCTACGTGATCAAGCGGTCTGTGTACCGCGAAACGCGTCATTTTTTTCTTGGTTCCCTTTCCTGATGCACTTATACTAATAAAGAAAACGTGCTGCCAGGAATGCTGAGGTGTTTTTTCCACTTACTTGCTGCAAGGACATTGTTCTCCTGTTGTAGCTGCTCTCTGGAGTGCATTCCACTCGCTGCCTTTCCTTTGAAAAGCATTCATTTCTCATATATATATATATATATATATATATATATATATATATATATATATATATATATATATATATATATATATATATATATATATACGGTCAATTGTGAAAAGGTCAATTGTGACCCTTTAAATTCGGTCAATTGTTCATTAGAACAATTGTAAACGAACAATTTGGGTAATACCGTTCAATCTCCTGAATGTACTCAACTGGATCTTCGTCATCACGCATTTTGCGTCACATTATCGCCCTTATATCTGACGTGTCCAGGTATTGCATCTGCAATGCCTGCCATAGTGCTGCCCTGCAATTTGCAAAGGGTGCCCTGCAGTGTGCTGTATTTTGGATGGTCAGCCTGGGGAACCCCGCCCTCTTCCAGACGTCATCAGCAGCATCACCCATTATAGACACTCGCAATCCTTTGACATCCCCTACTGCTAGCCAGTGCCCCGCTGTTAGCCTCTCCATCATATATATCCATTTCCCAGCCCCTCCGCTCAAGGAGGGTAACCTACATTTTATGTTTTACTTGTCTGTGTGCTTCCAAGGAACATACTGTGGCTGCGTCCCTCCTCCCTCTAGTAACAGCATTAATAAGTATGCAGCCCTCTTTTCCGGTGTTTGCCCATGTTGTTTTATTTGAATGGGTTCCCTTCCATCTTCTACCTCAGTTCTTACGTCTACGGGTTCTATTATACTCACCTGCGGTGGGGCTGTAAGTGACCCTAACCCTCGTCCTCTGGAACACGAGTGTTCCCGTGACTGTGCTATTGCTGCCCCATCCCTCTTGAACCCCCAGAAGATCTCTAAGCCTATAGCTGTACGGGGTCTGTGAGATCCCTTCCCCTGCCGTGTCTGGTGCCAATTTAACATGTGACTTGCTCCTCTGTCCATATATATTGCACTCCCAGGAAGTACCCCCATTTGTCGCGTTAGATAGAGTTTGCTGTGCCCTACTTTTTCCTCATCACTGTGATCATCATCTGTACTACATTCGTCATCCATGTTGCTACAAAAGCTAGTTGAGAAGTTCAATTTACACGTTACTAAAGCCGGGCCATGTGGTACATTGAGATCAATCTCTGTTAATTTACATGTATCCTCCTCCTTCTTTGCTTCCAAACATGATGCACCATGTCCGCTCTGTCCTCCCCCACACTCACCTGCGTTTTCCTTCTCCCATTGTTGTTCTCCTCCTCTCCTTTCCCTCGCTAACTCCATCCTAACCTGGTCACTTACCTTCTCCATCACTCGTGCTTCATCATCCTTCCTACCTTGCTCTCTCGCTCACTGCTGTAATCTCAATTGCTTCAACTGCTTCTCCTCGTACTTATGTGATTCCTGCAATATTTTCTTCCTCCACAGCTCCATTTCTATCTTCTTCTCCTCTTCCAATATCCTTTCTAGTTTTTCTCTTTTGCTCGCTACTCCTTCTCACAATTCTTTTCTCACGCCTTCTCCCCTTGGTATGCTATCTCGCCCCCCTTGTAGTCATGTCAGATGATCTCTCGTGCCCTGTCCTTGTGGCTGAAGTTCCGGTGCTATACCCTACTGCACTCCCCTGGGTGCGCTGCCTTGGGGTTGTTCCCTTTTACTGTCCTCTCCCTTTATCGTGCCTCCAGTACTCCTGTGTCCCACCTCTAAGTTCTCTATTGCTTGCATGGTGACCTCCGCTTCCCCCGTTGTGGCCCCTTTTAATTTCAATAATATCTGTGCAGCTATCCATTCATCAGATGCTATTCCTGCAAGCTCATTTTGTGCACGCCGCAGCCCATCCTCGTCATAGTCTGGTATATGGGCAGCCTTTGCTGGTTCTTTTAATTGTTCGGTGTGGACGTATGGGGGTGGTTTGTATGTGGGGTTTGAGTACCCTTCTGCTGCTTTTAATTCTCCTAATGGGTATAGGCCTTGCTCCTCCTCCACATCGTCGGATATTACGCTTAGCAGTGCGGGAGGTGGAACGGATGGATCCAACCTCCCCTCGCTCGCCTCTCGTAAACTCACCATCCATGGCCTATCCTCTTGGAAAATACTCCACAACTCAAATATTTCCATATGTTTTGGTAACTTCTTCCCTTTGTATGTGCTCTGTAAATGTGTCATGAGTGATTGCAGCACGTCCTTGGAGAAACTGCTGTTAGGCGGCCATGGCCTGGCTATTTTCCCTTCTGTGCCATTAGACCACTGTATGCTATATTTAACAATTGTGTCCTTATATAGGGGGAAGGGTTTTACACAAATGTCAGTGCCTCACTATACATGGTCCTTGTTCCACCATATGAATACATTGTAAACCTTTACCTGACCTCAAATTGAGGTTTTCGATGTCTGCTGTCAGGGGAAGGAAAGGTGTACAATACAGCGCTCTCACTACGAGCCTCCGCGGCTCAATGCCTTACACAGCGGCTTCGCGCCTAACCCCGCCTTCACCAACGTTGTCGCTGTCCAGCACACCTCACCTCCTCAATCGTGCATAGGCACCTTCCGCGAATTACCGCTCGTCCCTCTGCCTTCTCAATATTAAAACCTCTGCTCCTCTCTTCTCCATACAGCAACCTAAGGGTGACGTCACCAAACTAACATCCAACAAATGAAGAAACAATTATGCGTGCAATAACAATTCCCATTTCCCCTCTCTCCTCTCCCCACAATACACCACAAATTCACAATAATCTCCACAGCTGTCTTGCCACCTCACCGGGGGTGACGCATTCTTTTTTCCCTTGTGTTTGCTGCAACCGACGTGTCGCCTGATGGTTGAAACGCCTCGCTCCAGGAAGACCTAACCAGACAAACACCTTCCGCAACTAAGATAGTTCCAGCTAACCATTACAGTGTCCGTCATCTATGCCCTGAACTAAAATGTCCAGCACATAGGAATACCTCATATATACAAGTTTCAGAGTCCGAGCCTACTGAGTTCACAAGCCTTACTCCTCACCAGAGCCCTTCACCGTAACGCTCGAACAACCGCAAAACGAACCTCTACCTCTGCTCCAGTCCCTATCACCAAGCACATGTAAAGAACAATTCTAACCCCAATATTGACCCTAAGTTTTACCTGCCCCCTCCCGCACATACACAAAACCCCACCCACTCACACGTTGTCTGTTATGTTGACCACACTTATGTTCTTTTCACTCCGTGGACGCTGCTCGGCCGCTGGCTCCCCGTTAACAGCTTGCCTCGCCCTCTGAACTGCTTGGACTCCTCGCCGATCGTGGGCAGGATAGATCAAGCAGCTCCTGATGGCCTATCTCTGGTTGCGCAGTTCGATTGTCTCGCAATACTCACGAGGGTCCTGCAGCCTTCTAGGTCCGACGGCTAAGGAGGCAGCATCTCCAACTTGCTAGGGGTGGCCCCCAGGTCCGGCCAAGCTGCTTTGGGGGCCCGCTGAAGCGAGTCTGTGGAAGTCCTAGCTACTTTCCTTAGTCCTAATCAAGAACTCCAGGTCCACACAAGAGGCAAGTATTACTGCAGGTTTATTAAACAAAACTGACACAGGGATCACATTCATGGAGGGGTATCCGCAAAGCTCTCGACAGACCCTGGCTCACAGGCCGGTTTTGTAACAAAATGATGTTGTGATTGGCATCACCACTGTGAGCCATCTGAAAAACCTAACCTACCTTGGAATAGGCTGCCGAGTAGTAGATCCCTTATAGATACATATGGAAGATTTTGGTAATTGACCCAGACAGTGTCAGGTGGTATACTTCCGCCATTCCCCTAAAACTGTTACTACAAAATTGTTACAGTGACTGGACCCCATGATTGGTTGGCAACCCTTACCATCTACTCCGAAGGTCCTTCACCCTGATCGGACAAACCCTGAGCCCCCCCAGCCAGAGACTAACTTTGTTCTCAGGCCACGAACACCTGTGAACAATACCTTGTAAACTCATGTATCAGTAAGGTGCAACTATGTGTCAGCGTCATAGAATGTGTAGTCCATAGCTGTGCTGAGTGCGCTCCGGTTCCCATCGCTGTGTTGCTCCATAACTGTAACTAAATTGTTGCAGTTATTGTCTGGACAGCGGAACAGGTGGTTTTTCCTGGTACAATGCTCTTGGCAGCTCCTCACCGTGGTCTGATCACATTTCTGGAGACTGTGTTTGTGGGTCTAGGATATTCATTTTATTCAGGATTTGCCAGAGAGCTCGCGTCTCCCACGGCCGGTTTTACTACAGTTCAGGCGAAGGAATGCCACTTGCAACATTTCAACCTTGATTGTGTCTTTGCTGCTGTCACTGCAGTCCTGTTGCGCATGATCCTGTGAGGCTTTGGATCCTCTGTCTAGGCCGATCGTGGACTACTCGAGTTGATGAGCCATAGTCTGGCTTCCGCTGTACACACGTTCTAAGTCTATAAGCTAGTGCATTATGGCTGTCAAATCTTGTGAGTGCGCCCCGTCATACTGTGAGGTTATTACATATGAGCATGTATTGCGTCTATTTGGCCCTAAGGGGAAAACACCAACACTTACGTCTCCTCTGCCCCTCCTCACAATAATAAGTAATTGGACTCAGATCAGCAGAGGAAACATGCATACATCATAAAAGGTTATAAATATGGTGCGTTATAGGCCTTTTATTCATGCCAAATGACTATATAATGAACAAATAGAAAACCAGTACATACAAACATATACACACATATACATATATATATATATCTATATATATATATATATATTCATATATATATATATATATATATATATATATATATATATATATATATATATATATTAGAATATAAATTGCATCACCGTTAACCATGAGGCAGAGGAAAACTTCATCTTGGCCAACAGACAACACTGCTTAGTCCCTCAGCAGGTGAGCGAAGAGATTATTGCGTGCAACAGGGTCTGAAGCGAAGCGTCTTCCCTGTCAGCGAGACTGCAACACCCAGGGTTTAACATCCAACTCTGTCCCTTCCGTGATGCCATCTCTTTTATGGCCCCCCCCCCCTCAACTGCATTCCGCCCTCGGCCGAAAGGCAGATCACAAGTCGAAGAGACAAAGGGGGGAAACATCCAGTTGGAAGTGGAAAAACCCAGCGCTCCTCTACTTGCATGCATTCCCAGACCCCTTATCGTGTAGCTGCAGCACACTTCAACTCCCCTTCTGTATTCGTTCTTTACTGGACAATACAATAACTATTCTCTGTAGTCAGTCCGCCTGCACAATAGCTATGTGACCTTGCTTTGTTTTCCCTGCTACTTGTTCATTCTGTGTGGCTCCCGGAAACGCAGACTTTATTACTGCAATGGGAGATGAGTGTTCAAAATGGCTGCGCATCGACGCCATGTTATTCTGGCTTGCATATTACATACTAGCATTACACTCTACCCCTTGAACACTCAACTACCACAACCGGTATGTTGTTTAGGAGAAGCACAAAATCCATAAATCATTCTCCATATATTAGGAATACATGAAACACCACAACACAGGCCAATTGAAACTATAGCAATACCAAAAAGCCAAGATCAAAGCAGAACACAATGATTCAGGAATCCATCCAGGATAATAAATATTCCCACCAGTTTTCATATCGATCCTGCGTTACTTTCGCAACTAGACCCTTTATGTTCTTAATATGCTTTTCAATAGAGCGGGAATGATCACCTAAATCAAAACAACACAGGCCTTCTATTGTGCCACAACCTAAGTTATGTTTCAAAAATAAATAATAAATAGCAGCTCTATTCTGAAGAATAGCTGTTCTAAAATGTCAATTATCTAGTAATAATTCAGTTAATGCTTGTGAGGTTTCATTAAGACCTTTGACTACTAAACAAGCAAGCTTAATCATGGTTGTATAAGTAGCTGCAGCTAAGTCCCAAATACCAACAATAGAAATAGTTAGGGCTAACACCTCAGCCTCTGAAAACAAATTCACATCAGAATTGCAATCAGGAGTTAAGGTACAATAAGAAGCAGCACGTACAGAACGTGTAATGCAGGTGTCAGTGGGTACATCATTAAACCAAGTTGCATCCCAGGGGCCACCTGAAATATTAGCAGGAACATAGGAATAGGAAAAATTACCACAAGAAAATAACCAACCAGGTGGAAGTTTGACATGCTTCAAGTGGCTAGCAGTGACGATAGTAAAGTTACATATCATATCGTTGGAAACATCAGTGCACATTTCAATAGATATTGTACAGAATTGTTTTTCAAAATTAGTACTTTTCAATTGTTTTTCCAATTTCAATTGTCGACACTTTTTGATATATGTAGCATTGCATGTCATGATATAACAAACTGCAGCAGGAGCAATGTCGTGTATGATAACAAACGTCATATTATTATATTTATGAATCGTGTCCTTGCAAAATTTCACATATTCGTATACTGAAATCGAATTTTGAATGTCTGAATGTTGCACCAAAGAATCATTGTGCAACGTACCAAATAAGTTTTTCAAAACAAACGTGGGCGTTGGAATGGCCACTAAACAACTAGAAATCCGGTCTGCAGAACTGTACACATCCAACAGACAAAAGTGGGAAATGTTAAGCACTCTTTGGGCTACATAGACCCAAACATTTCCAGGTTGTTTGACTAGAGCAGAATATGTGTGATGGGAAAAGGAAGTAGTAACTCCTGGATGAGACAAAGGTAAAACTCAGTTTTTGTGCTCACGTCGTTTTCTGATGCAATCCGATAAGAAGCAATAGATGCATCCTCGGGACTGTAAGTAATGGGTGGTGAATCATTATTCATCCAGATACCACGTTCCACTTGCCGAATGGAGAAGCCTGCCATATCCTTGGACATGAACCCAGACCCTCCCGAAAGGACTCCAACATGCCAGACACAGGCACTCAACACACTCAGGATCTAAAACATAGTTTCAGAAAAGGAAGATATCAGTGAAGTACATTATTCACGCAAATAACACTTATCAGCAGGAATATGCATCCATTTCTTTTTTCCACGTTCCATAACTAATACTAGTTGATAATTTCCGGATGCTATTCCATCAGTAGGCACAGATGGACCAGTAGGTTTCTCTACCCATACCTTTGCACCAGGAACCATTGTGTCAGATGAGCCAAACCCTCTATTTCCACGAATAGTCAATGCAGTGGGAGGTTCACCTTTAGTTATCATGGATATTGTAACAGGTACCACAATTAATTGAGCAATTCAATCTCCATTAGTAATGGGTAGCATATTTTCACCACTCTTCAAAAGAATAACTTTAATCACGCCTTGATAATCCGTGCCAACTATACCGCCCAATACTTGGATACCTTTTAGGGCCAATCCTGATTTTGGAGCAATTAAACCCATGTGTGCAGAAGGAATATGTACACTAATACCAGGATCGATAACAGTGATACCTTTAGGTTGTAAACAAATCTCTTCTCTAGTATGTAAATCCATCCCTGGCGCGAGAAGGAGCCAAAGCACCAGGAGATGTTCCCCAATAAAGCAGAGTTTCATGTGCACGGGTTGGATTCATTTGCAAAGCTGGCGTCAACATATGCATTAATGGAGTTTCACTGTTAGCAATAGGACGGTTGTTTAAAATTTGGACAGCTTCAGATAAATGGTCACGCCAGCCTCTCAAAGTACCATCACCAATTTTGCGCAATTGTTGTTTCAATAAACCATTCATGCGTTCAATCAAACCAGATGCTTCCGGGTGATAAGGGACGTGTAAAATCCATGCTATCCCTTTCTCAAAGCAATAATCAATGACCATTTTACCTTTAAAATGGGAGCCGTTGTCACTTTGAATTTGTAATGGGATTCCATGATATACAGCCACCAGATCAAGTAGTTTAATTGTATTCAATTGGGTAGCTCTCTTGCATGGCAACACCATTAGATAGCCTGAATATGTGCTCACAATCGTACATGCATATTGGCAACCTTTACTTATAGGCATAGGGCCAATATAATCAATTTGCCAAATATGACCTGGTAACTTTCCACATTTCAACGTGCCCTGAATTATGTGTGGAATAGACCAATGTTTTTGATGTTGGCATATAGGGCTTTGCAAAATCACAGTTTTTACAACTTCTAATGGGATGTTAATACCCTTATCTTGCGTCCACCTGATATAGCCTTCTCTCCAAGATGTCCACTCTTCTGGTGGGCCCATTTAGCAATTCCCTCCAAGTCTTCCTCTTCAGCTTTTGAGTCCATAGTTTGAACTCTTGCATATCCATCTGCAACAGAATTGAACCATTGTTCCAATGAATCTGTTGCAAAATTTGTTTCCACGTGATATACTGTAACAGCAGTATGCATCAGCATATCAGAAATTTCTTGCCATATTTCTTTTCCCCACAATTCTTTATTATGAATTTTCCATCCATTCTTTCCCATGTTGGCAGCCAAACTACCAGACCATTAGCAACAGACTACGAATCAGTATAAATATGACATGTACCAAGTGATTCTTGTTTTAATGCTTGATATACAGCATATAATTCTGCAAACTGACTACTCTTTCCTTTTCCTGTGGTAGTAAGTACCTTTTTTGTTTTGGGATTGTATGCAACCGCTTTCCAATATCGCTCAATCCCTATATATTTAGTTGCGCCATCAGTAAACCAGACATGTTCAGTTTGTTCAACAAGTAATTCTCCATATGGGGTCCTCTAAGTAATTGGAGATTTTTCAGTCATTATGTCACCCTCTGGTTCGAGATCAATTAGCAGCACACCTGCCACTTGTTCATGCAATTATGTTATTCCCATTTTATCAGGCTTGGCATGGTCTTGTATATACCATTTCCATTTAATAACACTAGCTTCCTGAGCATGCCCAATTCTGTGTGTCTTTGGAGAACTAAAGACCCACTGCATGATAAGTATTTCAGGTCGTATAATTACGGCATGACCCGCAGTCATCTGTTCAGTGTCTATTAAAGCCCAATAACAGGCTAATAATTGCTTCTCAAAAGAGGTACACCTATCACCTGCATCAGGTAATTTCCTACTCCAAAGGTACTCGCTTTCTGTCCTGCTTTTGCCATAGACTCCAATTCACATAGGAATCTTGAGTAGAGACGTTCAATTCAACTTCACTTTCCCTCAATGGCCATAAATCAAGCACTTTTTGAATAGTACTTTTAGCCAATTGAAATGACCTGTCTTGTTCTTCACCCCATACAAACTCCAATTTTTTACAGGTAATTTTGTAAAGGGGTGCCAAAATGTGTCCCAAATGTGGGACGTGCTGCCTCCAAAATCCTAACAAACCAATAAACTGTTGTGCTTGTTTTTTAGTCTTTGGAGTGGGAATTCAAGAATTTTCTGTTTAGCTTTAGGCACCGTTTCACAATGTCCGTTATGCCATTGTATTCCTAGAAAAATGACGGTCTCAACAGGACCCTACATCTTAGCTTCATTTATTTCCTACCCTTCTCTGTGCAAACCTTCCATAATAAGGTTCAAATGCATGCGCACACTTTGCTCATCTTTGTCCTGAATCAGTATGTCATCAGTGTAGTGCACAATTTGCACATGGTTTACATGGAATTTTATCCAAATGCTCAGCCACCAGCCAGTGACAATTATCGGACTATGCATTTAGCCCATAGGCAAACGATGAACTGTGTATTTTCTCCCATTCCAAGAAAATGCAAATAGTTCTTGGCACACAGCTGCAATCGGTATTGTGAAAAAGGCGTTAGCCAAATCCAACACTGCGTACCAGGTGCCCTCAAACTTTTGTATATTCTCAATCAATGTTACCGCATCAGGTACTACAGGCACCAATGGAGGAGTATATTTATTCAATTCACGGTAATCAATTGTCATGCTGTAACTGCCATCAGGTTTTTTGCTAGGGCAGATCGGATTGTTCCAGGCAGTAGTCACGGAACGTAACACGCCTGCTTCCACATAATCGTGGATAGTATTCGAAATCTCCTTTTGCCCATCCGGAACCCGATATTGTTTCATAGACACTTGTTTAGTTGCTATCGGAAATTGCACAGGGGTATTTTTAATTGACCCACTACAACAGGTCAACGAGTAAAAGCATTTACGCCAAATTGATATATTTTACTTCCTAATACTAGGGTCAGCCCTTCTAGAATATCAAATCCAATAATGTATTCCGCCAAGGGAATGATCAATACCTGATAAGTGTCTCTATTCAACTGCCCGATTTTCATGTCAATTTTAGTTTTCACCGCTGAGGTTTCTTTACCACCCAATCCAGTAATCATAAAATGTGTACCTTTGAATCTGAAACGGTTTCCGTGAATCAAAGAGGCCTCCGCTCCAGTATCAATTAAAGCACGAACCTCCTGTATATTACCAGAATGCCATACAATTTTACTGTAACATGAGGTTTGTCTATTTTAACATGGGTTGTTGACACCGAAGCTTGACCAATATCCTATCCATCTTTAGAATTAGTGCTTTCCGATTCTCTGTCTACTAACGCACTCACCATTTTTCTAAAATCAGCATATTTTGGCTGGTAGGGTATCAAAATATGAGAGAGGTCTTCATCACCCCCCTCCTGTGATGATCCAAAAGGATCTAATTCATCTTTTGGTTTATGCAAATCTTGTTGTTTGACTTGTTTATAGCGCTCTTTTCCATCCAAACCTCATTTTTTATATAACAAATATATATCACGTGTTGGAATTCCATCTATTTCTTCCCTAGGGACACCATCTTTCAGTAAAGCCAAAAACATATCCTTCCTAGATACGCGGGAATCTCTGCTAACAAATCTCTTACCAGGAGTATGCTTTTCTGATCGACTCTCCCTCTTATGAAATTGTTCTTGGGGTTTGTCCCATTCACCCAAATCTGACAGTTGTCTAATAGCCTCCACTACCTCATCAGTGACTTTTCCTGTCATTCCCACCAATAAGGTCATTATAATGTTTTTAAATGCAGGAGGGGCCGTACATATAAGCGAATTTCTAGCTGAGACAGACAAATGTACCATTCCCATATGTTCAGGAGTATCAAGATGAATAGCTTCCTTCATAGCATGCTCTCTTATCCTCTGAATTGCCTCCTTTAATGTATACCCATTTTTATCATTAGTCGGCCGGTCTGACGTAATTGGATACTTGTGATTACATCCCTGTTCAGCCAATTGTAAAAGAGATAACTGTCCATCATCACCATTTTGATCACGAGGAGGACATGCATGCAGGGTCTCCTGAATTTGAACATCATTAGTCAAAGGCAAAAATATAGCAGAATCTGTTGCGTCAACCAACAAAACCGCAGCCCCTCCATCAAATAATCTAACCATCCAAGCCAGCAATGTTTCCCCAGTTTTTTGTTTTAGTCTATTAATTATTTCCCCAACTTCTTGTTGCAAATAATCTTCAAGGGCTGTCATATATATAACACTGACTCCTGGATTCAATGAATGGCGACCCATCTTTCTGCAAATGACGGGATTGTCACTTCTTTACATATGGGTTTCGCCTTTGTTATAGAATCAGATGTATCAGAATCACTGCTCGTAGTAGTACTATCAAAAACATTGCCATCCCATTTATCAGGATTCCAATTCACATCTGCGGCAGCAATTACTGTTGCTATCGTACGTGAATTAACCCTTCCTCTTCTTTTCCGATATTTATAGCGTGCAACTCTTACCGCAGAACGTTCAGCTACAGCTTAATATTTATCAACTTTGTCATGACATAACTTCAATTGAAGTTGTTGCATTAAAGCAATTTGTTTTTCAGCAGCCAATTCTTTTTCTAACTTTTGAAACGAAGATTGCAATTCTAGATTCAATTGATGCATCTTTCTGAAAGGATGCAGTAATATCCATCCCCTTCTCCCGAGAGCTGAACATTCTTTCCCCTTCTCTACCGGGACCAATTGTAAACATTTAATCAGTTTGTCTGGACTTGCTTGTCCTATGCTAGTATCCCATGTTTCACTCTATCCTGCACTACATGCCCCAGTCTGGAAGATTTTATCATAAGGGCTGTTTGAACATCCTGGTATCATTATATCTGGGAAATCTCCACCAGTGGAGCTACTCTCTTTTTGAAAAGAGGCCATAATAACAGAATGGATGATTCACGTCCCACACGTTAACAAAAATACACAATCACACAGTAAAATATCCAATGATCGTTTTTCCCAAAGGAGAAGACTTTTTTTTCTCCACTTTTTCTATTTTTCCTACTGTTCAATATCATAAACCTTAATTTATCAACAAGATCCTTTGGCATCTATATCAGCACAAAGATCCTGCTCACAGCGGCAAAAATGTATTGCGTCTATTTGGCCCTAAGGGGAAAACACCAACACTTACGTCTCCCCAGCCCCTCCTCGCAATAATACGTAATTTGACTCAGATTAGCAGAGAAAACATGCATACACCATATTAGGTTATAAAAATGGCGTGTTGTAGGCCTTTTATTCATGCCAAATGACTATATAATGAACAACTAGAACACCAATACATACAAACATATACACACAGATATATAGATTAGAATATAAATTGCATCACCGTTAACCATGAGGCAGAGGAAAACTTAATTTGGCCACCAGACAACACTGCTTAGTCCCTCAGCAGGTGGGCGAAGAGATTATTGCGGGCAACAGGGTCTGAAGCGGAGCATCCTCCCATTCAGCAAGACTGCAAAACCCAGGGTTCAACATCCAACTCAGACCCTTCTGTGATGCCATCTCCTTTATGGGGCACCCCCTCCCCTCAACTGTGTTCTGCCCTCGGCCGAAAGGTAGATCACAAGTCGAAGAGACAAAGGGTGAAAAAATCCAGTTGGAAGTGGAAAAACCCAGCACTCCTCTACTTGCATGCATTTCCAGACCCCTTATTGTGCAGCTGCAGCGCACTCCAAATCCCCTTCTGTATTCATCCTTCACTGGACAATACAATAACTATTCTCTGTAGTCGGTCCGCCTGTAAAATAACTATGTGACCTTGATCTGTTTTCCCTGCTACTTGTTCATTCTGTGAGGCTCACGGAAATGCAGACTTTATTACTGCAATGGGAGATGAGTGTTCAAAATGGCTGTGCATTGACGCCATGTTATTCTGGCTTGCATATTACATACTAGCATTGCAGGGCATCAGCAAGCATGTACACAAACTTTCTTTGCTTCTTGCATTACTGCGGTGCTATAGCAGGCCTAATGACAAAAACATAAACATGCAGATGGTATGTATATGTCACAGTCCTCTAACTATAAAGCTGCGTATCCGTGTTCTTCATGTAATCAGATGTGTGTGCGTCTCAGCGTTGTCCGGATGGCACGTATACTTCATGTCTAACTTGGCTAGGTCGTTGTGAGGTCTCTAACGACAAGTAACATGGCTTCTCAGTGTTTAGTCAATTCGATCCATATAGTCATCACCAGCTCTGTCTTGAGTTTCTTCATTCATTCTGGGTAGGATCCGCACCACTGCAGGATTATAGGGGTGGCTGGGAGAGTGTCTCCCATGGTGGCCTTCCATTATGGGAGCAGAAGGAATGGGTGTAAGTTCATATGATCAGCACCCATATTGACTTGGGTGTTTCTTCTTGCTAGAGGGCTTCTGGGACTGAGGGTACGTTCTACATTCCACTCTTTACTCTATCATACCGTGATCACGAATTCTGAATTGCATTCCCTTTATTTTTTTGATTCTCTTTCTCATGTTTTGCCTGTGTTCAAATCACATTTCCAAAGTGTGCTAGCTTGTCTGTTTTGAAGCCCTATTTGTCTCTAGGGTAAGCAGCCCAAAGTACCCTTGTGTGATTTCCCATAGCAGTAATCATTGAAAACCCATGTTTCCATTATTGCAGGGGGGAGTGCTTCACTTTGTGATAAATTGTTCTTTTTCTGTTCTGCCATTAAAAAAACAGAATTCACTGTAATAGTATATCTTAACATGGTTGTTTTGTATAGATTATTGCATTTTGTGTTGCCACAACTTTGGTGGCTGCTGTATTTTGATTATACTCCTTTACATTGAATAATAAATAATAAATATCTTATTGCTACACACTGGCCTAGTTCCTAGTCCATTGTGACAAGGGTGTTTGTGGAGGTTGGGTGGGAGACGGGTTGGAGGCCTACTCAAAAAGAATCCATAGTATATAAAAAATAAAAGTATTTTTTTTGTGTGCCACATTCATTGTAGGGGAAGGAGTTCCCTAGCTGGCGTGTGCCGTGTAATAAACCGTGACAGTGTGGACACTGTCTCCTGTAGATTAGCAACCGTGTCCTCTGTAGTACTTATACGGCTCTCCACCTCTGTTATGTGTTGGGTTTCTCTCTCAGGTTGAGCTTGGATCTTGGTGATGTTCGCCGTAATGCCGTCCAGCATATTATTAACCGTGGTGAGCATACTTTGGAGGTCAATAGGGGTCTATGCTTGCTGTGTTCCAGCTGATATGGCCTCACTAAACATGTCTGCAATTTCCACGGTGGGCTTCGGGCTAGGCTTAGTGAACCGGTCTATTTTGCCCCCTTTCTTGCCTTCTGCACCTTTTGTCATAGCGTCCACTGTAGTTTGTCCACTTGGCACGTACGAGCCACTGACTGCAGGTTTTGGTGTTATTACTACTGGCTGACTCAGAGCATATCCCAGCCTCCGCAGATCCAATAGTAGACAGAAAGTGCCCTTACTGCAAAAAGTAGGTCAATAAGGGGACTATCCAGGGTTTATTTCTCCAGGTACCACCGCAACGCGCTGGTAGAGCCAATATAAAAGAAAAGATCTCAGCTATACAGTAGCGTAGTCCATCGATGTAAGGCTGAAAAAAGCACATTGCCCAGAGGACTACCCTCAGAATGGTCGCCGAGTTCTGAGCTTGGCAGCGTGCATATTGTTTGCACCAACCACCTGCTCAAATCAGTTTGCTCGGAGTAGCCGCTCTGTAGAACAGCAATATACTCACAGCAGTACTAGGTTTCTGAAGGAGTGGGTGCCAAACTCCTTTGGATCCCATCCTGCTTTGCTGATTGCTTTCATCAGCCCCCCTTTAAATTGGTAGCGGCTTAATGCCGAGGCATCCATGTGGATTAAAAACCTCCCCCCCTACTCTGTGTCATTGTGCGTAGTAAAGGTTGGTGAGGCACACCGGGCAGTTTGCCGCATCATCAATGCAGCAAATGTTGATGGTTCTTTTGGCCCCCGTTTTGGTCTGTTCGATGTCTATGCTGACGCTGTCCTGTCTGGCCCTGGCCTCCATGATGCCTAGCCCGTTGCTGGCTTTGGTGCTGGAGGCGATGAGTTCTCCTATCCGGAAGGCCCCGAAATATGCCAGAAAAATTGCTGTAAATAGCTTGATCTCATATGGATGCCAGCATATGACCTCTAGCCAGTCTGCTAACTTTACTATCTTGTTGAAGTCTGAAGGGCGGTGGCTGTCTACCTGAGGTCCCTCTATTCTGCCCCATCCTTTCATGACATAGGAGATAAGGCCGCTCTGGGTGGGGTCTGAGTCTCCCCGTATTTTTGAAAAATATGAAATTGCTACTAGGTGTCTTTTTGCCCAGTCTCTCTTAAAACCCTGTACATGTGCCCATTTTAAAAATATTTCTATGTCTTTAATCGTTTTTAATTCTACATGGTTTAGACCTGTGGCTTTAAATACTGTTTGTAAGCACTTACTGTACTGAGCTGCGGTAGTGCTTGCCAGTGCTTTTTCAGCCATCTCTGTTAGGAACCCCGAGCCAGGGTTTTTGTTCTCTGTGGGCAGCATGTTGCTGGCACCCGTTTTTGAGGTGCCTGGTTCATGTTGGGCATCCCGGCCTGGGCTCTCTTGCGCTGGTGTTGATGCCGTTATTCTTTTCATCCCATTATTGACCAGCATTCCGCTGGTATTGCTGTCATCTGTTTGCGGCCGTGGGGTGCTAGCTCCCAGAATCTTGGCCACTGAAAGCGAGATAAAGCATCAGCAATATTATCGTCCGCTCCCGCAATGTGTTTTGCCTTGACCACAATGTTTTCTTGTAGTGTGACTGCTGTAATGGCTCGTAGTACTTTCAGCACTAGATGGCATTTGGGAGATCTTCTGTTTATGGAGCCTACCACAGCCATGTTATCGCACCAGACCAAGAGTTCCGTGTTAGCTAGCTGTCTGCCCCAGATGTGTACGGTTAGCCAAATGGGGAATATTTCTAGGAGGGTGATGTTTTTTGTCCACCCTGCAGATTGCCATGCTTTGGGCCAGTGTCCTGCCACCCATTCTGTGTTTAGGATGGCTCCGAAACCCCTGCTCCCGGCTGCATCAGTGAAAAGGACCCTTTTTGACCATGTATTCAATGGCGTGCGCCAAAGTGAGGTCCCGTTGAAGTTTCTGAGGAAATTCCCCCAAATTTCCAGATCTTGCTTCACCTCTTTGCCTAGCCAGATGTGCAGGTTTGGCTTGGTTTATGATTTGATTTTTAGCTCTAGACTTCTGAAGAATATCTTCCCCTGGGGGATGATTCTGGCTGCAAAGTTAAGGCTTCCTGCTAGTGACTGGATGTCCTTTACTGTGCCCTTATCTTTTGCCATTAGGTTTTGTATTTTTTCCAGTAGTTCAGCTATCTTTGCTTTTGGGATTCTGCATAAACCCCCAGCAGAATCTATCTCAATGCCCACGAAGATTATGTTGGTGGCTGGTTTGGTCGTTTTCTCAGTTGCTAGAGGGATGCCCCATAGTGCAGCCATTTTTCCCAGCGTGGCCAGCGCTTCCCTGCATTCCGCTGATTTTGCTGGTCCCATTACCATGAAATCACTGAGGTAGTGTACTACTTTGGTCCCTGGTCTCTGTTTTTGGAATGCCCATTGGAAAAAAGAGCTGAATTGCTCGAATAGGGCACAGGATACTGTGCATCCCATGGGAAGGCATCTGTCAACATAGAATTTTTTTTGAAAGTGAAACCTAACCATTGCTGAGAGTCTGGGTGAACTGGTAGCAGTCTGAAAGCAGATTCAATGTCTAGTTTGGCCATCAGAGCGTCCTTACCGCATTCCTGTATGAGTCTTACTGCTTCCTCCAAATGTGTGTATGACACAGCAGATTCGGTGTGCGGGATGCAGTCGTATAGTGATAGGCCTTCAGGGTAGGACAAATGGTGAATTAGTCTGATTTTCCCAGGTTCCTTTTTGAGGACCAATCCCAGGGGGTATATTATGTAATCCCTGAAAGGCATGGAGTGCCAGGGGCCTGCAATCCTACCTAAATGTAATTCCTTTTCAAGTTTGCTCTCCACTATTTGTGGATTGTCCCTGGTTGACTTCAGGTTTTTGGGGATACTCTGTGTCCCTGATCCCCTGAAGGGGATGGTGAAACCCTTGGTGAAACCTTGCCGGATCAGCTTGCTGGTTTCTCTGTCTGGGTAATTCATCAGTGCTTCTCTGAAATTGTTTGGATTGATGGGGGTTCTACCTGGCTCTAAAAGTGGGGTTGGCGGGGCGGGTTTGTTGTTAATCTTTTGTGTTCTTGACTGGCAGTCTGGTGCACTTGCTTGCTGTGTGGTCACCGTTGCAGTTTGTGCAAGTGTGTTTGTACCAGCATTCCTTCCCCCAAGTGCATAGGTTTTTTCCAAAGTTCCTGCATGGGATATTGGCTTTGTGAGAGTGGTTTTTGTTCTGCCTGTGGGCATTAGACTTAGCCACCCACGGCTGATTCTTCCGAACGGGCTGTGCCCCCTTTTTGTGTTTTTCATTTTCTGAAAATCTGGTGCCTTGTGCATTTTTGTTATTTTTGAATGTTGCTTGGTTGGCCTCTTCCTCCGATGGAGGCTCAGCATTTAGCATGTATAAGTCATTCTGTACCTCGTCCCATTCTATGGCTGATCTTTCTGACATGCTCCACCTGAATCTAATATCATATGCTAGCCAGTTTTTTTCCTTTTTGAGCGATTTTTACTTCTCTGATTTTGTTCATGTATGCCCATAGTTTTCTACCATCCTGGGGGAATTTTTCTTCGTATATGGTTGCCAGTATGGCGAAAGATTGCAACCAGTTGTTCCAATTCTGCTCTACTTGGGCGTTTCTGGCTATTCTCCTCTATCTTTTTGGGATCCCTAAAATCATCTTTCCCTTTTCATTGGGCTTCTATAAGTGAAACATTTTTCGATGAACTCTTTTGCCCATATAGCTTCTTTGATTGTAATGTCAATGTTCCATGCCAGGCATCTTTTGTATCTATTCAGGATTTCTGTCTGGAAGAATTTCAGCCTTTGGTCTAAATGGTCACTGCTAATCATGACCATGTCTGATGAGCTGTTGTTGCTTGTACCTGTCTGGCATGGTGCGCTTGCATTGGGGGTTGCCCATGTTTTTAGTGCACCTGTTGGGTCTGGTGTTGCCGCTGTTGTTGTCAGTGGACCTATGGCGGCTGCTGTTGGTGCTGGAGGAGGTGGTGGTGTTGGAGTTGTTGGTATTATTGCGGGTGGGATGGGGTTTATGATGGTGATGTCGGGTTCTAGTGGTATGCTGTAGTTTGTAGGCCAGGGCCTGCCTGAGGGGGGGGGGTTGTTGTTTGCCCCTGATTGCGAGCAATAATTGTTGCATTTCACTCATGTTTTCACATAATTTTGACAGCTTTTTGTTACCTTTTCCCATGCCCTCTGTCTATTTCCTTTTCTTTGGTGGTGATGGATCCTCCTCCAGGCCGGGTGGCATGGGTGCCCCTTCTCTTGGTAAGCCATATATGTTTTCTCTGACCCAGGCCCACCCGTAGTGTTCGGCTGCCTCGATTGCTGCTAGTAGGTGAGGAGATTTGGGTTTCTGCGGCAGGGTTGTGGGTTCTTGCGGTTTTCCTTTGGGGGCTATTGCTCTTTGCCTGTTTGAATGGAAAGCAATGTAATTGGTGTAACTAAAAACAGCTGATGTTATTACAGTTGACCGTCCTATGTACGGTTTGCTTATTGCTTCCTTCGAACTTGATTTGATAATTCAGCATTTATATAGAGCTATGAGGAAATTCGGGCAACTGGGCGCTGTTTGTTATATGCCCATGGTGTGTGATGCACCTCTATTGACCTGGGAGGATGAAAGGCTGATTTCTGCCCTGTCGGGACTCAGACCTGTGTCAGCAGGCTCTGCTCGATTGTCAAAATTTAGCGCTATATTTGCACTTACCTTTGCTAAAGGTAAGTTGGTAAAAAACTTTATTGTTGTTGCCCGTTTTGGGTAACTTGGCTGATGCTGCGCCAGGAATTTGTCAACAGTTCGAGTTCCTTGTACTGATCGTTTTACCCCTTGTACTTAAATGCGCTTTTTTATGTTTGTAAAAATTGCGCCTGGAAAGCTGTAAATGCTTTGTCAATTTGTATTTGATTGCCTTCTGTTAAAGCGTATGTCACGCAGAAAACGTATTACCCTTCTATTTAAAACGTACTGCCTGACTGGCGTACCCTGGGATATATTAAATCTAAATCTGCGCTGTGCGGCGGGTGTGGGATTCGATGCAGCGTAATCTTGTTTGCAAGACATCCGCGTTGCCAGTGCGCTATGCCCAGATCTCTGTCATTTCTTGTCTTTATGCAAGAACCTATGTGCCTGAGCTTGATAGTACGGGGCAGTGTGAAACTGTTGCCCAATGCTCTTTGTTGCTTAGCTTTGTAATTGACTTTAAAACAACAAAACATCCATTCTAGCTAAGTATGCTGTCTGCGTAGCTGAACGCGACATTTAATGAAGCTGTGCTGGTTTACGCTCTTCGATGTTTGGGAGACAACATTTGTTTTAGTAATTGCAGGAAGCCTCTACATTCGACCGGCTGCCAGCGGGATGTTTATCTTTAAAGTTTACCGGCTAACTAAATGGTATTTCATTTGTTTCAAAGCCCGGCGCAGGGTCTGGGTGTACCTACTTGGATGAGAAACTGACACGCTGCATGCGCTGGGCTTCTTTGTTGTTTTTCTCCGCGTGCTTGGGCCGACCTCTTGATGACCTGCTCTTCAGTGTGCCATGCAATCCTTCAGACTCGTTTAGGCTCCAGTTCCGCCGCTCGTCTGAAAGGAGTTTGTTTGTTTAGAGCAGTGCGATGCTCTGAAAGGAAAAAGACGCTGCGACTGCAGTGAACTTTTGAGATTACCCAAGAAGCAAGATTGGAGGACGCTGAGTGAACAGCGAACCTCCTGTTTGTTTGGGTCCCAGGTCAGGGTCCACAAACGGATTGTGTTTTCCTGGAGGGTGCTGCTCTCATTTATAAGACCCAGGGGAGCCCTGGGTCTTTGATGTGCATAGTGGAGGAGCTGTAGTCCAGCCCCCTGGCCGGTTTAGCCAACTGTCTAGGCCCCCTGATGGGGGGACAGGTCTTTGAACCTGCACCCTGCCTAACTGTTATTTCTCCTGGTGCTTAGCACCTTGTTGCTTCGTGGAAGGGTGAGGTGATTGTTCACACCTCACCCTTCCTTTGCTTTGCGTGTCAGAGACTGCGTGTCTCTGTGATCGTGGGGGGAGAGGAGCAGGCATGGGGGTGGGGGCTGCCCCTCTCCCTGGCCTGCCAGATGGTAACAGCAGTTACCCTGCCTCGCCTTGGACGGCCCTGCGGCATTGCCCAACACTGGTGCAATGTCTGCATTGTCCAGTGATGGGCAATAGAGCGGGATGGCAAATGCTCACAGCACATTCTCACAGTGAACTTTTGAGATTACCCAAGAAGCAAGATTGGAGGACGCTGAGTGAACAGCGAACCTCCTGTTTGTTTGGGTCCCAGGTCAGGGTCCACAAACGGATTGTGTTTTCCTGGAGGGTGCTGCTCTCATTTATAAGACCCAGGGGAGCCCTGGGTCTTTGATGTGCATAGTGGAGGAGCTGTAGTCCAGCCCCCTGGCCGGTTTAGCCAACTGTCTAGGCCCCCTGATGGGGGGACAGGTCTTTGAACCTGCACCCTGCCTAACTGTTATTTCTCCTGGTGCTTAGCACCTTGTTGCTTCGTGGAAGGGTGAGGTGATTGTTCACACCTCACCCTTCCTTTGCTTTGCGTGTCAGAGACTGCGTGTCTCTGTGATCGTGGGGGGAGAGGAGCAGGCATGGGGGTGGGGGCTGCCCCTCTCCCTGGCCTGCCAGATGGTAACAGCAGTTACCCTGCCTCGCCTTGGACGGCCCTGCGGCATTGCCCAACACTGGTGCAATGTCTGCATTGTCCAGTGATGGGCAATAGAGCGGGATGGCAAATGCTCACAGCACATTCTCTTCCCTAGAGTAATGCACGCATGTGTCACTCTGCATACATGCACTTTGCCTCTGCTTGGGCCCTGACCCGACTTTTTAATTTACTTTCCTTCCCCCGTTTGGCACAGGTTGCACAACCGACTGTCACTGTATAATGCTGTAAATGATCACATGCCTGGGAACATAAATTCCCAACCAACCCTCTAAGCTGTGTGCTTTATTGTCTATTGCACATTTTTGGGTTGTCAAAGTGGCTTGCCACATCCCTCAGTGAATGCATAAATAAAGACAGTATTTGCTGCAGTAAAAACCTGTAAGTAGCTTCCATAATAAGCACTACCTGTGGTATATGAATCACTCAATGAACTGCATTTGTTATCAGGTTTTAGATAAACCATACACGTATTTAGAAGTACCAAAAGGGGGAAATTCAAATAAAATTACATTTCAGCGGTAGTAGTGTGTACAAAGAGACCTTAATCGAAACTGTCTCTTAGTAAAGGCACAACATCGTGACCCTTATGCCAGCACTTACAATTATCTATTTAGAAATCAAACTAAACACAAACCATCATAGTATGGTACAAAGGTTCAAAGTAGCCAATTGGCCCAGGTCAGGAGAAGAACCCCTGGGCAATGTTGGCTTTCTAGTGACACAGGACCTTGCTTGCTGTGACTTGTAGGCTCAAACTTATAACGGATACATTGAAACTACAAGTGCCAGCATGCAAACATCTGTTGGTCCACAAACCAGAGAATTTAAGGTGCTCTGGATGATTGTAGGCCAGCTAAGAACTCTGCTTAGGTGTATTTTCCTTTGAGGGTGGAGGTCATCAAGGGCATTTAAATTCGATGAAACATGATAACCATTCTTCTTAAGGTGCTAGGTAACACTCACCCCAATATAACCGGGATATGGCAAGTGTTGAAGTTCTGTGACCTTATAATGGAAAAGGGTCTGTAGATGCTTGTCTCCATAATTATAATTATAATAATTATAAGTGGTTATTTATAATGCAGTTAATACCCAGAGGTTTCTAAGCAGGACCCAGGGATCGAACCAGTGTTGCTTCACGTCAGCTTGCTTCCAAGGGAGCACATTGCCCCTGAGCTATCCTCCCGGTGACAGTAACCTCTGGACACTAACCTCTCCATTGGCCCTCAATATCCCAGTCAGGCACGTTTGAAGTGCCTTGTCCCATATTTGGTCCTGAAGTAATGATTTCTTTCACAAATGACACAGACATTGTTGGAGAGTGGGCCACGACATGCACTGAGGCAACCACAGCTCTTATATCACCAAAAAGAAACATCTTCCCCCTTGCTGAACTCCTTTTGCACCCACTCTATCAGCTAAGAAGTAGATGTGAGACTCCGACAGCACCCTGTGCATATATGTCCTTTCCTTTCTTCATTGAATTGGCATTCTTTTTTATTTTTTTACTTGTTTATTCATTAAAAACATGTTTTTCAACCTGAACAATTCATTAAAAAAAACATAACAATATAATCAGGTAAAACAATTGATAACAATTACATATTTCATCAAGAGAACAAAAAGAAACCAAAGCAATAAAAACAGATAAAATTATTTATCATGTCTATCAAGCATCAAACTATCCAAAGAATGTACCAACGAAACTGCAATTGAAGTAGGTAACCCATACAGAATTTTTTTCCAAACAACGACACAATCAATATATTCACAAATGGTAAAAAAACTTCTTAAAATACAAAAGTCTTTTTGTTTTAAGGGCAGGACATTCAGAAAAAAGGTGCTTCAAAGACTCTAAAATGCCAATTTTTTGACAGAATCTACATATGGCCTAGTCCTCCTGTATAATCTTACGTCTAAGGAGAATTTCGCTAGATTCCATCGAAAACAGACAAAATATTTTCTAGTCTTCGGGAAAAGGAAAATCTTCAGGTGGGGTGCAAGAGTCCCAAACTTCTCATGTTCTCCCTTTCAGTGAGTTAAGCTGACATATCCAGGCATTAGATCAGTGGTATATCACCAGTGCATCATATACATGGATCTTTTGCTCCAACAGACTCATTCAGAAGATCATTCTGTGTACTACAATTCGCCAGCAATATTAGCAAACACATTTCAGCATATTCCACCGATGTGGCATCCTGGCCTCCTTCAATCTCATATCCCAAGTCACTATATAGGGAGTTGCCACGGGTTATTAGGAATGTTCGATATAATAACAAGTTAAACCACTAGCCTCTCATTTTTAGCAAGCTCAACCCTAATTTTAATCTTATTGCTGCTAGCAGAACCACATTCGGGATCCCAAGTGCTGCATGCCAAATAACTCCTTCGAGCACCGTAAAATAGCCTAATGACCAATCTTTTAGTAGTTTGATGCCATACAGTAATTTAGGACACGCTTTACCCTCATAATACTTGACAATAACCATTGTAAGGCAAAACCAGTGCAATCCACAAGCAAAACATTGTCAGCGTATGCTAACCAACACAAAGACAATTTCCCCACTCAAGGAGAAACAAAAGCTGCCTTTTCTAAAGTTTTCCCAACATCCGCGATATAAGGGTTAAATAGGCAGGGGGCCAAGATGCACCCCTGCCTTAAACCATTAAAAGTTGTGATTTCTTGTGATAAAGCTCACTCAAAATGTAACCTAACTTGGACATTTGAGTCATGTGTAACCTAATTCTGACCTTTGACAGGCCATTGGGAAATCAGACAATTTCTTCCATAGCCTCAATCTTGACACTCCCTTCATCACCAGATCTTGCCCAGTATGAACTCATTTAAATGTGTACCATAGCCCTTACGGAAACCAGACTGATTTTTCCTTATAATTCCCGCTTACTCTGCCAACTTTCAAGATGTTTCAATACCAGACTCGCAAAGATCTTACTGTCTGAGTCTAGTATTGATATCGGGCAGTAATTATTGGGATCCGATCTACAGCCATGCTTATAAATGGGGATAACAAAGGCTGTTGACCAGGTGCTAGGAAAATTACCAGTTTGAAGTATGTCGTCAAAGAGAATTTTTAAGATACCTGCCCACTTTCGGGCTTAAAAAGACAATTCGAGGTTCTATTGGGCCTAGGTGCTCTAGACTTGCTTGCTTGCTGGATAAGATCAAAAATATCCTCCACTTTGTAATTCAGGGCCCCCTAATGCAAAATACATTCCAATGAATGCATGAGAATGTATTTTTTATTAAAGAGAGAGGCTATGGAAATTGTCGTGTATCGTGACAGGTGCACACATTCTAAATGTAATGCTGTTATGAGAAAAACTTAATTAAGTTTCAAAATGCATGTAACCCAAGTGTACATTTGAGAACATATACAGGGTTCTGCAACCCTTAGCTCTCCAGAGGTTTTGGACTTCAGATTGCATGATCCATCTCCATTGACTATGCTGGCTAGGGCTTATGGGAGTTAATGTCCAAAACATCTGGAGAGCCAAAGGTTGCTGACCCATGGCATATAACATGGGTGAGGAGGTTGAGAGGGAAGGTAGGCTCCATTTTCATAACTGAATGTCTTCTGTACACTTGAATCCCTAGGCATATGTGTATGGTCATGAGAGGGGTGCAGAAAATGAGTAGCAGGACGGTGACCAGCAGCATGATTGGCGTCTTCCGCAACGACCCGAAAACCAGAGAGGAGTTCCTCAGTGTAATCAAGGGCTGACCTGCGCGTCTTCCGCCGCTGCCGCACAATGTTTACGAATCATGTTTATGTTTACAGTCTGTCTGTACATGAATGTTTGGTCATTTTAAAGAGTGCTATTAAAAGGTTTTTGAAAAATGTTCTTTTGCCACTTCTTATACTCCTGTGTCCTGGCTCTTTGGTTTTATTTGTAATGATTTATAGATTCGTGGTGCAAGAGAACGCTTGTTATTTTTTTGTTGGAATGCACATTCCCCTTTGCTTTTCTAGTCTTGGGTACGACAGTGTTTTGAATGCAAATACTATGTCATTTCTTGTAGGCAGTGATGCCATCAGAAAGGTTGGTGCTGTGCTCTGAAGAGGCAAATGCTGGTCTGAAAACACATCTTGTTGTTTTGAAGCCAAAGGTATTCACATCTGCCGAGGGATGAACACCAATGTGAGGTTACGGTGGAACAGACAGAAGCTATAGTTTGAAGACAAGACGTGGTGCTCTTGCAGAAACTAAGGGGCAAGACACCAAGAGGAAGAGACAGGCCGCCTACGCAGGGCTCTGCAATCTCTGCTTCTCCAGATGTTTCTCAATGACCCACCACCATTGACTGTTCTAGGGATGACGGGAACTGTTTTCCAAAACATCTGGAGATGCGCTGGTTAAAAACTCCTACCTTAGAGTATCAAATCTGCACTGAGTTCTAAAATTATGCATCTAAATTTCATAATCCAACTAGTTCATAGCATGTTGTACTGCTGACTAGTGTGTTAAAAAAGGTCAGAATTGCACCTTGGGGTGTATGGACATTGTCCAAATAGATCCCGGCTGCTTATCTTTCATGTTGTTTCATTATAATAAAAGCCTTTCAATGTCTGGACCCTTTAGCCAGCAGGGGTTTCCTGCTCCCAGTTCCTCTGCCTTCTCCCCAATAGCCAGACAAGACTTTGGGATCCCTGTCACCACAGAGCTGTGTGATAAGCATCTATTCCATCTTACTCGTGTCTGCACCAATCCTTTGCATAATAAGGACCAGGGATGCAGAGGTCAGTGCATTTCTACCTTGCAATAGTGAGAACCCGTAGCAATAGGTAGGCAGTGACACCGGGCCTCCATGCCAGGCCTCAAATCTTATCAGTTACTTATACGAGCTATAATGATATGAGACACAATTGCATGTATTTATGAGGACAGGTAAAAAGATACGTCAATGCTAAAAACAGTTTTTGACTCAGATTCCAATACTATTTTTAATAACCGCTGCAATGGGATCAGCGCTTGTACCATTTGCAGTGGATGACTCCTTTAACGAGCCAATTGGATTGATACTCTGTATTCAGATTTAGAACAGGCCCACGATGAACAAAGCAGTGCATATGAAAGTATCATGAACAAATTAAACTTATTCACAAGCACTGGGAGATCCTCTGCAAATAGTGCCTTCTGCCGCCCCTGTGCTGCTTCATGAAGGCACCGCAGCAATTAATTAAATCTACCACAGGAAGCGGGGAAGGTGAAGCGGCCCGGCTAGGATCTTCTCGCGTGACATTGTTGGCCCTTGGGAACAGAGCTAGCATTACAGCAGGGCAAGTCTAAAAACGCCATTGCTGCCACAGGCCATCTCACCGAGCCGCACCACAATTCAGTGCCCTTGAATGTTCTCCTGGCAAATCTTTATCTGGGAGGCACAGAGTGAGGCCTGTTGGGGCGCCGCTTCTTCCCGAAGCGTCCCCTTGTAGAAGGCCCTGCGTGTGCAGGAATGATACGCGGGAGAGGGGGTATGATGCAACCTCCTTTATTAAACTCATCGGCGGAACTGCCGAACCTGCCCTCGTCCCTCCCCTTCCCCTGACGTCACGTCCGGGACGTCATGTCCTGTGGGACCCAACGGGGGTCCGCCCACACAACGATGCGGGCAACCTGACATCTCCCCCCTTTTTAACATGCGAGTTGAGGGGCTCCTCTCTTACCCCATCTCCTCAATGAGTCGCGTTGGCTTCATGCGACTCCTCTGCGGTCGTGTTGTCTTGATCGGGGTTGGTCCGTCCCTGGCGAGTGCGGGGAGGGGTGCCTCGCCTTCTGACTCTTCCCCGTCTCCTTGGTACGCTTCTTCGCGTGGTCTGTCCTCATCGCTGTCTCTGTCCCAGGTCCATTCACCTGCTGGAGTCAGTCTGACTCGTTTGAAGTGCGAGCTGTTCCTGGTTACCATTGAACAGTCATCCCTTTGTGCTGTGACCATAGAGCCCTTCTTGTGTGTCACGACCAGAGGTGTGGGTGCAAAGTTGGCTTCTTCTTTCCGATTCTTGGGTTGCCTGAGCCATACTTCGTCTCCTGGTTGCATTATGTTCTCCCGAGCTCTTCTTTTCCTGTCTGTGATCTCTTTCGTCTTTGCTTTCCTCGCGGTGTCATTTGCTTGCGCTTCTTGTTCTAGCGGTGTCAGTTCTTGTGGTCTCGGGTCTTCAGGTAATCTCGTGGTGATCGGTCTTCGGAACATCAGGTCTGCGGGGCACACTCCCGTCGTGCTGTGGGGCGTGTGCCTGTATTCACGTAGTAATTGATTGAGGGCCTGTTCGAATGGCTTGTTTTGCACATGGGCTATTTGGAGGGTCCTCTTTATGTTGGTCATGAAACTTTCGACCATGCCGTTGGCCTGTGGCCATCGGGGGGTTATACGTCGATGTTGAAACCCCATGTACTTTGCGAATTGCTGAAAGTCTTGACTTATAAATGTGGGACCGTTGTCGGACTTTATGATCTTGGGGATGCCATATGCAGAGAGCATCCTGTCAAGAGCTGGAATGACACATGATGTGGCACTGCTCTCTACTATTTGGGCGTCCGGGTATCTTGAATGTTCATCCATAAGTACGACCACGTGTGTCCCGTTGTTCAGTTGTCCGAATAAGTCTACTGCTAGCTCCTCCCACATTTTGTTTGGCAGCGGTGAAGATTGTAATGGGTTTGGGTGTGGCGGGGGCGCCACTTGCGCACACACGTGGCAACTTCCTAGAATGGTTTCTACCAAGCGATCGAGTTGAGGGAACCAGACTTTCTGGCGAAGGAGGCGCTTTGTGGCGACTACACCTCTGTGTCCTTCATGCGCTAGGTGTACTATTCTCTCCCGGAGCGTTCTCGGGATGATGACCTTGCAACCCTTTAGTATGATGTTGTCCTCTAGCACGGTCAGCTCTTCCCGGACTTGGTCCAGCCACTTGATGTCTTCCCTCGTGGTGTCCGATTCACCTCTGGCTTGATGTTTCATGGGGGTCGTCTTGTCCATCTGTAGGCAGTGTCGAGCGATTTGCAGCGCTGGGTCTGCCTCTGATTGTATCGATAGCTCCAGCCACCCTACTGGGAGTGGTTGCAGGTGATGTATGATGTAATTTATGTATGCGTCCGCTATGGACGGTTGAGACGCCGTCGTGGACATGGGATGCCGGGAGAGGTAATCCGCTGGGTTTTCTTCCTTTCCTGGCCGGTGGTGTATCTGGAACCTGTAGTCCTGTAAGCGTAGGCCCCATCTGGCAATTCTCGTGGCATCCTGGCCTTCGGGCTGCCGTATATGGTAAGCAGTGCCTGGTGGTCCGTGATGATGGTGAACTCCTTGCCAAACAGGAAGAGATGAAAATATTCACAAGCCCAGACGACCGCGAGGCTCTCTTTTTCGGCCTGTGAGTATGCCTGTTCCATGGTCGTCAGGCTCCGGCTGGCGTATGCTACCACATGTGTGATATGTGGCTCCCTGGGATCTTTCTGGGTCAATATGGCGCCGAGTCCCACCGGGCTGGCATCCACTATTAGTTCGGTGTCGCGGCTGGCGTCAAAGTATGCCATGTCTTCTGCCTGTGCGATGGCCTTCCTTATTGCTTCGAACGCTGCTTGACACTCCTTCGACCATGTGAATGGCGTGTCCTTCCGGGTGAGTAGGCGCAGGGGGTTACTGACTGTGGCGTAGTCTTTCAGGTATCTGGAGCAATAGCTGGCCAGTCCTAGAAACGACCTGAGGTCGGTGGTGTTCACGGGGGGCGTGGCTGAGTTGAGGGCCTCTACTTTTTCCGGGTCGGGACTCATGCCTTTATCCGAGAAGATGTGCCCGAAAAATCTCAGAGATCCTTTCGAGAACTCGCACTTGGATTTGTTCAAGGTTAGCCCTGCGTCGTCCAGCGCTTGGCATACCCTGTGTAGTGCCAGGTCATGTTCTTCCTGTGATTTGCCGTAGACTAGGACGTCGTCTGAATAGTTCAGACAGTTGGGGACATGTCTGATGACCTTGTGAATCTCCTCCTGAAAGATCTCGGCGGCCGAGGATATGCCGAAGCTGAGTCTTTTGTATTGAAACAGGCCGAGATGAGTGACGAATGTGGTGATGTAACGGGATTCCGGTGCGATTTCAATTTGGTGGTATCCTTTTGTAAGGTCTAACTTGGAGAAGACTCTCGCCCCATGGAGGAGCTGAATCATGTCCGTGATCCTGGGCGCTTGATGCCTTTCCCTTTCAATGGCTGTGTTGGCTCTGCGCATATCTACGCATAAACGTATGGATCCTTCTGGTGACTTCTTGGGGACGGGGACGATGGGCGATACCCATGGCGTCGGACCCGATACAGGTTCTATGACGTTCATTTTGATGAGTTTGTCCAACTCCTCTTCCACCTGTCTCTGGATATTAAACGGAATGCCTCGATAGTGTTGGGCCACTGGTTTGACCTGAGGGTTAATGTGGAGGTGTACTTTCCGGTTTCGCAGCTTGCCTAGGCCGGTGAAGAGCTTTGGGAATGATTGTTCGATTGAGTCCGGTTTTGTAAAGTACTTGTGGGCCATCAGCTGGTATAAGATGTGTACTAGTCCCATGTTACTGCTGTCCGGAAGCTCAGTATACATCCACTGTTAGCTTCTGTGTCTAGAATGTACAGCGGGATCTTTGCAGCGTGCCCTTTATGTGTGCACCTGGCTGTGATCATGCCTTTGTATGGCAGGGGTGTCGTGGAGCCATAGGGGTATATGTCCACCATGGCCTTTCTGATTTTAGGCTGTGTGGTCAAGGACTGATATGCGCTTTCACTAATAATGTTGACCGTCGCTCCGGTATCCACGAGAAACTTCAGTGGTGTGTCAGTCACTTGAAGTGTCAAAATGGGGTTGTGTTGGGTGGCCGCCGTGTTGTCCTGTAGGGCCCACATGTAACCTTTCCTCCTCTGATCCTCTTCTGACGATGGGGTGTCAGTACTGGTGGGGGATCTGGTCTCAACGTATCTTACAAAACGCCAACTGTGTGATCGTCTCGTGTCCTCTGACGAGCGTTTATCTTCGCGTGTGTATCGGCTTCTGCGGTCGCTGTCTTCTTTCCTGGCGCGCCGTCTTTCGCTGTCCACTGCAGGTCTGGGTGGGCTCTGGGGTGTGGGCCGGCGCCTTTCTTGGTAGCGATGTTTGGGAGTTGTGTGGGTTGGGGCCTTCTTGCACATGGCCCTGTAGTGGTCCATTCCCCCACATGCGGCGCACTTTTGCCATACGGCCGGGCATGTCCCTGTGTGTGGGTATTCATAACCACATTTAAAACATGTGGCATCGGGGTGTTTGTTGCCTTGATTAGGGTGGGTATACAGTTTATTGATCGACTCGGTGTTGTCACTGTGTTGGTGTATGGACACTTTTCCTAGGCTGTCTAATTGCGAGTCCACCGCTGCTTCCATGCGGGCCAGCGCCAGGATTTCTTCTAGCGATCGTTGTTTCTGTAGGAGCTGCTTACGAAAAGGCTGCGAGAGGCACCTGGCTATTACTTGGGACCTGAGTGCCTCTTCATTGGAGTATCTATGGAATTCGCAATGTTTCAGTTTGATGCGGAGGCGCATCACAAAATTGTCTATTGATTCCCCTTTTTCCTGTCTTGTTGTGTGGAACATGTCGCGCTCATAATCCACGTTTGTATGTGGTGCAAAGTATTCGGACAGCTTGGCGTGTAGCTCCCCGTATGTGACTGTTTCTACATTCAGCAGCTCCCCCGCAATGTCTCTTACCGGGGGTCCCACTGCCATGAACAGTGTATTTTTCAACCTCGTGTCGTCCGTCAATCCTATGGCACCTGTGTAGAACTTGAAGTCCCGTAGCCATATATTCCATCTGGGCCCAAGATTAGCGGTATCTCTAATTTCGAATGGGTTGGGCATGTGCATGACTTCGGCTGCTCCTTCCTGGTGTGTATGCTGGCTGTTGTCCTGTGCTGTGTCACCGTTTGCAGGCGCAGATCCTACCCCTCCCGAGGAGGATGCTGGTGTGGTCGCCGTGTCCGACATAACTGCGTTGCAGTGAAGAGTTCGTGTGCCGATGTGCTGTGGCACCTGGAGCTGTACTTGGGCAGCTGCGGCAGCACTTCTGCTGCGTGTAGTGAATTACCTTCCCCACCTCACCGCTTCCTTGTGGTGTGGCCTTATTTCTTGACCTGCGCAGCCTCACGCCGCATGTGGGAGGGAGGTCGTGATTGGCACAAGAGGACGGTTTCCTCTGGCGCCACTCTGCAACGCTCACCTGATTCCCGCAGAGGCGCCGGTCTTGACTGGGTGAATGCCGTATCTTCAAAGGTGATGTGTAACACACGGTTGGCTCTTTGGGCTGGACCTCTGTGCACTGTATGTCTGACTCGAAGAGTAAGATGTCTGCAGATAGAAAATATGGGATTAATGAACTGGGGTTATTGGGTGCCTCTCTCCTCTTCCCTTTCTCTTCTCCTGTAGAACCCCAAAGGTTAACGCCCTCACCTTAGGTAAGTGAACACCGAGCTCTCCATCTGCCTCGGGGCAGGGTGCCGTAACCAGTTTCTTCACTGGATAAGGGTGCAGGCCTCTTGACCTCAGAGGACTGCTGTCCGTCGTTAACTGCACGAACGGTAAGTTCTGGGCACTTCAAATGTCTTAAAGTCTTTTGTAATGATATCTCTTGTTTTGCAGGGTTCCGGCGATGGCGGATGGCGGGCTGATGAGAGTTGATGATCGAACCCGCGTGCGGAATAGAAGCGCCTGGAAGCACGTAAGTAAGCGCTTGTAGCCTGCTTCACGATGCGCACTAACTGTCCCTTTTATCTTGCAGGTACAAGTTCGGAGCTTTAGAGAAGCTGAAGGGTGCTGGAATACCCACTGGATTCGGCGTGGGAAGGTGTAATGGCACGTGAGTAATAAAGTTGCCCAATGTCTTTAAACGCACCTTCTTTTGTCTTTCAGATGCGGGATGCAGCGCCGAAGGCCTCCGGAGCGTGCGAAGAGCTGGTAAGCTTTTGTCTTTCAGATGCCGGAATGCAGTGCGAAGACCTCCGGAGCATGCGAAGAGTAGGTAAGCCTTTGTCTTTCAGATGCCGGAATGCAGCGCGAGGCGTTGGTGACAGCCGATGGACCAGGTAAGAGATGCGCTGCCACTGAAGACCGTAGTGCTAACCTGTTCTTTCTTTGTCTTTACAGGTGCTGCTGAAGACTGGATTCCAGGATGGTAAGCCTTTGTTCCCTTAGGCCCAGGATCAGAAGCAGAAGACACGATGAGCGTTCTGCTGCAGAGAATGCAGAATAACGCAAAGCAAGATTCATCCATCGGGTGTGGTTTAAATAGCCTCCTGTAGTGCTTAGGTGTCTCCTTCCACAGCCACGCCTAGGTAAGAAAAGAGTTCCTGCTTTCCAGAAGAGTTCCAGTGTTCTGAACCTAGGGAGTGGCTCCTGCCCCACCCAACAGGAAAAGTAGTCCCAAACAGAAGAGGATCAGGGGTTCAACTGGCAGGTAAGTAAGCAGCATGGTCTGCTGCAGGTAAGTCCACCCAAGCATTATGAGCCCGGCGCTTCCAGCGCTGGGACTGGGCATCTTTATGAGCCTGGTGCCACTGGCGCCAGGACAGGGTCCAAAAGGTCCCAATTGGGACTGGCTGGCACTCGGAACCGGGGTTATGGGTCTGCTTCCAAGGGAGTCGGGCAAGTCCTGAACTTTTGGAAGCAGAGATCATGACAGCACCCCCCCTCAAGGCCCCTCCCAAACCGGGCTTCTCCGGGGGTTTGGGCTTGTTAGGAAATGTTCGATGAAATCTTTTGATTAGACGAGGCGCGTGGACATATTCTGCAGATTCCCAGGATCTTTCTTGGGGACCGTAGCCTTTCCAGTCAATCAGGTAAAATAGTTTAGATTTGGAGATCCTGGAATCCAGGATGCTTTTGACTTCAAACTCGAGTTCTCCATCAACTAGAATAGGTTTTGGAGATGTAGTTAGTCGGGTTTGAGGTTGCACGGGTTTTAATAGAGAGACGTGGAAGACCGGATGTATCTTCATGTGAGGGGGCAAGTCCAACTTGACCGCTACTGGATTTACTATGGTAGTGATGGAATAGGGACCAAGGTATCTTGGGTTGAATGTGCGTGGTCCTTTTAGAGGTAGATATTTGGTGGATAACCAGACTTGATCTCCTACTTGATATTGGGGGGCTTCCTTCCGATGTTGGTCTGCTCCTTTCTTGTATTGTTTTTTAGCCCTTTGAAGGTGAGAAACGGCTTCCTTAAAGGCTTGGGTGATTGTAGAATGCAGGTGGTCTACTGCTGGTGTTCCAAGATCTTGGAGTGGATCCAACTCCGAAGTTCGAGGGTGACTACCGTATAAAAGAAAAAACGGGGTCTTCCCAGTTCCAGAGTGGACAGAGTTATTGTAGGTATATTCGGCTATCCAAAGGATATCTTTCCAAGTTTTTTCAGTTTGTTGTAGCATGCAGCGCAAATACTGTTCCAGAGTTTGATTGGTCCTCTCGGTTTGTCCGTCGGTTTGAGGGTGGTGGCTGATCGAAAGTCTCACATCAATTTGAGCCGACCGACAGCAACTTCGCCAAAAATGAGAAATAAATTGACTACCTCGATCCGAAATTAGAACTGAAGGAAAACCGTGCAGTCGGACGATGTTTTCGAGAAATTCTCGGGCCAGAGTTGCTGCTGTTGGTAAGCCTTTGAGTGGAATGAAATGCGCCATCTTGGAGAATAGGTCACGATTACTAGGATCGTATTGTATCCGGAGCATGGAGGTAGATCGGTGATGAAGTCCATAGAAAGCGTATGCCAAGGGCGAGGCGGGATGTCAATAGGGCGTAAGAGGCCGGCTGGTTTTTCCTTTTGACTCTTGTTTAGGGCGCATACTCCACAGGACATTATAAAGTCTCTGATATGTTTTTTCCAAGACGGCCACCAGAAGTAGCGCTTGATCTTTTCCGAGGTCTTGGTCATACCGGGATGTCCTTCCATTAAAGAATCGTGATAACAAGAGATTACCTTTTTCTGTAAATCTGTGCTGGGCAGGTATAACCGTTTTTGGAAATATAATAGGTTGTCCTTCACCGTAAAGTCCTTTCCCTGCAGATGCCAATTCTGTATGTCTGCTGGAGTTACCAGTAGCCTGGCTTTATCCTTAACTTCCTCTATGGATTGTGTGGCGATTACACCTAGAATTCTTTGTTCGGGAATGATAGGTACAGGTTTAGGATTGATCAAATGTTCTTCCACTCCCATCCGAGAAAGGGCATCAGCTTTACCGTTTTTTGTACCAGGTCGATAGGTAATTATGAAGTCAAACTCGGCAAAGAATAGTGCCCAACGGAGTTGCCTAGAGGATTGAGCTTTTGCGGTTTTCAAATATTGCAGGTTTCGGTGATCTGTAATCACAGTAACGGTGTGTCGGGCCCCCAGAAGATAATGCCGCCAAGCCTTAAAGGCGGACTTGATAGCTAGAAGTTCCTTATCAGTAATAGTGTAATTGATTTCAGGAGGCGAGAATTTGCGGGACCAAAATGCCACGGGATGCAACTGATTGGTTACTGGGTCCTTTTGTGATAGAACTGCCCCCATGGCAAGGCTCGAAGCATCAGTTTCAACGATGTAGGGGAGTTCTGGGCGAGGATGTTTTAAGATCGGTGCAGAGATAAATCTAGTCTTCAAATTCTGGAAAGCTTGTTCCGCCTCGGTAGACCATTCAAAACGTTTGTTTTTCTTTAACAAGGCGGTGATGGGCTGGACTATTCGAGAGAATTCGGGGATAAACCTGCGGTAAAAGTTAGCGAAGCCTAACATGCTTTGAACACCTTTTACGGAGGATGGCGATGGCCATTTGAGAATTGCATCGACCTTCTTTGAATCCATACGCACTCCGCTAGGTGATAATATGAATCCCAAGAATTCAACTTCAGTCACGTTGAAAACACATTTTTCCAACTTAGCGAAAAGTTTGTGTTGACGCAATCTCTCGAGGACCATTTTCACGTGTTTCCGATGTTCAGTTTCCGATGAAGAATAAACGAGGATGTCGTCAATGTAAACAACAACACACACATCTATGAGCTCTCTGAGGACATCGTTCATAAAATATTGAAAGGCGGCCGGGGCATTGCAAAGTCCGAAGGGCATGACCTGATATTCAAATAGCCCATACTTGGTGCGGAAGGCCGTCTTCCATTCATCGCCCTCTTTTACTCGTACCAAGTGGTAGGCTCCTCTAAGATCCAGCTTTGTATATTTGCATGCTTTTCTGACTTGGTCCAGGAGTTCAGGGATCAAAGGTAACGGATATCTATTCTTAACGGTGATCTGGTTCAGGGCGCGATAATCTATACAAGTTCTAAGGTCCCCTTCTTTTTTTGGAACGAAGAACAAAGCTGAGGAAGCTGGGGACTTGGAAGGACGAATAAACCCATTCGCTAGGTATTGATCCAGGTATTGTCGGAGGTGAAGATTCTCAGGCTCGGTGAGGGCATAAATTCTACTACAAGGAGGAGTAGATCCAGGTATCAGGTCTATCTGGCAGTCATAAGACCTATGAGGAGGTAGAGAGTTAGCCTGATCCTTCCGGAAAACATCTTGGAATTCTAGGTATTCAGGAGGTAACTGGGGAGCCTCCGAGGAAATTGCTGCCAGTGCAACACCAGGTCGAGGGTGACAAGTAGAGACACATTCTGGAAACTGAACCGTTCTTGCTCGCCAATCGATCTGAGGATTGTGCTTCTCTAACCAAGGAATTCCTAGAATAATCTGGAACTGAGGGGCCTTGATCACATCGAACACGATCTTCTCATGGGGTCCATCTTGACTTACTAGCGTTACTTCTTGGGTGGTATGCGTTACTGGTCCGGAGGCTATCTCCGTACCATCCACCGTAGTAATGACGTCCTTTACAGCCTTTGGACAAAGAGTCAGATTCATCCTCAAAACCATTTCATGATCCACATAATTGCCGATGGCACCGCTGTCGACGTAAGCTTCAATCGCATGTAATCGATCCGGATGTTCAGGGCTAATGAGGACCATAGGTATCACGAAATGTGAGGTCACGGAACTGGTTTTAACGCTCGGCAAGAGGACCTCTATTCTTGTCGGGCAAGGTCGTTTCCCTGCTCAGAGTTTGTGACCCTGGTAACTGCAGCTCCTACTGCCTTCTTGGCTGGTTTCACCGGACAGTCTCGAAGAAAGTGCCCCGAGTTTCCGCAATAGAGGCATAATTGCAGCTGTTTTCTCCTTTCCCGCTCCTTTTGTGTTAGTGGTCCTTTCAGGCCCCCTATTTGCATGGGTTCCCCGGAGTCTACTCCTTTGGTAGGAGTTGGTGGTTTGGAAAATACTTGAGCATCAAACTTGGAACGATCGGCCTTCCTGTTCTGCAGTCTGTGGTCAATTTGAACGACTAAGTCAATATAGTCCGAACAGTCTTGCGGGGATTCACTACTTGGGCTAACACATCTTTGAGCTCTCCACGTAGACCTCTATAAAACAGCGTAATCCTTTTGTCCTCAGGCCATCGAGTTTCCACTATCAGTCTGTTGAAAGACGCAATATAAGCCAAAAGGTCTTGATTACCCTGTCGCAATGAAAGGAGCTCATTGTCCAAGGCCTGCCCCTGTGAATGTCTTGCAAACAGTTTTTCCATACTGAGCTGAAAAGCTTGAAAATCATGGAGAACCGGATCATCTTGATTAACTAGAGGGATCGACCAGTCTGCCGCATTGCCACTAAGGTACGAAAGCACGAAAGCTACCTTAGCTTGATCAGTTGGAAAGGCTGCTGGCCGGCATAAGAAGTGCAACCGGCACTGATTAATAAATACTGCAAACCTCTTTGGGTCACCAGAAAATCGTTCGGGCGGAGCCAGAGGTACATTCCCAGGTAGGTTGATCTGCACTGGGTTCGTAGAGGATGTTGAAGGAAGATTTGCCCCTGATGCGGGTAACGGAGTTTGTCCGGGTTGTGACTGTAGCAATTGTCTAGCGAGATCGTCTGTTCGCTCCTTGGAAATAATCAGTTCCCTTCTTAGAGCATTCGTTTCCTGACGGGCTGCATGCACTTCTGCTCTTAGTTCCCCAGGTAACTGGGCTAGCTGGTCGGTATCCGAGGTTTCCATAGCGCCTGGGTGGGAGTTTTGCGGTAGGCTTTGCGTTCTGTAACGCTCACCTGATTCCCGCAGAGGCGCCGGTCTTGACTGGGTGAATGCCGTATCTTCAAAGGTGATGTGTAACACACGGTTGGCTCTTTGGGCTGGACCTCTGTGCACTGTATGTCTGACTCGAAGAGTAAGATGTCTGCAGATAGAAAATATGGGATTAATGAACTGGGGTTATTGGGTGCCTCTCTCCTCTTCCCTTTCTCTTCTCCCTTAGAACCCCAAAGGTTAAAGCCCTCACCTTAGGTAAGTGAACGCCGAGCTCTCCATCTGCCTCGGGGCAGGGTGCCGTAACCAGTTTCTTCACTGGATAAGGGTGCAGGCCTCTTGACTTCAGAGGACTGCTGTCCGTCGTTAACTGCACGAACGGTAAGTTCTGGGCACTTCAAATGTCTTAAAGTCTTTTGTAATGATATCTCTTGTTTTGCAGGGTTCCGGCGATGGCGGATGGTGGGCTGTTGAGAGTTGAGGATCGAACCCGCGTGAGGAATAGAAGCGCCTGGAAGCACGTAAGTAAGCGCTTGTAGCCTGCTTCACGATGCGCACTAACTGTCCCTTTTATCTTGCAGGTACAAGTTCGGAGCTTTAGAGAAGCTGAAGGGTGCTGGAATACCCACTGGATTCCGCGTGGGAAGGAGTAATGGCACGTGAGTAATAAAGTTGCCCAATGTCTTTAAACGCACCTTCTTTTGTCTTTGAGATGCGGGATACAGCGCCGAAGGCCTACGGAGCGTGCGAAGAGCTGTTAAGCTTTTGTCTTTCAGATGCCGGAATGCAGTGCGAAGACCTCCGGAGCATGCGAAGAGTAGGTAAGCCTTTGTCTTTCAGATGCCGGAATGCAGCGCGAGGCGTTGGTGACAGCCGATGGACCAGGTAAGAGATGCGCTGCCACTGAAGACCGTAGTGCTAACCTGTTCTTTCTTTGTCTTTACAGGTGCTGCTGAAGACTGGATTCCAGGATGGTAAGCCTTTGTTCCCTTAGGCCCAGGATCAGAAGCAGAAGACACGATGAGCGTTCTGCTGCAGAGAATGCAGAATAACGCAAAGCAAGATTCATCCATCGGGTGTGGTTCAAATAGCCTCCTGTAGTGCTTAGGTGTCTCCTTCCACAGCCACGCCTGGGTAAGAAAAGAGTTCCTGCTTTCCAGAAGAGTTCCAGTGTTCTGAACCTAGGGAGTGGCTCCTGCCCCACCCAACAGGAAAAGTAGTCCCAAACAGAAGAGGATCAGGGGTTCAACTGGCAGGTAAGTAAGCAGCATGGTCTGCTGCAGGTAAGTCCACCCAAGCATTATGAGCCCGGCGCTTCCAGCGCTGGGACTGGGCATCTTTATGAGCCTGGTGCCACTGGCGCCAGGACAGGGTCCAAAAGGTCCCAATTGGGACTGGCTGGCACTCGGAACCGGGGTTATGGGTCTGCTTCCAAGGGAGTCGGGCAAGTCCTGATCTTTTGGAAGCAGAGATCATGACACACTCTCCCGTTTCTTGCTTGCACTGGGCCGGGCGCCCGTGTGAAAGAGCTTGGGCCTTTGTCATGTGGGAGGCGGGGCCGCATGGCGTCAGTGCTCCCGTAATTATGGGGCGCCCGTGTGCCGAATCCAGGCCTTTGTCATGCGGGAGGCGGGCCGGCCGTGTAGAGTCGGCCGCCGTGCCCGAGGCGCGCCGACGCGCTGAACTGCTCGACCGCAGACCTCGGCACGGTGCCAGCGGGAGTCCGTGCCCGCTCGTCGCCAGTGTTGGGGCGCCGCTTCTTCCCGGAGCGTCCCCTTGTAGAAGGCCCTGCGTGCGCAGGAATGATACGCGGGAGCCTGGGTATGATGCAACCTCCTTTATTAAACTCATCGGCGGAACTGCCGAACCTGCCCTCGTCCCTCCCCTTCCCCTGACGTCACGTCCGGGACGTCATGTCCTGTGGGACCCAATGGGGGTCCGCCCACACAACAGTGCGGGCAACCTGACAAGGACCATTTCCTACCACCGTGTGATCATGTGCGCCTCTGCATTGTGTGAACCTTGAGCAGCATTTCTGATGGGAGCTATTCCCATTGCTAGTGCACTGCATTTGTCTGACATGCACGTGAAACGGGTAAAGGCGTCTAGTGGCATGGACCCCGTTCATCTCAAAACAGAACGTTTTCACATCTTAACAAGAACGTAGCAAGTTGCAGCTGTCGCCTTTATCCCGTTGTCATGGTAAAGTTGTTTCAGTCATGTCAAAAACATCAGTTATGCCTGATGCGTTGTTCACGTTTCTACTATTAGGCCTTCTCCGGGACTCAGTGGTGCAGAGCTCCTGCAGTGACTGCATGTATGATCTGAGTGAGCATGGGATTTGGAAGCCGGTTAAATCGCCATCGAATCCATCACCCAAGCAGATCCAAACACATAGCATTATGAAAAGATGGGGGAAATGCAAGAGGCCTTTACTAAAATTACATTACAATGAGAGTGGGGCTATCAGGAAAAAGAATACTGTTATCTAAAAGGAAATGAGATAAGATACGTTTTTGGCTTCCTGTGCGACATACATATCTTACTCTGTGATTGAAGCTTGGCTTCCTAGAAATGGCAAACACAACCCTATATTCTCGTTTTATGACTTCAAGAATTGGGGTTTCAGATCTCCAAGGCCACCATCACTCAGTTGAGGGCTTCATTTGCGTAGAATGAACCATGCTCATTACACGTACACGTATGGGCTCTGAACAAGTCATTAATTCACCTAGCAGAGCACATGGGAGCCGCAACTAGCTATTATGGGTCTTCTCATTCAGCTATTTCCAAAGCTGCAAAATGCTTCATCTCACGCCAGCAACTGCTGAACCCATATGCATGCAACTTGTGTTAGCCGACCCCTTACCATCACCAGAAATAATTTGGCTCACAAAATTGGCAAGTGTTGGCAATAAAAGGCCGTAGGATTTTATTTTGCAGATATGGTTATGGTGATGACAATAATCACATATCATAATAGTATCATACTTTTGGGCACCGGGTCCTGAGGTTACCCCCTCTGGCCCGTGACGCCTTTTCTTGTCCCACAACTTGTTGTGGACACTGTACAGTGCCCTGTACCTCTTTTCCTTTGTTCTTCTCCCTTCTTTTGTAGGGTGGGAGGGTTTTGTGGTAAAGAAGCAAAGAGTGGAAGACGCTGAGTGAACAGCGAACCTCCTGGTTGTTTGGGTCCCCGTTCAGGGTCCACAAACAGATTGTGTTTTCTTAGAGCATGCTGCTCTTATTTATAAGACCCAGGGGACCCTTATGTGCATAGTGGTGGGGGCTGTGCTCCAGCCCCCAGGCCGTGTAGCCGACTGTCTGGCCCCCTGAGGGGGAGCAGGTCTTTGAACCTGTGTACTGCCTGACTGTTGGTTTTTCTTAGGTGCTTAGCACCTTGTTTCTTAGAGGAAGGGTGAGGTGATTGTTCACACCTCACCCTTCCCTGGCTTTGTGTGGCAGAGACTGCGTGTCTCTGAAGCTGTGGGGGAGAGGAGCAGGCATGGGGGTGGGGGCTGCCCCTCTCCTGGCCTGCTGAATGGTAACATCAGTTACCCTGCCTCGCCTTGGGCGGCCCTGCGGCATTGCCCATAACAGCTGCAATGGTCAGATAATTACAAAAACAACATACGCTGGTGCATGAGTACAAATTATCCCCACTCGATATGGAGCTCAAGCACAGTCCGCCATCTGGGCTTGCATTGCAACAGCGCCCACCACACTTAAACAGTCTTAACTTAAGGTTGCTATTGCAGCATTCTACGTGCACGCTGGAACGCAGGTGGTACGCACAATGGACCTGTTCTACTACTTAAAGCCTTACAGACTTCCCTGATAAACTGACTACTGATGTGGGTACCTTGATCACTGTCTATACAGAGGGACACTCCAAACTGAGGTATAAACTCAGCAAGTATTTTCTTGGCTACAGTGATTGCCTCTGCCTTCCTACACGGGTAAACCTCCACCCACCTCAAAACAAATCCACCAAACAAGACAGTGAATATAAGTCAAACAGGCGGGGACCTGTATGAAGTCTATCTGCACATGCAAAAGTTGTCCCTCCGGTACAGGATGTGCAGATAGCTTTGTAGGCACCACTCTTTCACATCTTTCACAGTAATGTTGGGCCATGGAAGCTAAACCAGGGCTATCCAGTCTCTCTGGAGCAATGTGGTCATGGCATTTTTACCTGCATGGGCCACGCCATGGGTTTTTGCGGAACAAGTAAGGGAGTAGCACCTGAGGCACCCCCAGGCAGCTGTCTGGGGAACACTGCAGGGAGTCTAGTCCCAGGCTATGCCTACACTGCGTCCGGGTCACATTCTCAGTCTCCAGAGTTTGATCTCGGAGAATCACCAGACTGGCATGGGACGGAATGGGTGACTGTGGAACTGCAACATAAACAAGCGATTCATTTGGAGCGTTGGGCCCTTTTAGGGCTGCTGAGAGAGCTGCACCGCCAGCTAAAGCTTTTCCTAGGGCAATAAAGGACTGTGAGGGGCCATGCCCTCAGCACTTCACTATAGCAATAGTTGCAGGGAGTAGCAATGCATCTAATAGAGTTGCAACGGGCCTCATTACGACCCAGGCGGTAATCGTCCGTCATTACCGCCATGGCGTAATGAGCGTTTACGCCGTGGGCCGATGGCATAAAGAGCGCCACATTACGACCCATCGCGCACGAGCATTACGCCATGGCGGTAATGCAATTAACGCCATGGCGGAAAAGGCCCCTACCGGCATCGTAAAGCGAGCAAGGTGCACTTCCGCCACCATAAGTAGCGGCCACCGTAAGTAGCGGCCACCGTAATTTGCGGCCACCGTAAGTAGCGGCCACCGTAATTTGCGGCGGCCGTAAAAAGCAGAACCGGAAATAGCGTCATCGCGCCGGAACGGGAAACAGCCCATCGGCCATCTTTAAAAACACAATCCATTGCCATCCTACCGAACAACACCAGACCCAACCCTGACACCTGTCCCAACCTATCACCCACCCATCCAAGTACCCGAAAATGCCTAAATCTGTGAAAAAGGCATGTGACCGCCAGCGCCAGGAGAGATTCAGCCGGGAGGAACTCTGCATGCTTGCGGAGACCCTGCAAGACAACGCAGGTGTCGTTTTCTCCCCGGAAATGACCAGGACAGCGATATGGAAGAAGAAGGCCATCTGGGCCCAGGTGGCTGAGCGCGTCAGCGCGGTGGGGACCGTACCCCGCACCCCACAGCAGTGCAGGAAGCGCTGGGATGACCTACGCATACGGGTCAGAGCCGTCATCTCAGCAAACCGCAACCTTGCCCTGGGTACCGGTGGAGGGTCGGAATCCCCCCTAAAACTCCAACCTTGGGAGGAGATCTGTGCAACCACGATTGGCATGGAATCCATTGAAGGCGTCGGAGGGATGGAAAGGGGAGCTCCGACATCAGGCGAAGAAGGTAGGTGCCTCAAACAAGACATGCCATAGTCACTGCAGTCCAATCATGTGTAGCACAAGGTTGCCCTAGAGTGTAAATGCAACACATATCAACACTGCCCATAGCCACATGCAAGCACCACCCTGTATACACTGCTGGCACCCGCATACCTGCATCCACATTCCACACTGAAAGGAGACAACCTGCATGGCACTGCCTGAAATGTTCCTCATCTACTGACCAGAATAATGTCAATATCGTCATTCCAAAGTCCGCAGACCCATCAATAACGCCCTCCCTCCTTTGCTCCACCACAGGCACAGATTCACACCCAGAGGACCAGGACACCCCTGCGCCGAAGAGAGCCAAGAAGGCCATCAATAACGTCCCTGCACCCTCAACCTCAGCTGCAGTGAGGCAGACCCCACTACAAGCAGGTCCCACTGCAAGCACACCGGACGTCCCACCGGCAAGCACCCCTGTAGGCAGCAGGCCAGCAGCAGCTGCTCCACCTCCACCGACATTGCCTGCCACAGAAGGCACCGGGTCAGCGGCCAGCAGCAACATCGGTGAGACAGCTGCAACAGCTGCATGTTCAGACTCAGACATGGAGCACGAGGTCAGAAGCCCCACTGACCTACTACATTCCCCCTGTTTCTCAGACGCCAGCCCCCATGAGGATCACACACAGGGGAACACAGAGGCACACAGAGGTAGAGGAGTGGCCTTCCACCCCATGCCCTGTCCACACTCCACAGGAGGGGAGCAGCCCCTCCATCACTCCACCAGCACTGGCCATGGGCCATCAGGGCCAGCAGTCCCTCGAGGACATCACAGAACGGCAGCATCAACTGTCCACGATGCTGAATGAGCATGCCGCGGAATGTGTGGGGGCTAGGTCTACCATTGAACAGGCCACGGAGACCCTAAGGGCCGAAGTAGCATGGAGCACTGCCACCCTGAGGGATGCCATGCAGGCCATGTCCAGGGACATCTGTGCGGAACTTGCCGCCTTGCGTCGTGCGCTCACTGAGCACACCCACACCTCACAGGACGTGCATGCACAGGGGCAGCCAGGGACATCCTCCACTGCCAGTTCTGCACAGAGCAGCCCCGTGCGACGTTCCGGACGTAACCTGCGCTCCACAGCCAGGGGTGCCCCGGGGGCCGGGAGAGGGGGCTTGTGACAGCCTGTGGCCACTGTCACAGGCATCTGTTGACACCTAGAGGGGGTGTGTTGGGGTGTGCAGGGGGGAGGTGGTAGGGGGTGTGTTGGGGTGTGCAGGGGGGAGGTGGGAGGGGGTGTGTTGGGGTGTGCAGGGGGGAGGTGGTAGGGGGTGTGTTGGGGTGTGCAGGGGGAGGTGGAAGGGGGTGTGTTGGGGTGTGCAGGGGGGAGGTGGGAGGGGGTGTGACACGACATTTCATAGTTTCAATACACTTTTTTCTTTCCAAAAAAGTAATGTGTGGACATTTTCATTGCGTATGTGTGCTTTATTGGTCTACAGTCCACAGTGTGCATGTCCCAGAGACACACAGTGCCCCAAGTGCAGTCTCCATGTGATAAACACCAGCCGTGTGTGCTAGAAGCAGTGGTCGATGATACTTTGGCGCATTGCACGCCCCTCCTGTGCATCGCCTCCTCCATGGGGTGCCGCCCCATCTGCACCCTCCTCATCCTCATCGTCAGGTGGTTGCAGTTCTGCGTCAGGGGGCAGGGGCACATTCCGTCTGACGCACATATTGTGTAGCATGACACATGCCATGACGATCTTTGCCACCTTCTCATGGCCATACAGGAGTGCCCCACCAGACCTGCTGAGGCTTCGGAACCGTGCCTTCAATAGGCCGAATGTCTGCTCTATGACCACACGAGTACGTGTATGTGCACGGTTGAAGTCCTCCTCGTGCTGGTTCTGCGGGTTCCGGACTGGTGTAAGGAGCCACCTCTTCAGGGGATAGCCTGCATCACCTGTGTGTAGGCGAGAATGTATGTGTCAGTCATGTCGTCTGATCAGGAAAATGATGTTCCACCATGGCTCGCATCCAACTGTTACTTTGGCTCACTTCTACATGCACTGATTGATTCACACAATGCAACCAGTATATGCTCATGGCTCCCATGGCCTGTTTTGCATGCCATCACCCAATGTATGCAGAGGGGTTGTGTGCATTGTGAGTGCCCATCCTCTGTCTCCGTTCTCTGTGTTACTCACAGCCAGGTGGAGTATGCATCATCCCCCCCCCCTTTCTGCCAGGTGGAGTATGCATCATCCCCCCCCTTTCTGCCAGGTGGAGTATGCATCATCCCCCCCCCTTTCTGCCAGGTGGAGTATGCATCATCACCCCCCCCCTTTCTGCCAGGTGGAGTATGCATCATCCCCCCCCTTTCTGCCAGGTGGAGTATGCATCATCCCCCCCCCCTTTCTGCCAGGTGGAGTATGCATCACCCCCCCCCTTTCTGCCAGGTGGAGTATGCATCGGTACGTCATTCACCTGCCCACTTCCATGACATTGGACTCACCGAGTAGCCAGGATCTTGGCCCTGCATGTCGCTCCATGTAGCGTGGTATTGTGGAGTTCCTCAGGACCATAGAATCATGGGTTGATCCGGGGAATCGGGCACAACAATGTGTGATGATCTTGTTGGAGTCACAGACCATTTGCACGTTGATTGAGTGGAACTGTTTCCGGTTGCGGTACGGTACCTCCATGGCACGTGGAACCACCAATTCCACATGGGTGCAGTCGATGGCACCAATGCAACCGGGTATGCCGGCTAGTGCATGGAAACCCACTTTGGTGTTTGCAATCTCCTGGGCAGTCCGTGGTAATGAGATGTGGTCGTCTGTGTGCTTGAGGAGGGCATCGAGCACTTGGATGAGTGTTCGTGAGAATAATGGTTCTGAAATGCCATGCAGGTGCCCCACTGTGTGCTGGTAGGTGCCTGTGGCCAGGAAGTGGAGTACAGACACTACCTTCAGTAGGGGGGGGATGGCGGTTGGACTTTCTATCATGCTGACGATGTCGTTGTGTGTCATGTCTACGATGGCGGTGATGGTGTCCCGGTCCAAACGGTACAGGGTGTGGATCTGCTCAGCAGTGAGGTTGAATGGATTGGCTCTGATGCGTGGGATTGGGGGCTGCCTGCGTGGTGGCACTGGCTGTGCTGGTGGGGCTTGCTGGGCCTGCCTTGCCCTCCTTCTCCTCCTGCGTCTCCTCTGTGCTGCCTGTTGTTGTTGTTGCTGTTGTAGCACATGCATTGCTATCAGGTCCTCCAGCCCCAACATTGCTAGTCGTATTGGTATCATTGTGGAGTGTGACTGGGTGTGGGAAGGGGTGGGGTGTGCTCTTTTTGTACTTCCTGAGTCTGTATTGCCTTCACCTGTGCTGTTTCTGTGCACCTGTGGCAGCTGCATTCACTTAACATGGCCCTTTACGGTTGGTTCGCGATGGCGTTATTAGCGCCATGGCGGTAAGGTACTTAACGGGCTGGGTGATGGCGTTAGGTGCATGTCCGCTTGGGTCGGCATTTGCGTACCTTTCCGCCATGGCGCTAAGTACGGTGTGGGCGGTCGCGTGCGCGCACCCTTAGCACAGTTTGCGGCAGCGTTAACTACGATGCCGCTAATGGCATCGTAGTTAACGGTCACGGGTCATGATCGGACCTGGCGGAAAACGATGGCGGTAACCATTTACCGCCATCGTTTTTCACTTAGCGCCAGGGTCGTAATGAGGCCCAACGTATTTTCCATTTTGGATTGGTTTACCGGTGGAGGATAAGTATCTACGTTGGGGGTTGTGGTCAACAGCCGTTTCATGTAGATGTGCTGCTTTGAGATCCCGGCCGCCCGCGCAAATATCCTGCTTATATCCGTTAATCGACTTGGTCGGAAGTTGGAAGTCGAACGATTTAGCCCCTGAAATAAGAGAGAACTTGCTGTCTGCAGATTGACCCAGCAGACAGGCGGTGAAGGCGGAGTAGGCGGTGAAATCCGCTTACAAGGCGTATTTCACCGCCTATTAAGCGGTGAAATCCGCCAGGGTAACAGAGAGGTGCCATTTTGGTAGAGGATCCGGGAGGCCTTGAAGTACTGGCCATTGTAATCCCAGGGAGCGACCAGTGAAGGGACACAGAGTGGAGAGACAGGCTACGAGGCAGACTGGAGCCGGCAACAGCATTGCAGTGTCACCAACTTGGCGACTTTCGCGCTATATTTACTGAGAACGTACGCCCTCCTAGCGACTTTACACTAAAAAAGTGGCTAGCGATAAATCTACCTACTTTTTATTATTGGTTTGGAGACTTGCATCATTTAAGCAAGTTTCCAAACCAATAGAAAAAAGTGTTGTTATCCACCAGTGTTAACTGTTAAGGGAGGTGTTAACTGTTAATAGCAATGTATGCAGCTAATCTTTGAGGAGTTAAAGTATTAAGTCGACAGGGTGGCAAGTAGCTTGGAGGCAGAGAAGAAACAGGGGTGTGGTTAAGGGATGGACCGAAACAAAATAGTTAAAAGGGGCGGGGTGCAATTATGCAAATTAGGAAATTACGTCATTTAGCTACTTCTGGCGACTTTTAGGGCCGCCAATAGCTACTTTCGTCACTGAGAAGTTGGCAACACTGCAGCATTTTAGCAGAGTGAGAAGATGCCAGTTGTGGGTGGAAGAAACTACTGTGGCAGCCTGCTGTGCATGCAGAAACTAGCTCGGTCTGGGATATTGCCTGCTTTGACACCGTGCAGAGAGTGAGTTTAGACCGCTCCAGCGGCAGAGAGAGGTCTGCAGAGAAGGGCACTAATTGTCAATAATAAGTGAACTTAAAGTGAATTGCGGTGTGTGTGAAGTGACGGGGCGGAGAGAGAGAGAACACTCAAAAGTGAACAGACAGAGGGAAAGGTGTAACAGCCGACGTGCTGAAAATCATACAGGGGAATTGAGACATTCAGAAACCCGAGCGTGGGCCACACGAGACACTGGTCGGTACATTGCTGTAGATTCGTGAAACGGTTGATATTGGATTGTGTAGAATGGCTGGCAAATCCAGACTGTGTGCTGCTCATCAAGATTAAAGGCCAGAAGAAAATGGAGACAAATGTGCACTCAAAGCATAAACAAGGCAGGCAAGGTACAATGGAGGGAGAGGAGGAATGCATGAAACCTGGTGCAAATGGGGGAGTCACATTAGAGAATCCGATGTAGGCCATTCAGGCCACCAGATCATCACTGGAAGGTAGAATCAAGGCAATGGGGGTGGATGTGTCTTTGGTTCGTGCTGACCTATGCAATGTCTGCGAAAGAGTGACAGAGGTGGAGCAGAGAGTGGGCAAGGTGGAAGGCGACCTAATGCACCTTAACAATCAAGTGAAAGGCCTTATTGGGGCACAAGGACACGAAGCAAACGTGGAAGATGCAGAGAGACGCTCTTGATGTTGCAATATACACCTGGTGGGCGTACAGGAGGGAGAGGAAGGACAGAGTGTTGAACTAGTTATGGAGAAACTGATACTGGGTACATCATAGCTGAATGGCCTTTCAAGCCTATTTACTCTGAAGCCCCACCAACGGCAAGCCCGCCTAGAGTGATTGTGGCCAAAATACTGAATTTCAGGAACAGAGATGGGCAATACAAAATTAGGTATTGTTCCGAAATTCACTCTGGAAGTTCAAGAGGCAGAGAAGATCGTTTGAGGCAGTGAGGCAGCACATTCAGAGAAATAAATGTCAGGTACATGATGTTATTCCCAGCGAAGCTCAAGGTTATTGCAGAAGGAAAGTTATTCTTCTTGGTGACACTGCAGAAAGTCTGGAACTGGTTAGAATCTACGGTGCGACACCCCGAACAGAGGGTAGCAGCTGTGAAGGGAACCCTGTACTCTGGAGATGGAACTCTGACTCAGTAAAATGGGATTATCATCACTGGAAAATCCCTTAGAGATTGGGGGTTTTAGAATCCTTGTGGTCTGCAAGGGGCAGATGGGATGAGATGAGACCATATGAGTGGGTGGGCCAGAAGTTTGGATGGGTCGGTTCCTGGACCCGTGGTCCAGCATCCACAGGCGGGGGACTAAAGTGGATGGAGCGACTGGAGCTTCATTGAGACTGACGACTGGAGGGGAAGAAGTGGGGGACTGTTGTGGGATTGTTGTTGTGGCTAATGTTGGGGGAAGAGAGTGGGATGGAAAGGGGTGGGAGGAGAGGGTTAGCGGAGGGGGATAGCATTGGAGGAGGGTATTGATTGGGGTTTACTAAGAAAACAGTTGTTATAGCCATGTCTGAGGTGCATATAGATGGAGCTTTTTCCGGACAGCAGGAGGTTACTGAAATGGGGATCCGATTTGCTATGCCCTACACAATAGGAGGTAGTCACTTAAAGATTGGAACGTGGAATGCACAGGGGCTGGGTAAGAAAATGAAATGCATGTGGGTGGGAGGTTTTTTTAAACGCAATGAGATTCAATTAGCGTTGCTACAGGAGACGCAATTGCTGAGGAAAGATTTGTCGCTGAAAAATAAACGGGGGCGGAGGGTGCAGGGCAGGTTGTAGGATCATCTTACTTGTCTTACGACAGAGGGATCTAAATTTGTGTGGCTCAAGGGATTCACATACACATCGATAAAATCATGGGAAGTGCGGAAGAAGAGCTTTTATGATACTGGGACGGTTGGTGGGGAAGATAATCTGTACTGTTAACTCTTATGCTCCCAATATAGACGACAAGGAATATTTTCTATTTTTGATAAAACTGGCAGGGGTTATAGATCTGGAATGTTCACAGGGGCATGGGGATTTTAATTGCCTTCTAGAACAAGAATTGGATGGTACAGGGAAGTCGGGACCCCTGAAACAACAGGCACCCACATCCTTGCGTAGAGTAATCACAGAGCTGGACTTAGTAGAACTATGGAGGGAGTCACATGGGTGGGCGAGGGGTTACACATATTTTTCCATGGGAACATAGTTCATACTCATGTCTCGATTATATTTTTGTAGGGAAGGAGCACTTTCATTGGTTCTCAGACACAACATATTTAGGGAGGATACTGCCGGATCACTCACCCTTGGTAACAAAACTACAGGGTCCCAGGAGACAATCTGAGTTTTGGTTGTGGCAACTGCAGGCTGAGGCTTTGGAGGATGTGGCGTTTAGTGCATCATTACGGGAAAAGATATCCAAGTTCTTCAAACTTAATGAGGGGTCGGAGGAGGATGTGGGTACTCTATGGGAGGCATTTAAGGTAACTTCGAGGGGGTTATGCATTTCAATGGTGTCAGGGTGCAGAAGCCTCTGAAAAGCTCCTTAGCAAAGATTGAGGGATCAGTTATATGGTTGGAAAGGGAAATAGTAGAGGGATTACAGGTAGGGAGGCATCTGGCAGAGGTGTTGGTATCCCATCAAGAAGTGCAGGAATCTCTGTCGAAATTTGATCTAAGTTGGTACAATGTTAGGATTCATGGAGAAGGGTACAAAGCAGGACGATTATTGGCCTGGTTGATACGGCAGGAACAACTTTGATTCGTGATCACTCAGATTCTCAGGGGAAATGGTGTGACCCCATCAGGGAATTAATGCAGTATTTCAGGATTGTTATCAAAACTTGTATAAAAGTGAAGGTACTTATCTGGAAGATGACGCTGCTGATTTGTTGGATCAGGTTTGATTGCCTAAATTAGCTGCTGATCTCTGAGATGGGTTGGAGGAACCTATTGGGGAATCGGACATTCAAGTCAATGCATACAAATAAGTCCCCAGGTAGTGACAGTTTCCCTGTAGAATTTGATCGGAATTATGCAGACGTACTGCTTCTGCAGATGAAAATAGTATATGATCATGCATTTGAAATGGTTATCCTCCCGGGAATGGATGAGGGAGGTGATTATGACTGTTGTTTTGAAAGGCAAGAAGGACCCCAGTGCCTGTGACTCTTATCGTCCCATATGTGGAGGCTAAAATCCTAGGAAAGTTGTTGGCGAAACAGTTATCTAAGGTGGTACCGAGATTGGTTCATCTGTACCAATGCGGGTTTGTAGGAGGGTGGAACAGTACAATGTATCTGCGTCATCTCCATCATGTAATGAATCAGGTGAGACATTCAGAGGGGGAATTAGCGTTGGCCTCTCTAGGTGTGATAAAGGCTTTCAACTCCCTGGAATGGCAGTGGTTGTTTAGGGTGTAAGAGTCTTCTGGACTAGGTGAGAATATTTTAAGATGGCTGAGACTGTTGTATAATAAGCCAGTGGCGAGGGTGAACACATTGGAAAGAGAGATGAGAGAGGGTAATTCAATGTCACCCATTCTATTCTCTATGGCGTTGGAACCTTTGGCCAGATATTTTCGAGCAGACCTGGGGAGACAGGCACATTAGCAGGTTGAGTGATGCATAACATTTATCTATATGCAGATGATTTATTACTTTATGTGTGTTAGCCATTGGAGAATATCCCTATCATCTGAAAGGTACTGGGCAATTTCTGTAGATTGTCAGGTTTTGATGTAAACCGAGAAAAGTCAATTTTATTTCCCTTAGCAGGTCTCCGGAATTGTGATACTTCTCTCCCTGACTGGGAGTCCATTGGGAATTGAAGTCATTCAAATACTTGGTTATTCAAGTCTTTCATGATATTGAGGAGACCTTTGTATATAATAAAGGTAGGGCATTGTCAGGGATAAGGGCGGCAGTCGAGTTTTGGAAAACGCTACCATTATCACTTATGGGAAGAGTGGCATTTGGTAAAATGGTGGTACTTCCCTGATTATTATATTTTTTCACCAACATACCGAACGTGATAAAAAAGATTTTCTTTAAAATGTTAGATGAAAAAATTGGTGAACTATTGTGGAATACAGGTAGACAGACGGTGGATAGCTGTGGCGACACTCAGATGACCATATCAGGAAGGGGGATTTAATTTACCAGATTATGAATGATATTTTATGTCTGCCCAATTGCAGGCAGTCATTGATTGGAATGATACTATGGGTGATGTGATAACTGGACTATTGGGAAACATTCTGACATACAGGCAAGGGGCTGACTTACTGGGGACACACCTTGGATGCACTCATCTCAACTGGCATCCCCATCTCTAACCCTCTCATCACACCTCTCTCCTGGTCTGAACATTCCCTCCTCTCCTCTCATCTTGTTTTCTGAATTATTCAAAATCTGTAAGGAACTTGCCAATCCTACTGCAGACTCTACCTCTCCTCTTCCATCCCAGGCCCCCTGTATTGCACTGGCCTACCATTTTACTACCAACACCCTGGCTATCCGGTCCTCACGATCCGCTACCCCCTCCTTTCTCCCCTACCTGCTCTCAAGCCTCCCTTGGCCCCCTCTTGCCAAAGTCTCCTCCAAACAGGTGCTCTCCTGCTCCTCCAGAACTATCAACTATCAAGGACAACATCTCCACTCTTGCTCCTGCCTTGCCCGATTTCTTTCCCACTTTCACTCAAGCACTCCCTTGTGCACCCTCTCCTAAAAAATCCATCCGCAGACCCCTCCTGCCCGGCTAACTACCGCCCTATCTCCACTACCCCCTTCTTGGGCAAACTCTTGGAGAAGTTGGTTATCTCCCAACTGATCCACCACACTGAATCCGTTGGCTGCCTCCATGACCAGCAGTCTGGCTTCAGAGCATCCAGAGGCATGGAAACTGCTTTCCCGAACACCCGTGAAGTCCTGCTCTCAAACCTTGATTCTAACTCCACCTCTGTGCTCATCCTCCTTGATCTCTCCCCTCGCTTTGACACAGTCAATCATTCCAGCCTCTTAAAGCAGCTCCACGATACCATTGGTATCACAGACCTTGCACTTGGTTGACATCATTTCTTTCTAATTGACCTTCCCAGGTACAACTGGGTCACTGCCTCTCCTGCACCTCTCACCCTACCTGTGGCGTCCCTCAGTGCTCTATCCTATCGCTGTTGTTCTTTAAAATCTACCTTGCCCCTTTGGCCCACTTGATTTCCTCCTTCTGTTATGCTGATGACACTCGGCTCTCCTTCAAGCTCCCCCTTCTCCTCCTCCTCAACTCTCACTCCTGACTGTCTAACTGCTATTCAGGCATGGTGCTCGGCTAATGATCTGTCTTAATGCCAGTTAGAATGAGACCCTTCTCATTGGAACAGGGTCCTCTGATCCCTGCTTCTCTCCCTCTCTCTGGCCACCATCCCTGGTCCCCCTCCCCTCACCATCTAGTGAGGCAAAAAACCTTGGTGTCATCTTTGACTGCGCTCTCTCCTTCTCCCTCACATTATTGACAATGCCAAGAAGGCCCACTTTCAGCTTCACCTCCTCAGAGGTATTCTCCCTTTCTTTACATTCCCCCAGAAACTCAATGTCTCCAGAGCACTGCTACTCTATTGGCTCAACTACTGCAAAAAGCCTCTTCCTCAATCTACCTCTTTCCAATCATCTCCCACTTCAATTTATCCAGAATAGGATTGCAAGAATTAACCTTTGCCTCAAGCTCAGGGACCAAGTCTCTCCAGTCCTTGAATCTCTTTACTGGCTCCCGCTGGCTGCAAGGATCAAATTCAAGACCCTCTGCATCATCCACAAGGCCTTCTGGGGCCTGGGACCCACTTCATCCAACTCTCCCTCCCTAAATATCTCCCTGCTAGAGCCCTTCAGTCCTCTAGCTCCAACTCTCTGCAGATCAGACATTTTCCAAGCAGAGAGTGGGGGTAGATCTCTCTCTTTGGCAGGTGCTTCCCTCTGGAATACCCTCCCTGCCCTTTACAGACTTGAGCAGGACCTCCTTAAAATCTGGAAGCTTCTCAAAACTCTGATTTTCTCTACCTCCTCCACCACTCCCGTGCTAAATTCCCCTCCTGCAGCTGTGACTGTGGCATGGTACATGTGGGCCTCATCACAAGTTGGGCGGTAGCCCTTAAATGCAGCAGTAACTGTGTTACGGCCGCATTTAAGGGTACGCCCAATCTAGAGTCTGACGTGTTTACGTGGGGACTAATGCTAATAAAGTTGGGCAGTATCCTAGCTGGGATACCGCCCAACTCGTGATAAGGCCCACACAGTGTAACGGGCCCTTCCCGGCCTGTCTCCACCAGCACCCCCTAACGAGCACTGCCCTCCTTGGTCACTCTTAGACAGTGGCCATCCCCCAACTCCCCACCTTGAGCACTTGTCTTTTTTTGAAAATCAAATTTTATTAGCATTTGGGTTATAACATCATGCAATGATTATCATAACGCACCTCCTAGTTTCAATTATAACATTGCCCCCCCCCCTCCCTTAGCCATGGATTGTTCATTTATTACTATATCAAAAGTAGGGCGCATTGTGCATCTCTTCATTGCACGTTCAGGGTAGCAATATTGTGTAGTCTAGAACATTGGGTGTATCCCCATCCACCTTTCATTGTTCATCACCTGCAACATGTCCTTTGAGCAGAGTGTCTCCCCTAGACATATATCCCACCAGGGCATTCCATCAGACCTTCCCCCCATCCCATCAAGCAGAAAGTCCATACCTTTCAAAAAAGGGGTGCCACAGTCCTTCGATGTTCGTCCTGGACTCATCTATGTGATGCGTTAGAAACTGTATGCAGTAATAAAATTGCGGCAAAAATGTCGCCTTTACAAACAATCGCGGCAAAAATGCTGTGGTTTGACCTGGTACAGGTGTACCCCATTATACCATTTAAGGGGAGCGGGGGTTACAGGGGTGTCCCCCGCTTCTCTTAAATGGTATAATATGTCTGGAGGTTGCGGGGGTGTCTCATGCATCCTTCACATGGATGGCGGTGGCAAAACCACAGCCTTTTTGCAGCGATCTTTTGTGTAAACGGCTATTTGTGCCACGATTTTAACACATGGAACCTTAGAAAATCCATGTCATAAATTGCACTGACTTTGGTGATCCACTCTTTCTCCCCTGGCATTCGTGGACTTTTCCACTTCTGGGCTAGGCAGCACCTGGCCGCCACCAACATGACCTGCAGCATATGTCCTTGTGTCTCACTGTAGTCCCCCTCCACATCAACCCCAAAAAGAAGAAGCCATGGGCATAGGGCTCTCCCCACTCTGTCCCACCCCTATATCCAGGACAGGACTTCTCCCTAATACATCTGCACCATTGGACATGTCCACCACATGTGTGCGTAGTCCCCATTTTCTGTATGATATTTCCAACAATGTACGTTGTATCCCTCTCTCATCCGGGCTATCCTCTGTGAAGGATAGTGCCATCAGTGCAGCACCATCAGAGCCGATGTCGGTACTGGAGCGAGGCAGTTGAGTGATTGGCCTGTCTACAAATACTGGACCATCTCTCATTGTCAATCTCTTCCCCTAAATCTTTCCCCGAGTGCGCCGGTGCAGGTGGAGGATCCGTTGGACCTGCCAGGAGCATGAGTTTGTAGAGTCTAGATATCACTCCCTAGATTCCCCGTCTTGAAATGAGGAATTTTTCAAAGTCTGTTAGGTCTCTCCTAAGGGTACCCCCCAACTGGCTTCGGTGAGAGCCCCTTTTAGTTACAAATAACGAAAAGGCGAGAGGCTACCTACACCCAGGGCCTCCTCCAGCTGCTTTAGGGACATACAAGTACCACCACCCAGAGCTGTCCCGCCCTACTGAGACCAACCTCATACCACTGTTGGAACGCAAGTGGTTCGTCAATCCTGTCTCTGATCGGGGGGAGCCGAAATGCAGCTCAGAGGTGAGGGCCATGTCGTGAACCATCTATAGTCACCCCCCGCTTCCTCACCAACCATAAGACACCCAACACCGGGTGTTGCAAAACTCTCCTCGGGATACGGGCCTTGGGGACCCATAGCCACTCATCCAGCATGACTGGGGTCAACACATTGTTGTCCATTGCCACCCATTGCTTCCCAGTCCCCGGGGTAAAATGGTCCACCAAGATCCTCAACTGGGATGCCCTGTAATACGTCTCCAGATCTGGGAACCCCCTTCCCCTTCCTCCTTCGGCCGTTTCAGTATATCGTATGAGATTCTATGCTTTTTACCCGCCCAGAGGAAACGCAGCAAGGCCTGATTAACCTCCACCAAAAATGACTCCGGCACCGGTATCGGGAGCATTTGAAACAGGAATAAGAACTTGGGGAGGATTACCATTTTCACTGAGTTGAGGCGTGCCATCCATGAGAGTCCTGACCCTGCCCAGCGCTCCATATCTCTCTTCACCGCCGACAAAGAAGGAGGAAGTTACTGGCAAAGAGATCTCCACTAATCCCCTCGTCATTCCGAATAGAAGTTGCCCATGGTTCCATCACTAATGCATTTATGAGCAGTGATAGGGGGCAGCCCTGCCTTGTGCACCTTCCTAGAGGGAACGACCTCGATTCAACTCCACTCACCACTACCCTTGCTGAGGGGCCGGAATATAGGGCTGACATCCAACCCATCCATCTCAGACCCATTCCCAGGTATGCGAAGACTTCCCCCATGAATGCCCAACTCACTTTGTCAAAGGCCTTTTTGGCATCCAGAGATAGCAGGAGAGCCATCTCCTCATGGACCATCCTTGAGTTCAACACATGGAAAGTCTTTCCCATGCTGTCTACCCCCTGTCTGTCCAGCACAAATCCTACCTGATCCGGGTGAATCAGCCAGGGAAGGTATCTCTCCAGATGTGTTGCCAGGATTGCAAAGATCTTTGTGTCTATATTTAGGAGGGAGATGGGCCTATATGAACCGCATTCCTTCGGGTCTTTCCCTGGTTTGGGTAGCACCGCGATTAGGGCCTGAAGGAATGTTGGAGGGATGGTATCCTGCCCCCTGATCCGGTTTAACAACTTGGCCATTGGTTTCACCAGGATGGATTGGTGTTGTTTATAGAAATAGGCTGTTTAACCATCCCCCCAGGGCCTTCATTGTCTTCAATCTTTTAATATCTCCCTTCACCTCCTCCTCCGATATCTCCCCCTCCAAGGCCTCCCATTCCGAATCCGTACGTTTGGGCAAAGTGTGCCCAGCCAGGGAAGTCTGCATGCCCTCTATCGATTTACCCTCTCGTTTAGTGTACAGTTCTTTATAGAAATCCACAAAACATTCTATTACCTTCCTCCCCTCTCCACACAGCCTCCCACTTTTGTCTCGGATACCTCCCACCCTCCTCTCCATCCTACAGCCTCTCGTTGTATGCACCAATAAGGTCCCCACCTTGTCCCCCTTTTATAATATCTCTGTCGCGTTTACCTCATCTTTTTGAATACTTCCCCAATAAGAACCGCATACAGTGCCTGCCTTTTCTCCTGCATTTCCCCCAAGAGGGCCTCCCGATTTTCATCGTTGCGTGTGAGCCGTGCTCGCATAGCCCTTAGTTCGTCACAGAGTTTACCCTCAATCATTGTCCTTTCACATTTCCTTCGTGAACCCTTCGCATTAAGGAGTTCCCGAAAGGTGGCCTTCTCCGCTTTCCACACCACCGTCATCTCAGTTTCCCCATTGTCATTAATCTCAAAGTAGGCTTCCATTTCTTTCCTCAGGAATTCTTTAAACACTTGGTCTCTCAGCAATGTATCATTGCAACGCCACCTATAATTCTTTGCGGTCCTTGGCACTAGCCAAACCACCAGAAGATTGTGATCTGACCAGGTGATAGCCTCCACATTTGGCACCCCAACCTCACCCCCTCCCTCCTCCGATATGAATAGGAGGTCGATTCTTGTATACGTGTGATGTGGGGGGGGAGAAGAAAGTGTAACCCCCCGGGCCAGGCTACGACTTGCGTCACACGTCCACCCAGTAGTGTTCCTGCAAGAGATCCCTCAGGGCTAGGTTGTCCTTAGTAACCTCCTTCACCCCCGTCCCCTTTGCCGACCACCAGTCTAGTCGTGGGTCCGCTAAAAGATTGAAGTCTCCACCTAGGACCATGGCTCCCTCCGCCCATTCATCCATAACCCTGAACTCGTGGCGTAGAAACTTTTCTGTCCCACATTGGGCGCGTAAAGGGTGGCCAATGTGATCCGCTTGCCCTCACGATTAGCCTTAACCCCCAGGAACCTCCCTCCGCAGCCCCTCCTGGTCTCGACATCCGTGAGGTGTAGTGACTTGCCCAAAAGTATGCCCACCCGCTCTTACTTAATGGTTTTATGGGAAGCACAGAAGTGCCCCCGATTTCCTTCCCCTTTATTGTTGACTCCTTCCCTTGCTTGTAATGCGTTTCCTGTAGGAAGAGGAACACTAGTTTCTGTTTGCGGACCATGTTGCTGGTAAGGGACCGCTTATTTTGCGAATTCAAGCCCTTAACATTCAGCGTACCCACCCGTCCTTCAACCATTATCATCGCTAACCCTGTCCTCAAAAGCTCCCATTCGCCCTACCCGGCTCAAGGCCACCCGCAAGCTGAAGATCCATGGTTTCACTCGGCTAACCCCCCCCTTCTACTCCCATCCCACACTTCCCCTCCCTTTCCTTTCCCCTCACCCTTCCCTCCCCACTGACCCCAACCCTCCCTTTTGCGGCATCCGTCTCCATCCCCAGGATTGCTGGGATCAGTTAACGAACCACCAGAGGCTTGTCCTGTGCCCGGGCTACTTGTCTAACGGGGATCCCACTCCCCCACTTCGCATCCAGGCCTTTGCATTCAGTGTATCCCAATAACCCTGGATCGGGGTTACCAAAGCTCCCCACTCCCCAGACCCCCTTCCCCCTTCCGAAACAACAACAGAAAACATTCGCTTTTGGCCTGTCCCACCATCAACAACCAATATAACCTTAAAAGTAGTGCCTCATCGGCCGCAACCGCGTCAACGCAAACATAGGAAAAGGAACAGGCCAAAAGTTGCAAGATGCCCGGGCAGCACTTTTCCCCCTCAACCTTCAAGGCCCCCTCGGGGGCAGCAGGGAGTCCGGTAACATATAGATAATTTATTAGACAGTTTCGTTTCACTTTAAGTGTCCCCCAGAGGTGGCAGGGGGGTGTTTAGTTTTTTTAAATTTCCGGGTTCCTTTTACCCTGAGTTCCCTCCTAGCCAAGTCCAGGCCACTAGTACCCCGTTTGGGATCCAGGGCTCCCTCAGCCCGCTCCCCAGAGAGGCCCGCACGACCACCCACCAGGTCGTCTGTGACTCTTTGGATGTCCTTCTTGGCCACAAGTTGATGCCTTTCTCCCTGCCGCTCAAAAGCCAAATAGAATGGGTGCCCCCAGTGGTACCTGACCCCCTTTTCTTGTAGCCATTTGGCGAGGGCCCCACATTTTTCCCTCATCAGCAGTGTGAGGGCCGAGAGGTCCTGGAAGAAGGCCAACCTGGATTCTCCATATTGTATGTCTCGAAGGTTCTTGGCCTTCTCCAGGATCTTAACTTTGTCCCTGTAGTAGTGCAGCCTGTTCCAGCACTGAGCGGGGACCTCACCAAGCGCAACCCCCCCTGCTTGATGAAGTCTATCCACCATGACCCCTTCTGCAGCATCAGCCCATAGGACTATCCGTATTATGTCCTGAACCTTGCCTTCCATACCCAACGGGGTCTCGGCCTCTGCTTCCACCAGGCCGAAGATGCGCAGGTTATTTCTCTTCTCACAGTTTTCCATGTTGTCCACTTTAAAGCGGAGTTCCTCCTCGCATCGCAGCATCTCCATGAATCTCGCCTCCATCTGAGTCTCCAGGAGATCTGTGGACAACTGGTTTTTCTCAACTCCATCCATTTGATCTTCTAATGTAGACACCTTGGTCATGGGGTCTGCCAGTTTGGGCCCCATATCTGTCTTATGCCCCTTATTTCTCCTAGGATCATCTGGATATTGTTTTGCATGGTGCCCAGGTCTGTGGCGGGTGTGGTCGGGGCCCGGTCTCCATGTTGATACCTCCTGCCTGGAACTGGTATTTAGCTAGGGCCTCTTTCCAGCTCATAGATCGTCTCACCCCGGCGCTCCTGTTTTCACCAGTGGTTATACCTCCGTCCCACTAAGATGTGGGTCTGGTCCCCGTGACTCGCTACAATCAGTGTAGGCGGTGAAGCCCGGTCTCCAAGGGGGGTGTCCCAGTCCCCAACAGAATCTCAGGCCAGGAGTGTACGTCAGGGGTGGGCTCCTACCCTTAACTTGCCCCCCAGAGAGTAACCAGGCTGTCTCCTGTGGCGGATTGGGATGCCCACGTGCTCACCGCGCTTTGTCTATCATGAGGGGGAGTGTTCCCAGTTCCACCGGGCAGGATTTCTCAATCTGGTTGCAATTACCAGTGTAAGGTGGGTGTTTCAATACTAAGGCTGACCTCCTGTCAACAGAGGGAGCGATTCTCCCCCAATGTGTCCCCCGTGATGCTCCTCTAGCGGCGTCCTTTCCCCACCATGGCTGGGGTGTAGGGGCCTCCACCTCCCCTGAGGCTGCCGTTGTGTACCCAACTCTCTGGGCTCCTCCTTATGTTGTGCAGTTTACCCCACAGTCCAGCAGGTGCAGGGCAGCTGGGCTTCCGCCCCCTACTATCACAGGTCTTTGTCCGTGGGATCTCCTTCTCTGGAGGCATTTACTGTGACTAGGGTGTCGCTCCCTCCCAGCAGTTGTCTTACTGGGAATACACCAGTACTGAAATGTATTGTCAAGTTAGTGAAACCTTCAAACGTGCATGAGGATGGTGAAAACAATTTAGAAATCTGAGCTTGCATTTCATGAGTAAACAGGCATCCATTTTCTGTTTGGATGTAGATTGGTGGTAGGTAGGTGGTTGAGAGGAATTGGGGCAGTCGGCTCGCTGGTTGGGCGGTTTATTCAAGATGGCTGGGTTGTAAGTGCCCAAAATTTCTTCAGGGCTTTCTTTCAATAGGGGCTCCCCTTGGTGGATGGGATATAATCGTTTTTACCCAGTTTTGTGGGTCAGAACCTGCAGGTTTGGGCACTCATTTTTCATGGACTTTACTTGGTACTGGAGCTTTATTTAAGAGTTTTTAGTGCCCAGGTTGTAGATTCAGTCAGTTTCTTAATATCTTCGGTATACCAATTGAGGTAGCTGTCCCACTGGCGTTGGTGTACACGAGAGCCCTTTTTCTCTAATGCCGTTTGTAAATGTGTTATTCCGTCTAGATCAAAAGTGCCTTCCTGAGGAAAGTATCTAGGTGACTCAGTCTTCATATATTCATGCCATTGTTCCAGGTACTTGCATGCTTTTGGCGAGTAGTGAGTAAGCAAGAAGTGTGTTGGTCTCCTTTTAGGAGGAAGCATCACTTGTCTTGATTGCCCTGCAACCATTCTCTCGGGGGGAGACAAGGTATGGCTTGTTACGGATCCAAGTCCATTCCTAACCCTGCCTGCATCGGGACGCTATCAAGTCCGTGGTGGATGGCGGTGTTGGTACGGCTCATTAAATCAAATGCTCTGCCATGTCGACTCAGCGGCTCAGGTATCGCCTGGGCCACTTTCCTCCCCATACAGAAATTTCAGAGACACCCGCAATTGTTGATCAGATTCAGATGACTGCTGTTTCATAGCCTATATCCTCCATTATTCTACCCGCAATGCAAAGTGGTTTTTATTTATTCAGAGATGTGGGTAGGTAAGTGTCAAAGACATGACACATAATCGGTGGAAATACAGCTTATTACAGCTCCCATAGAAGGATAGAGGCGAGTGTGAAATATAAAGCAGGGCGTCACAACCGTCCCACTGGAGAACCGATTTGCACCCATTGTGGACTCTTTGGGACTCATTTATCACCATAATCTTCCGCAGACAATACCTATTCCTAATTTTGTCTTTACTTTCCGTTTGCAGGACTTTGGTGAGTCCTTATTTAATTTCACAAACTACATACCCACAATGCACATGGGGGCAGTTCTCATTCCTTGGCTATTCTTATGCAGCAGTCTTAGAACTACAATCCCCAGAAGCCTTAGAGATCAATGCTGCTTTCACTTTCCCAGGACCAGAGACGGAGGCGGCAGATTACCTTCAGGTGGGGTGCTCTAGGCTCAAGTCAGTATTTAAGCATCTGCCTGCAGAAGCAGAGGGCTCTTGCATTGTGTTTGCTCTGGGCCCCATAGTGCTTTGATCCTTGGATTTCTGCTGTGTCTTGTTGTTGTTGTTGCTGATGTTTCTAGAACATATTCCTGTTCCAGTGCCCTGTGCTCCCGGCCTTGCAGCCCTTCTCCCCTGCTTGCAGTTCTCTGTTCCCTGTCTGCAGCCCTTTGCTCTCTATCACCTGTTATCTTGTTCCATGCCTGCAGTTCCTTGTTCTGTGCCCATCGTCGGTGTTACCTGGCTTTAGCTTCCTAGATTCCAATCATGAATTTTCGTGTTATCCATCTGCAGTCCTGCCCTTGTTATTCCAGTCCATAGTTACAGATCCTTGTTACTAGTCTACAGTTCAGTCCTTGTTATCCTAGTCCGGAGTTTCGATTCTGGGTTTTCTTGTTCTTGGTCTATAGTTCAGTCTGCTGTTCCTTGATTCTGGTCCTTAGTTTCTAGTCTGCAGGTCCATTCTCCTGCACCCTTGCACTTAGATATTTGTCATCTTGCTTTTTCTCTTTCTTCCTGTTCTCTGTCCTGAACCTTGCTCACTTTGACTTCCTATTATTTCCCTGCATATTTCTGTTACTGTTCTTGCCTTCACTTGTGTGTGTGTTCCTTCGTTCAGATCTGTTACTGTTCTTGCCTTCACTTGTGCGTGTGTTCCTTTGTTCGGACTTTGGCTGCTGGGTTTCCCAGCAGGCAATATCTGCCCTTTTCCTTTATCACGTTTCAGTATTGTACATTGTGCCATATTGTTAACAGTATGCTGGTTTTTTGTTTCAGGAGGCCGCCACTGTTCAGTTCCTGCTGAACGCGTAGAGGCTTCAGTCTTGTGAGTACTGTTTCCTTGTTCATGCCTTAGAGTCCAGATACGGAAAACCCACTCCTGCTGCTCCTTTCCATGAGCATTCAGAGTGGGGCCTTGGAATAGTAACCAGCTCAAAAGGCTAGAGTTTTCCTCGACTCTGTGGCAAACTCTTCCCCTGTCCAGTGTACACCACAATTGGGAACCTAGCGTGTTTGTCTTACTTGTACTCCCTGACCATTTCTGTTCACTGCCTTTGTTTCCTGTCTGTAGTTGTTGCCTATCCTTTCTTGTCTGCAGGATTCCTTACACTCCTGTCTCTTGTGCCCTTTTCACCCCAGGGCTTTGTGGGCAGGTCTCTGCCCTCAAGCCCCTAACAGAATGCAAGATCCTCATTATTCTGCTTTCCCCACTAAGGGTAGGCATACGTAAGCCTAAGGTATCTTTTTACCAGAAAAAGAAACACATGCGTAAGACTGCGGGTTCACTCACCATTGCTATAAAACCTGCTAGTATTAGAGAGACACATATTCAAGAGAATGACATTTTGCGTGCTGCTTACTGTATGCAGGGGTAGGTGGGCAACTGTGCACATATTCATGCACAGCAGTATGAATGTTAATGGGAGCACATGCAACTTTGTGCAGCACCAATGTCAGCTGAGAAAGGCCAAGTGCCAAAGTGGACCCTGTAAGGAAGGTGTGCCATCAAAGTAAGACAGACACAAGTGATCACAGTTCAAGGGTGTTTATTAAACTGTAAAAATGGGTGAGACAAACGCCTAATCTAAACCTCAAACTAAGTTGGGAAGAAGCGATGACCATCAAATAATAACAATACAGTCCAAGTGGAGTCTAGTCAAATAAAAACGGCCTATACTATAAAAAACAATTGCCAATCCTTACCGCTATGTTACAGAATTAGTGTGGGATAATGAACGCAAGAAAAGAAAGTGTTCACAAAATGATAAGTCAGGATGCTATGGCCCGGGTTTCCCTTCCCCACGTTTTTAGCACATGACAAGGCGGGACTCTTGAGCACAGCACACTTTTGGGCTTCTCCGGCACGAGATTACAGTTTCTTTTCCTCGACATCGGGGCCTACTGTGCCAGGTCTCTTTTGTCCAAAGTCTCCTGACTCAGAGGGCCTAATACATCAAAACCAACAAACAAAAGTTCTTTCTGATACTCTTTATGGCGGGTGATTACTCTTCACCGCCTGATCCCACTCAGCTGGGCTCTGATCATCAACTCACTGTGGACATCCCTCAGTCGGGTTCATGCTTGTCATCTCAATGTTCACGGGTATCTTACTATTTACCCCAATTTGCAGGCATCCCTCAGTTGGGTTCACGTTTGTCCCAAACAACAGTTCACTTTTGAGTTTTAAAACAATGTGGGATTCACTTCCCTTAGCTTTCTCCTGACTTCCCTCTGTTGGGTTCACACTGCCATTTAGACCAATATCTTCACCTTGTATCTTCAAGAATTGTAATGTCTTTTTAAATAACCATTCACTGTGGACATCCCTCAGCTGGGTTCACACTTGTTGTCACAATGTTCACGGGTGTGTTACATTTTGCGTAGGCCTTCCTCAGTCGGGTTCACTACGGGCATTCATTCAAGATATCAACAACTTGTAACATTCAAGAGTCTCAATGTCTTTTTAAAGAATTGTGCAGCAATCAGTTATCCTACAATAGATGCTGGGTTTCACAAAATCTCATGGTGTTCCCCTCTGCGGGCGCAAAGGTCACTTTCACAGTTCCTTTACTTTTGTGCATTGACTTAGTTTTCACAATGGGTCAAAGACTTTCAACTGTACGAGGGATTTGGCTTGACCCTCGTAATACCACTTTGACACTTCCTGCAGCCTCCCCTACTGCCTCCTAATCTTTGTAGTTTCATTAACCAAACATTTCGTAGTTCAATACTTTCATTTTCTTTCAGCAGAGGGTTACCAGATAGAGTCTTTTGAATGGGCACACATGTGGCGCCGGACCACTCTATGTCTGGTTCCAATTTCACCCACAAAAGACTTTCAATTATCTTCTTTCTCCACATACAATGTTGCCACTGCAACCTTGAGCTTAACACAGTCCGGTCCACTATCAGTTTCTTCCGACTCACTGGCTGTGTTGAACTCGTTGGTGTTTCCTTTGTGGCTGGAGTCAAGGACGGTAGCACGATGGCAACCGCTTTTCCCCACCCTGGCAATCAGTGCAGGAGGGTTCCAAGAACCGCTGACATCCAACACACCACTCGCCAGCTGCGATTCCCTGTCTTACTTTTGCTCTCACGGAGGCTTCACAGGTCTGGGTTGAAAATGGCAAGGGAAATTCCCTCCTGGTCGTCCTTTCAGATCTCTCTGCCTTTCTCCTCTGTTTGAACGGTTGTCCCGGAATGGCTGCCTTCCCTTGCGTTCAGCCTTGCTCAAAGTGTGTTTTTTTGCTCCACCTTTTATCACTGTGGGGAAGGTAAAGGGCAGTCAGGTGTGTGTAGTTATCGGCAATTGCCTGATTCTGCCTGACTTTTGTGTTGGGACATGTCAGGTAAACAGCTCTGGTGTTAGTCCATTGTCTTTCCCAGTGTGAGAATGTGTTCATGTTGGAAAAGGGGAGGTATCCTATGGGGTAGGATGGGGAAAAGGTGTCATAAGGAAGGGGATACCACACCTCACCCTTCAGTGTCCCACTTCCACTCCCCAGCTGCACCGAACAGTATTGTGGGATTGTGAACGTAATAAGCTGCCTGCTTCGCATCATTAGTGACAAGTAGGTTCTTCAGGGTGGCAGCCTGAAGACTCGCCTGTGGCAGGGGCGAGCAGGAGGACCAAAGTTGTTTTCTGTTGGTTATGGTATTGTGGGTTAGGTATAGCCTTGGATCTGGGCTGGTTTGTGTCTAGTGTGGGAGACTAGAGTCTGCTCGTGGCAGGGGTGGATGGGAGGTGATTAGAGCTGTTATTGATGGTGTTTAAGAATGATAGGCGGAGTTCTGGAATTGCATAGTTGTGGGTTTTTCATGTGAAACCTCCATTGCTCTTGGGTTTGGATGAGATGTGTGTCGTGCCTTTGTGAAAATGTCTGATAGGAGGGAGATGTGTTGTGAAGCTTTTGTTGCAAGTGTGTTTGGTAAGGGGGAAGATGTGTTGTGATGTGCTTGGTTAGTCTGATGTGGTTTGTCATGTGATTTATGATGTCACCAGAGTGCCTGTGGAATGTTGATGCATGAGTGGGAGAATGCTGTGATGAGAGTTCTATGTTGTGTCAGTTGAGCCCTCCCTCCCTGGGTGATGGGTGCCGGTGTCTTTGTCTTTCTCTCTCCTTATTGCTTATGTCTGAATCCTGTAACTGTAACTGTAACATAAGAAATGAAGTAAACTTATCAAGTAACCTAAAGCTGCCTGGACTGAGCTTTATAACAGTGCCCATAGTGTATGTTTTTGGGCACCTGTGTGTGGCCCACAGAGCAGGGTACGGGCTGGTGGCAGCTCTGTGCTGAATTGACTGGTGCCCTGAGCATCCTCCATTTTGGAATGCCCAGGCCCTGTCATTGGAATCAGTAGATTCCAGATGGAGACAAGATGGCCCCCGTGGCCTCTTGCCTTCCATCACCTGTTACCTTGATCTTCCCGAAGCCTGGCCGAAACTGGTATGAATGGAGTGTGTAGTGTTGAACGGCGTGGTACTTATCCGAATCCACATTCTGTGTTGTGAGTGTCTGGATGGAGAAGAATAGCCTGAATGCACTGTGTGCCTGATTAGCTGACTGACTGCTGAATGCCCTTCGAAGTGATTGGATGCTTGAGTGTGACCCAGCAGAATGAATGGGAGATCAACAGTATTTCTGGGGACCTCTCATTGCTAGGAATCGTGTTCGGAAGCTGAAGTCCAAACTACAAAGAGTTACTGGAGTGAAACTAAAGCTTGACTTTGAAGCCCTGCTGGAAGAGAAGAATTGCTGTTGCTCTCCTTCCTCATACTGAAAGCTGTTGTGTCTCCAAGGACTGACGCAGAGAAGACCTGGTAAGGCGCCCTCTTCCCGAGCTACGAGGGATCATCGTGCACCAGCTGATCTTTGCCAAAGCTCCCTGGTAGACAAACCTACGAAAGGCTGCCGACCGGAGATGGGGACTGCCGCGGAATCCCAAAGAGAACTGGCCAGACTCTTGTCCGCTACTGTCGACGACTGCCGTCGCCGACTGGAGCCGCTGTGCTCCCGTTGCCTAAGAACTTTTGATCTAAGGACGCTCTCATCTGCATCGTCAGCCGCCTTATCCTGCCGGAGAAGGCCAGACCGTTGATGCGCCGAGGAGCATCTGCGGTTGGGTTTCCCGCCACCCAAAGACCACAGGGATGCCGATGTCTCGACGCCCTTGCTGGGCCACAGTTCTTCAAACTCTTTACAGTCCAGAACTATCGACATCGAGGTGCCCCGCAAGCCTCTTCCTTGCAGGACGTTTACGCTTCCCCGTCAATGAGCACCGCTAGGAAAGAAGCAGCCACTTCACCTCCGTAGTTCACCCTGTTCTCCTTCGGACATTCGACGACCCATGACTCCTGCCTTAAAGAGAGGGAACTCTCAAAGGGCCGTCAATTCCCTGACGAGGAACGCTATAACGCCAGGTACTTTGGGGTTGTGGAACTATTGGAAAGACTCTTGTGAACAGTATATGGACTGGGCTTGTGATATCTTTATTCTAAGGGTTGCCCAGGTGGGGGGATCTCCACACAATACTGTGTCTCGTGGAAGGGGCCAGTATTCTGCCAATTGTTCTAACCAACTGCTTTCCTCTTATATCTATTGTTGGTTTCCTTTACAAACTGATTTGTGTGACATTTAACCGTACAGTTGATGCACTTTAAAGAGATCTAATTGTAATTGTGGTACCACGTAAAACTGTATATTTGCCATTATAGATAACCGAGTACAAAGTGAGTTATCGTGATATTGTACATAACCTTGAATATTAATTATATAAAGACTGTGTTTTAACTAATACAGTGTGCTGACATTCCTTTGTAGGTGCTTGGGGACTACACTGCACTTATGAACCAGCCCGCATCACCTCCTGTGAAGCTATGCCTTGATTGCTCGACCACGCACCAATAATAGAGAATCTTGGCTGGGGTCCTCTGTGCCTCTCCTCTGCCATATAGAGAGCAGAAGTACAGACTCCCCCCCTCCGGTCCTTTACACTGGTGGCAGCGGTGGGATGCGTATGGTTTTAAGAATCAGTGTTTAACCGTGCCACTTACAAGGATATCTGCACTTTGTTAAATTAAGGTTTAGTTTTGTACAAGATAACTGCATTACAAGCAATGGAATCTATTGTGAATGGTAAATTGACTCAAATGAGCTTAAAGGCTCTCCAGAGTGCTTGTGAAGCCAGGGATTTAGACTTTGTGGAAAAGTCTAGGGCTGAGCTGATAGCTGCCCTGGTGGACTAACAGAGTGATGGTGAAACTCTTGAAGGGGGGATGCAACCAATGAGGACTCTGCCCCAGGGGTTGTCGCTGAATCTGATTCTGGGAATGCCACCATTCCTGCTGCCTCTATTCCGAACCCCAGCACTGCTCTACAGGGGGAAGCCCTGAAGATTGAATTTTTAAAATTGGAGTTACAACGGGAACAGTCAGCTTTTCAAAACAAAAAGTTACAAACCGAAGCTGAGTTAAAGAAAGAGGAGTTGGCACAGCAAGTGATACTCAAAGATAGGGACACTGTGCACCAGAAGATTCAGCTGGAGAGAGCAAGAATGGAGACTTCAGCAAAACCAGTTGAGAGTGGCAGGTCCCCAGCAACCAAGTTTATGAAAGATTTGGTTGGTGTGTTTGTGGAGGGTTCTGATATCCTCCAGTGGATTGAAGCGTTTGAGATGGCTTGTGCAATCCATGATGTTGATAAAAGAGATTGGGCTAAGTGTTTGTTAAGCAGAGTGCCTCAGACTAGATATGACTGTATTCTGAAGCCGAGTGTGAAAGAAAGGGGTCAGTTTGAGTGCATGAAGTCTGCTTTGATTGCCAAGTTTGGCAAGACACCTGCCCAATACCTTAAAAGGTTCAGGGATTTTAAGAAATGAGAGAATGTGTCTTGGGTTGACTTGGTGAGTGCAGCGCACATGAACATGATGGGGTGGATTGATGTTTACAATGTGAAAACCTTTGTTGAATGGTCCCACCTTTTGTTTTTTGAGCATTTTTCGGAAGCCTGTTCACCAGAGCTGCGTCAGTATGTTACTGACCACAACATTTGGACCCCTTTAAGCTGGCTAGGTTGGCTGACAAGTGGGTCTCCCACCGGGTGTCCCCTAAGGACTCCAGTGGGAAGGACAAGGACAAAGAAAAGGGAGCCTCTCAGAAAGCTGAGGAGTCCCAGAAGCAATCACAGTCGGGTAAACCAAAACCTTCCTCTCCTAAGACCCAAAGACCTAATGGGGATAAGTCTGTTGTGGGTGGGAGTAAGAGTAGTGGTCCGCCTGCTGCAAAGCAGGGTCCCAGTGGTTCCAGTGCTGTACCCCGCATTACCAGCACTTGTTGGGATTGTGGGGCTCTGGATCACCGAAGGGGTGACCCCAGGTGTAGGTGTAAGGCACTTGGAGTCCAGGCTGTCAGCCTGACCTACACCTACTCCGTACCTGAGGTGGAGGCCACTGTCCTCCCCTCTTCTACAGGGATCACATTTGGTGCTCCTGTAGAGAGTTCCTTAGTGTCCCTTGGGGCCTGGGACCAGTACACAGAGGTACTGGCAACTATCCAACAGAACACTCGTAGGTTTTTGAGAAGTTTCCTCTTGAATGGCCAGCCTTCTACTGGTTTGAGAGACACTGGGGCAAGCAGGACAGTGGTGTACAGGACCCTGCTCAAGCCAGAGGACTATATAGGTGCTCCTCTGAGAACCACCAGGATAGCTGGTGGGCCTCCCAAATTATCGCCTGTAGCCTTAGTCAACATTACGATTGGAGACAAGACAGCGAAGCTTCCGGTCCTGGTTTAGGGCAACGTGCCTGCAAACATATTGTTAGGTAACGATTTGGTTGAGTTGGGGATGATCACGGATGGTCTACCCATGACTGATGTGGCGGTCACCCGATCGCAGGTCACACATGGTCCGGCTGCGGGCCCGGTACCCTCGCCGACGGGGAAACCCAAGGCGTGAAGGAAACGGAAGAGTAAGAAGGCCACCTCTGTGGAGGGGGCTTCTGATCTTCCTGCTGTTCCGACAGCAGCCATTGGGATCCATGCTCCAGACAGGCTGGGTCCAGTGGTGAACCCCGTCTCAACTCCTGTGGGAGAAGATCCAGAAGACTTTCCTTTGGAGAGGTACTCAACCCGGAGGACCACCCCAACCTTCAATGCTGGTTAGCTGAAGGGTGGACCCTCCCGGGCGGTCTTCTGTAAGGGTCAGAGAGAATGCCACTTTCTCAAGGGTCTAAGAAAACAGGACCTGCCCCAGGCACAAGGAGAAGTGCAGAGGACATTCCAAATCTATTGGGAGGGTGAGCTCCTTGTTAGTGAGCCCACTAAGCCGGAACCTGGTGCCCTCAAGATGTTGGTGGTACCTCAGGTTTACCGGCCCTTCCTGCTGCAATTGGCGCATGAGGTGCCCTTAACTGGTCATCTTGGTACAAAGAAGACTAAGCAGAGGCTCTCTGCCCATTTCTACTGGCTACGGATGGGAGTAGAAGTGGAGTCCCATTGCAGGACCTGCCCAACTTGTCAGTTGTCTGGCAAGACTGGAGGCAGTGTCATTTCATTAACCCACTGCAGCCATTGCCAGTGGTTGGCACACCATTTGAGAGGGTGGGCATCGACATCGTCAGTCCCCTTGACCCTCCCACTTCAGGTGGACATCGGTTCATCCTGGTCTTGCTTGATCATGCCACCAGGTACCCTGAGGCTATACCCCTTCGGACTGTAACTGCCAAGGTGGTTGACAGGGTTCTCCTGGACATTTTCACCCGTGTTGGATTTCCCAAGGAGGTTGTCTCTGACAGAGGATCCAACTTCATGTCTAGTTACATGAAAACCATGTGGAAAGAGTGCAGGGTAACCTACAAGTTCTCCACCTTTTACCACCCCCAGACTAACGGTCTGGTCGAGAGATTTAATAAAAGTCTCAAGGGCATGCTAGGCGCTTTGGAAGAGCCCCTAAGGAGGAAATGGGATCTCCTCCTGCCATACCTGCTGTTCGCTTACAGAGAGGTACCTCAAGAGGGTGTTGGTTTCAGCCCCTTTGAGTTACTCTTTGGACATCCCGTGAGGGGGCCACTTGCCTTGATCTGAGAAGGTTGGGAGGCCACCCCTCCAGGTCCCGCCAAGCAAGTGGGGGACTATGTGTTAGGCCTCAGACGGAGGATGACGGAGATGATGGGTCAGGCAACAGCAAATCTCAAGGCCAGCCAAGAATTAAATAAGTACTCGCATGACCTTAAAGCATCGCAAGTGGACTGGACTCTGGGACAGGAGGTCCTTGTGATAGAGCCTACCAAGCCTCGAGCTTTGGCAGATAAATGGACTGGACCCTTCAGGATAGTCTCCAAGATGGGCATGGTCAATTATCTGGTTAACCTGGGAGTCCTTGGGGTTGCCCCTCAGGTATTCCATGTTTATAGGCTCAAGCCTTTTCACAGGCGAGCAGAAGTCTCATGTCTCTTGCTAGCTTCAGAGCAAGAAGAGGATGAGAGTGAGCCCCTTCCTGATTTGCTGCATAGCCACCCTCAGGATGGCTCTGTGGAGGGAGTGGATCCCTCTCCAGATCTGACGACAGAGCAGCAGAGGGCCTGCAGGGCTTTGCTCCGGCAGAATGCCTCTCTGTTTTCACTGACACCAGGCCTTACACCATGGTGTAGGCACAAAATTGACACTGGTGACAGTGTGACTGTCAAAAGCAGGTGCTACCGTATGTCAGATACCGTTAAGAACCACATCCAGGCTGAGGTCGCCAAGATGTTGGATCTGGGTGTTATTGAACCCTCAACCGGTCCCTGGTCCAGTCCTGTGGTCCTTGTCCCCAAGGCAAGTTCCCAGGCAGGGACCAAAGATTGGAGGTTCTTTGTGGACTACCGAGGAGTCAATGCTGTCACCAAAACGGACGCGCACCCATTGCCCAGGGCTGATGAGTTTCTGGACACCATAGGTGCTGCCAGATTTGTGAACACCTTTGACCTTACCTCAGGCTATTGGCAAATAGCTCTGACGGACCATGCCAAGGAAAAGACGGCGTTCTCAACACCTGAGGGACTCTACCAGTTTAGGGTCATGCCTTTTGGGTTGACGAATGCCCCTGCCACCTTCCAGAAATTGGTCAATCATGCGCTCAGTGGGCTGGAGGCCTTTTGTGTGGCCTACTTAGACGACATTGCCATCTACAGTTCCACCTGGGAAGAGCATTTGACACATCTGTATAAGGTGTTGCAGGCCTTGAAAAGGGCTAACCTCACTATCAAAGCCACCAAGTGCCAGATAGCTCAGGGCAAAGTCACGTATCTTGGTCATGAGGTAGGAGGGGGTCAACTCCAACCTCTCCCCAGTAAAGTACAGGATGTATATGACTATGACTGGGAGACTACCACTACTCAAAACCAGGTGAGAGCCTTTTTGGGCCTCACTGGGTATTATCGCAATTTCATGGCGGACTATGGAACCATAGCTGCACCTCTGACAGCTCTGACTTCACCCAAACAGCCTATGAAGTTTAATTGGACGGAAGACTGTCAGAGGGCCTTTGATGGCTCGATAGAAAATCTGTGTAGGGCACCAGTGTTGTGTGCGCCTGATTACAGCAAGTCCTTTATCGTTCAAACTGACGCCTGCAACACCGGAATTGGAGCTGTCTTGTCCCAGTTAGATGACAAAGGAAGAGAACATCCAATCATCTTCATCAGTAGACAACTTAAGGGTAGAGAATTTAGGTGGGCTACGGTTGAAAAGGAATGTATTAGCATAGTTTGGAGCCTTAGGTATTTTAGACCCTACCTTACTGGGTCTACCTTCAAGGGCCAAACGGATCAAAAGCCCCTGAAGTGGCTTATGCAGATGAAGGGTGAGAACCCGAAGCTGCTCAGGTGGTCCATTAGCCTACAAGTGCTAGACTTCAGCATAGAGCATAGACCAGGGAAGAGTCACGATAATACAGATGGCCTTTCCAGAAGGTATGTTGACCGTCTGGATGAGGGTGTCTATCCCTAACCTTAGTCTGGGAGGGCGACTGTGATGCTGGAAATGCATCGGAGGGACAGGGCCTCTGTATCCTTGTCCTTTACTGCTTTTTATTGTGTGTTCTGTTGTGTTTTCTGTGCAGGAGTTCATGTGGGACTCCTAGCGGTGCAGCTCTCTCTTTTGGTTTGGTGAACAGACCCATGGGATACCCTTATGGCACCCATGGGTGGGGGGTACAACCCTGTGCCCATAGTGTATGTTTATGGGCACCTGTGTGTGGCCCACAGAGCAGGGTACGGGCTGGTGGCAGCTCCGTGCTGAATTGACTGGTACCCTGAGCGTCCTCCGTTTTGGGATGCCCAGGCCCTGTCATTGGAATTGGTAGATTTCTGATGGAGACAGGATGGCCCCCGTGGCCTCTTGCCTTCCATCGCCTGATACCTTGATCTTCCCGAAGCCTGCCCGAAACTGGTATGAATTCAGTGTGTAGTGTTGAACGGCGTAGTACTTGTCCGAATCCACATTCTGTGTTGTGAGTGTCTGGATGGAGAAGAATGGCCTGAATGCACCGTGTGCCTGATTGGCTGACTGACAGCTGAATGCCCTTCGAAGTGATTGGATGCTTGAGTGTGACCCAGCAGAATGAATGGGAGATCAACAGTATATCTGGGGACCTCTCACTGCTAGGAATCACGTTCAGAAGCTGAAGTTCAAACTACGAAGAGTAACTGGAGTGAAACTAAAGCTTGACCTTGAAGCCCTGCTGGAAGAGAGGAATTGCTGTTGCTCTCCTTCCTCAATCTGAAAGCTGTTGTGTCTCCAAGGTACGACCCAGAGAGGACTTGGTAAGGCGCCCTCTTCCCGAGCTATGAGGGACCATCGTGCACCAGCTGATCTTTGCCAAAGCTCCCTGGTAGACAGACCTACGAAAGGCTGCCGACCGGAGACGGGGACTGCCGCGGAATCCCAAAGAGAAGCGCCCGTATAGTTGTCCGCCACTGTTGACGACCTCCGTCGCTGACCAGAGCCGCTGTGCTCCCGTTGCCTAAGACCATTTGATCCATGGACGCTCTCGTCTGCATCGCCGTCCGCCTTATCCTGCCGGAGAAGGCCAGGCTGTCGACGCACCAAGGAGCATCTGCCGGTGGGTTTCCTGCCACCCAAAGACCACAGAGAGGCCGACGACTCGACGCCCTTGCTGGGCCACAGTTCTTCAAACTCTTTACAGTCCAGAACTATCAACATCGAGGTGCCCCACACGCCTCTTCCTTGCAGGACGTTTACGCTTCCCTGTTGACGAGCACCGCTAGGAAAGAAGCTGCCACTTCACCACCGTAGTTCACGTTGTTCTCCCTCGGACGTTCGACGACCCGTGACTCCTGCCTTAAAGGGAGGGCACTCAAGAAGGGCCGTCGATTCCCCGACGAGGAACGCTACAACGCCAGGCACTCTGGGGTTGTGGAACTATTGGAAAGACTCTTATGAACAGTATATGGACTGGGCTTGTGATATCGTTATTCTACAGGTTGCCCAGGTGGGGGGATCTCCACACAGAACGGTGTCTCGAGGTAGGGGCCAGTATTCTGCCAATTGTTCTAACCAACTGCTTTCCTCTTATATCTATTGTTGGTTCCTTTTCGAACTGATTTGTGTGACATTTAACCGTACAGTTGATGCACTTTAAAGAGATCTAATTGTAATGTGGTACCACGTAGAACTATATATTTGCCATTATAGATAACCAAGTACAAAGTGAGTTATTCTGATATTGTACATAACCTTAAATATTAATTATATAAAGACTGTGTTTTAACTAATACAGTGTGCGGACATTCCTTTGTGAGTGTTTGGGGACTACACTGTGCTTAAGAACCAGCCCGCATCACCTGCTGAGAAGGCCTTGATTGCTTGACCACGCACCAATAATAGAGAATCTTGGCTGGGGTCCTCTGTGCTTCTCCTCTGCCACAAAGAGAGCAGAAGTACAGACCCACCTCCAGTCCTTTAAAGGGATTCACTTCCCTTAGCTTTACGATCATCTGCCGGTCATGAATCTTTCAAATTTACAGGGGATTTTATTAGACCCCCGTATGACCATTTTGACCCTCTTCTCGCCTTCCCCAAGGCCTTCTGGTAACAGTCATTTTATCAATCGGGTAATCACCCAGAGTTTCTCGAGTGAGCACCCACGTGGTGCCTGGCTCATCTGCAGCTGGCTTTCCCCTTTCCCCAGTCATTTGTACTTTATGCAATCAGCCGTTTGCTACTTTTGTTCAACACAGTTCGGTTTCTTTATCGATTCTCCCCTCGACTCACCGGCTTGGCTTTCTTTGTTTCGGGAGTCAAGGCCGGTACAACGGTAGCAGGCATCTCCCTCTGTCCTGCTTATCAGCGTAGATACGCTCCATGTACCATTGACATCTGCTGCAACACACTTGGGCTATTGTTCACGGTCCTATGATTCCTTCTACGGAGGTTTCGTTGGCCTGGATTGGAAAGGGCAAGGTCGCTTCTCTCCTTGTCAGCCTTTTGGGTCTCGCCACCTTTTTCCTCCTCTTGAACTGCCGTGTCTGGATAGCTGTCTCGTCATGCTGTCTGCCTTGCTCGTATTGTGCTCTCATGCTCCACCTTTTATCGTTGTGGGGAAGGGAAAGAACTGTCAGATGTGTGTGAATCTGGTCAATTGCCTGACTTTGCCTGACCCTTGTGGTGGGACATGTCAGGTAAACGGTTCTAGGGTTAGTCTGTTGTTTTTCATGTCGGCAGAAAGTGTTTGTGTCAGAAAAGGAGGGGGTAAGAGTTTCCAGGGATTCTACAGGGCCGGAAGGGGAAAAGGTATTATATGAAAACTTAAGAAAAGTAAGACTGGTAGGATTTGGGAGAAACACAGGAATAACCAGGGTTATTACCATGAAATAAACCAGGGGGATTGTGGGAGAGATAGTGTTTTGTCATGGTGTTCGGGAGAGAATAACCAGAGGGGTGTAGAAAAGAATGTCTGGGAGTGTTCGTGTAGGACACTGGAAAGAAGGGATTATGGGATAGATAATTTATGGGTGCAACCGGGTTTGGGATCTTAGGGAATTGGTTATGCATGGGAGGGTCATTGGATCTGGGCAGGAGAGATTTAATGGGAGGAAGCGAGGCAGATGTGTCATGGCCTACAAATGCTTTATGGATCTCGTCCTCCTCTCCTTTTTCCTCTGCATAATACTGTGTCTCAGCTGGGGTATTTCCCCGAGCACAACCCTAGGCTGCCCCATCAAGGTGACCCTCTTTCTCTCGTCTGCCCGTATGGTTGGGGTCTCAGAGCATTGGTGTCAGATGCGGGATGCCCACGTAGTGTAGTCGACAAATTCTTCCTCCTGATGTACCCCTCTGGTTCTAGAAATAGACAACCAGAGCAGTCAATCAGAGGAAAGAAAGGATGCCAGATGCGACCCAGGTACAGCAGATGACGACAGGTGCCGCAGGAGCAGGTACAGGCGAAACCAGATGAGATGCAAATGGTATAGGATAGGCTCTGGACCTGCAAGTGAAGTGAGTGGTTAACACAACACACAATGTAGAACCAACCACACTTCTAGACAAGACCAAGAGCAATTGACCAGCCAAAGTCAAAGGGCAGTCAAATGTGGTAGAGTGCTACAGGCAAGTTCATGCGCTCTTCTATATTCCTGGTTTCTCAAAACTTTCCAGTAATAGCCCCCTCCTCCCCTTGGTGCACAAGTTATCACAATGGAGACACTATGGGCTTACCGTATTATTGTTCTTTTGTCAGCAAGGGCAAAAAGCCAAGTACAAGGAAGCAGGAAGGCAAAATTCCAAAATCCAATAGGAAAACCAGCACCCTATCCCGACGGCACGAGGACGCCTTAGTACACACTGGAAGTCTCTAGTCCGTGTACTGAGAAAAGCAAGGAAGTCTCAAATTCCAAAGTCCAAAAACCCAAGGAGTTCACACAGTTCCAAAACGAATCCCAAAAGCGGTCCGGGTGAGTCGAGAGGCAGAGATCCAGCAGACAAACGGAGTCAGGACGCAGCCGAAGACGAAATAATGCAAAAAAGTCAAAGGGCGTAGGCAATTCAGGTCCGTTGGCAATCCGAGGTCAAACACAAATCGGGCAATAAACAAGAACAAAGCGGTCCAGTTTCGATTCCAGGTAGTGGTCCGGGTCGAGGAAACAAGGCAGTTCAAGGTAACAGGAGGGTTGGGGAGGGAAGGGTAAAGCAATAGGGATACGGAGTATCAAGTAACAGAATACAAAGTTTTCGTAGCTCCTCCAATTCTCAATCAGAAGCACCGGAAACAGTGAGGGTGGTGCTTAAGAAGAACAGGTCACGTGACAACGCTGTGCGCTGTTCGGCATCGGCTGTAGGAAGGATAGAGAGAACGCCAGCGTTGCCATGCCAACTTCCAGGCACCTGGCTGCAGCGTCCTTAAAGGGCTACACACCCGTGTTTCGACACTGCTCGTACGCCCGTACATGACAATTGGCCCTTCCCAGGTCACCTGAATAAGGGATTCTCGAGTTCTGCTTGGGAGAATATCCTTAGGTTTCTCACATACCCTTCCCCTATGCTGGTTGGGTGGAGGTGTTTCACTGAGAGATCTCGCCCTGGAACATCCAGACTGCCGGCCCAAGCCTTCCAGCATAGGACTCGAGTTGATGTTTCGAGTACCCAAAGGTTATTTTAGCAGGGGCTTTCCACCCTTGCCTGGTTACTCAGGTTTTGCAGAGGGGAACGTTCCAAGACTTTCTTTTCTCTTTCTCTTTTTATCTGTCGTTCCCTTTCTTGAGTTATTATTACCTCTTCCTCTGTAGCCTTGGGGCAGATCTTTATAACATGGCCTTAATCTCCACAGAATAGGCAAGATTCCCATTGCAAAGTTTTTGACATATCCAGAGATGTAGTGGATATTGACGCACTTGTACTCTTATTCTTGTACTCTTGAAAAGTATGTGGTCAAATTTGCAGAGTTGGTTAAAATTCCTGCTTCACTGTTTAGCCAACGTTTGTGATCCTGGTCAATTATGTAATCCATGTTTGCAGTTAAGTCAGAGTGTGGAGTCCTTATTGCAAACCTAAACACACTATTTGAAAAAAAAGACACCCTTGCAATGGGACAGATTCAATAAGTAGGAAGAAAGTAGTGTACATTAGTGCTTCTCTGTTAGTGGACCTCAAGGCTGTCACCTAGAATTTCATTATTGGTGCACCGGCCCTCCCTCAGACCAATAGTCTCAGTAGCCAGTGAGTCCACTACACTCGAAACTTTGGTACACTAACTGTGGCAGAGACAACATTAATCTTCTCCCCTGTTGCTGCCAGTCACAGAAGTTAATTGGGCCATGCAGAGTACTACCCCACAGAGGAATGAGAGAAACTCTTTGCCATGTCTTGTTACACTATTTTATTGCATCTTTTATTGCACACCTGCTGTCATTTTCTCACCTTCTAGGAGCTTATGGATCTGCAAGCAGTGGGGTAGGAGGCTAGTGCAGTAGCGAGGGACCACTGCAGGATTGCTTGCTATAATGTTGATGTGCGCAGATCTGAAGATGTCTAAGTTTTAGATATTTTGTGGGCTATCTGCAGGAGTAGTTCATGTGTACTACAGGTTGATAAGGTACTTGTTTGTGTGGTTGACGGTGGGGCCGTCAGAGTAGTGTTTAAGGAGTGTGGGGAGTTATGTTGGTGTATCTGTGGTGGATTAGTTTGGTGCTCAGGGAAAATTAGTGCAGTTATGCACATTCAGATTGTGTATGTGCCATTGTTTAACCTTTGTTTTTTCGGTGCACAAGATTTGTGCAGAGATGTATTTTCATTTAGGGTGAGAGGTAGAAACGGCTATTGTAGAGATTTTGAAACAGCTGTTGTTACCATATCTTTTTCTAATCAATTGCGAACTTGATTGCATTGACACACCATGCAAGAGTGGGAATTTGAGACTTTCAAAGTGCCTTTTATACAGCAACAGCACACAGAAAATGGAAGCCTTTTGTCAAGGACCAGACAAGGGGTTGGACCAGATGAGCAGCTCCCAAGGGAGTTGAGGAGCAGAGGATAGTGAATCACCAGAAAAGCCGAAGAACAGAGGGGCGACGACCAGAGGGACATCTAACCACAGAGCTTTGCATGTACCATAGTTTTACCTCAGTCCATTTTTATTAGTTTTGGCTATTAGTTGCTGCTTATAAGCCAAAAGTATTACACTGGAGTAAAGCTAGGAAGTTGAGAACACGTGAGGAAGGACACACAATTTGAGGGTGGGGTTTAGTTATTTACCTGGCCATTGACTGCCCATGCTAGTCGGGTTTACCTACCTGCAACAATTTGGACATCTGCACAAAAAACTCTTCAATAACACTAGCAACCGTGCGCTGTGCAAGATCCAATGCCGTAGGGCCACACCTCCACAGCACTAACAAACAGACTCCTCAGCGCACCAATTGCAGTGCGCTCACACTGAATCAACCAGGAAGTGCTGCCCCAGACCGGCCTTAGCCAATCAAGCACTTGCATCGCGAGACACACCCGCAGAAGCGACGGCGGTGTTCTCGTTCTACAGTCATGACTCAGCACTCCGGATGCTGAAAAATCCTCGCCAGCATTCACTCACGGTCACTGCAAAGGCGTGCTGCAACAGTGAGGCATTCAAGAATTCGAACAACGATTTAAGGTAGATACTGGACCACTACTCACCGTCATACTTCATAATGACAGACACCCTAATGAAGTTCTGTTAAAAGTGATTTTAGTGTATAATAACACACCAACTCACCAACTTTGTTTTCTCACTGGGATCCTCCAGTCCGTGCACCACAGCAAGTACAGCTGAATTCAACGCCACATACGCATTCAAGACGTCCGAAGACCCATTGAGAAACAGTTAATTAGACACGACTTTCTCCACAAAAGGTATGAGACAATTAATTCAACTACCTCTCTCAGCCAAAAATAATTTTTGAGCTTTGAAAGAGATAGATATATTGTTTTTTATTTCTTTTCTCTATTCTGTCCCAGCAACTGAATAAAGGACAGCGAGTGGCTGCGCCCTGGGGACATCATGTTCCATGATGCACCCTTCCTACCTGTGGAAGACTCCAACCTTTGCCTAAGTGGGTCTTTTCGATTCAGTCCATGCCCAGAATCAGGGTAGGGACGTTGCCTCCACTAGGTTCTCATTTTTGTTGCAAAACGAAAATACTTTTTCTAGATTTAGATTAATGCCACACCAACTGAAAACATTCCTTAAACAAACCTCTTTTTGCTATCTTTTCTTGTCTGCCTCCATACAGGTTTAAGTTGGTTCCCCATCTTCTCGTGTTCCCGCCCTGAGGAAGGCTTCAGTAAAATGTACATGCCCAGCAGGGGGCAGATCCGAAACGTGTTACGGATGTTTAAATTCCATCAATGATAGGAAGACCCCTTTTTCTTTGGAACTCATTTTGAAGTTTATTTCAAACCAATGTTGGATAATGCAACCACCTAGGCACGAACATATGTGTGCAGATGTTCAGGTGTTTTTCTTTTTTCCAAACACCAACACGTCGGCAGACCTGCATTCATGAATTAGCGGCACCTGTAATACTACATTTTGGGCCATCAGAGTTTCCCTCCGTTTTTCTGGAAATTTGGTTTTTCATTTTATACGTGTTTTTGTACTATTTGTATTTATTGATTTATTGGTTTATTCACTGTCTGCATCTATTTATTTGTAAAAACTGAACCAAATGTCTCTCTCCTAATTTTCTTTTGTTTTACAACCTTCTTATCACTTTAGATTGTATATTTACATTTATAAGTGTTTCTTGAAAATGCAAAATAAATTACATTGACAAAAATAAGGAATGTTTTCAGAGAAAAAATACAGTGGCAAAGAATATATTGTGATATCCGCGGCATAGGATACAAAACAATTTAAGTTGCTTTGAATTTAATTTTAACAAATCTTTTTCTTTACTTTAGCATAGTGGACACTTTTGGTTTAACATTAAATATATTCCACAAAGTCCCAATCCACTTTATGCTTTAAGGGACTACCCCGACTCTATTTTTCTGCATGATGCATTGACTGCCCATGGCCATTTTGATCTCTATGGCCATTCCCACCCACTACCGGCTCCTGCCTCCCTGCCCAAAACACATCTTCTTGGGAGCTCCTTTGAGTTCTCTCTACCAAGCAATAACATCAAACATTTGCCTGCCAGTGTTATTTCTAAGAAGTCTGCTTCGAGTTAAGAATTAATGGCCTAATTGCTGCACAAGTAATACAGGTTTAATAAAAAATGTCTTAAACAAATGTGCCTTCAATCACTTGATTTATATATGTTACACAGACTGAAGTCCTGTCTAAGCAAACTTTGACAAAATCAACTGTTGCATTTTATGGTCAGGTTGTTCCATTATGACAGTGTCTGGCAAATGCCTATACATGCCTGAACACAAGCTAAATCTGTTGTCTTTGCCAATGTTTGGATTCAATTAATGTGACTCAACTATATGATTACTGGCAACTACAAAGTGTATTGAGTTTAAGGTGTGGGTATGGGCTTGCTCAGAGTACTGACTTTCTGTTTCGCTCATTTACTGTTACTTACAAATAAAAGTAGTCATTGAGAGAAAAGATACGTAATTTAAAATGAACATTAATCTGTCCTGTCATAGATGGATTAACTTCCGGTACTATTAATGTAGGAAAATTACATTTTTACCTTCTGACAATGCATAGAGCCCTCATCAACATATGTTTTAAACTATATTTGTAACTGTGTGTTTAGTGTAAGTGTTGAGTCACAGATAGCACTACTAATAAAGAGTTGTAGTCAAATAGTATCTTGTTTAGTTTATATGCATATTTGTATCAAAGATGTCTACTAATGAATATATTGTTATGATATTTCTGTCAGGGACAAATCAAGTGCCATTAAAGTTTATTATCCCAGCCAATGTCCAGTCTGGCCACAATGCAAAAAGAGTCATTGAAGATTGCAAACTAAAGGTCAAGCCCTGCCCTGTCCCTTCCCCAACAACCCACATCTGCGCGATGTGGCGCATGCATTCATATGATATAGTTATGTGACATCTAAACTTTTCATGCCAGGGGCTCTAGCCCGGATCTTTTAAAAACCTTCACAGGTCTATTCATTTAGCCTCCTTCTTAACAACATTTAGTATCCCTCCTCCACCCCCCCACACCGTAACAACAACAGACATTTGTTTGTTTCTTAGTGTCCAATTCCGCGGCCCTACCTCCCTCCCCCCTTATTACTTGATGTCTGAGATTCGTAGATTGGGAGGGCACCATTGTTCCTTCAAGTAACTTTGAAGGTAAGTTAGCACTATCTCCCAAACCTGTGTAAATTGAGCACCTTCTCCTTGAATTTTATATGTAACCCATCGCCAATATATTCCACACCTTCTGACGCCATTCAGACTCCATTGGAGGCTGTCTTTGTTTCCCCCTCTGTGCAAGCTCCAGTCATGTTGCTATCAATAACACCATAAATGCTTTTCTTTGGGCTTTGAATGGTATGTCATTTTCTGGATCAGAAAGCTCACACATCCATTCCCAGGCATCAATTGGTTTTTCAAATGTAAATATTTATTTTATCTCTCAGGTAATTTCTGACCAAAACAGCACTACCCCTGGGGACGTCCACCAAATGTGGACTCAGTCCCCTTGATCTCGACATCCTCTCCAACATGCTGATGAAATCATAGGGAACATAGGGAACATTGCATGCAACACCATCAGTGTGTAGTGCTATTGCGTCATGATTTTATACCAGGCCTCCTTAAATCGCATTGACCTAGTCAGCTTAGGTATATTTCCTGACATATGTTCCCAGTGCTCCACTGGAATGTCGAGTGTCAGCATTCACTCCCACATCTTCATATATGCCCATTGTTGATTTGCCATGGAGTTGAGTAAAAGCGTCTATAACGAGGAGACCAGGTGTTTAGTCTCTGTGCGTGGTGATGAATTTCTCAAAAGCAGTCTGCCCCGTACACGCAGCTTGTTTTAAGGTTGTATCTATCAACCAATTTCTCAATTAGTAGTACTTCATTCTGTCCCTCTCCGTAAACCCTGCATGTTGTTTGTATGTGTCAATTGATAGTATTCACGCTCCCTGCATCATATCCCCAACCTTTCGCAGTCGACCTTCTGTCGTTGTGTGATTGTATGAAGGCTCCTACTTCCATCCAGGGGAACATTTTGGGTTCTCAAACATCGGGGTGAAGGGAGACGGTATCGATGACAGTGACCCCCGCTCCAGCAGCACATCCCACATGTTGCACACTAGTGAAATAATATTGCTTTGTAAGGAGTCAGGACTGAGACACGGACACAGAGGACTCATGTTTTTGGTTATAGACTTTTATTAAATGAAAAAGGGTTAAAAAATGCCTCACTATCCCTAATTTGGGAGGGATTTCCCTGCCTCAACCAAAAACTAAAGGGTCTGTCCTTTGTCAAGATGTCCAAGTAAATAAATGTCCTGTGTCCAATATCCTATTCTGACCCTCACACTCTAAAACAAACTCTAATGTGCAAAGGGTATTGTCTTGATTTCTATTTGGATGCAGAAATGTTGAGACACAAAGATTTTAATCCAAAACAAAGGTTTCAAGTGGACAATAGTCCCAGTCCCAGGGATTGGCTCCCTTCCCCGGATTCCTTTTACCAAAATGAAAAGTCAAAACAATGAATAATCAAGTTCCTTAGAAACCAAAAGGATCACTCCCTCCTCTTAGCGTGTTCACAGTTCTCAGGGAAATGGGTTCTTTCCTAGGTTTTCCTTCACATTCAATACAATTCAAAATCCCAAGGGCATGTGTCCTCCTAGGGATTCTTTTCTTATTCAGTTTATAATCTCAGGGCATTTATCTTCCTTGGGTCTCTACTCTTGATATGTATAACTTGCACATACACTTGAGGTTGCCTGGTATACTCTCCTGCCAGGATGCCTTTTTACAGCAGTTTACAATCTCAAAGGCATTGATCTTCCGTGAGACTCTCCTCTTCATATTTATGACTTGCACATACACTTGAGGTTGTCTGGCTTACTCTCCTGCCAGGACATTCATACAGTCTATTAACAAACTTCTCTTCACCCTGTGTACTCTCCTGCCAGGACTTTGCCTCACAAACATTCAACTTCACCTGGTATACTGTCCTGCCAGGATTTAACTTTATAAATATTCAGCTTCACCTGGTATACTTTCCTCCCAGGACTTCGCTTTGTAGACATTCAACCTGACATTTCACCCTTTAAACAAGATTAGCCCATCGTTGGTGTATCTTTCCTTTCTACACAATGTTCTGCTGAATATCTCCTTCTTTCCTTGCACAGGGGCTTTTTATCCCTTTTTACAGCATGTTACCTGCTTCTTTAGCAAATGAGTTCAATAACCCTAACCTGTTCAGGGTACAGTTCATAGATATGACACAAGTCTCCTTTTGTATCTGACATTTAGTTTGTATGGAGCAGAATGCACTTACAGGCAACTCAGTTACCCATCTACTTTCCCTGGGCTTACCGGTTGCTTCTCACATTCTCTCACTCCGGTTCCCTTCACTTTCCTTTATTCTTGTGGAGTGGTATATGCTTTTAACCAACCTGGTAGGCCAGGTGCCTTCCCTGGGTTTACGGGTGGCTTCCTGTATTCTCTAAATGATATATGATATCATATGATAGTTTATTTATATAGCGCCTATATACAATGTGTTTCAAAGCGCTTCAAAGTAAGGGAGGGAACAAGGGAAAATAGAATGACATTCTTACAGGCAATGAATAATAAGGATGTGAAATTAACTATCGTACTCAGCCTGATGACATTTCAGATAGTGCAATACCAAAGAGTTAGATAAGGAAGGGAGGGGGAGAGTGAGAAGGAATGGAAACAGACAGTCGACTACCGTACTAGGCCTAATGACATTTCTGGTAGAGCCGTAGAAAAACGAAAGGTGAGGGAGAGGGGTGCAGAAAGGAAGGGGAGGAACAAAACAAGCAACTATCGTACTAGGCCTGACGACACTTCAGATAGTGCTGAAGGGGGGGTGCAGGGAAAAAACAAGTAAGGGGAATGGGGAAGGAGACAGATGAGATTGCTATCATACTAAGTCTAGGGACAATTCTGATAGAGTGAGTGCATAGAAGAAAGTAAGGGGAGGAGGTAAGGAGATAGGAAAAGGGAGAAATGGCGAGGAGAGAACTGAGAGTAAGCAGTCAAAAGAGTGGAGAAGCAAGAGGGGAGAGCAAATACAATTGCAGAAGTCAGTAGTAACACATAATGTTGCAAGCCAGGATACAAGATGAAGATGGGAAAAGCATGATGCAGGGCCACCATGAGTACAAGATGCAAAGGAAGTCCAGCATGAGAGTTGAGAAAGGGTGGCACACCGTGAATCAATGAAGTCCATAAAAGTCAAATCCAGCATTGTCCACAAGACAGTGATGATGAAACCAGAATATATCAGGACAGACTCCTGCAGAAGTAGGCTGGAGAGGAAGAGTGGGAGCAGGGTAGAAGAGTCAACCAAAACAGGCAACACCTGTGTGCGAGAAGGGGGGGCACAAGGGAACATTACAGGGTGACCAGAGGGGGTGGGGATGGCCTGTGGGGACAGAGGGAGCAAACACATGTTGGTACATGCTTACCTGCTGTCTGAGCAGGGGGTCGGGCCCTGGGTCCTCCTGGTCCGAAAAGGTCCAAACAAGAATTGCCCTTTTCTTTGTCTGCCCTTCACTTCAGACGCCCAGGCGAGAGATGCCCTTGATCTAAGAGTTAAAAGTAGGAAGGAAGAGGCAGGGCTAAGAAGGTGGGTGGTGCTTAGGCCAGGTGACCTAGATCCACTTACATCTGCTCCCCATCTGGAAAGGAAAAGAGGCTGGAGGGCTCCTTAAGTAGGGAAAAAGAGTGGCAACCAGGCAGGCACAAGGTGGGCGGGGCTTGCTAAGTGGGGAAAAAGAGCGGCAACCTGGGAGGCACCATGTGGGTGGGGCTTAGGCCAGGTGAACTATATCCACTTGCACATGCTCCCCATCTGCAAAGGAAAAGAGGCTGCAGGGCTCCTCAAGTAGGGAAAAAATGCAGCAACCAGGAAGGCACCATCTGGGTGGGGCTTGCTAAGTGGGGAAAATGAGCGGCAACCTGGAAGGCACCAGGTGGGCAGGGTTTAGGCAGGGTGACCTAGATCCACTTGCGCCTGCTCCCCATCTGCAAAGGAAAAGAGGCTGGAGGGCTCCTTAAGTAGGGAAAAGGAGCGGCAACCAGGAAGGCACCAGGTGAGCTGGGCTTGCTAGGTTGGGAGAAAGAGCAGCAACCTGGACGGTGGGCGGGCCCCGGTTTCATTCACTTTGCTTTATTCTAGTGGAGCGGTATATGTTTTTAAACAACCCAGAAGCCCATGCACCTTCTCTGGGCCTACCCGGGGCTTCCTGCATTCTCTCACTCTGGTTCCCTTCACCTTGCTTTGTTTGTGTCAAGCGGAATAGGCTTTTAAGCATCCCAGTAACCCACGTTCCTTCCTTGGCCTTACCAGTTTCTTTACTTGTTACCCTCGCTGCAAGGTCCTTCAGCTTGCTGGCTTGGTGTGAGCCCCCTAAGTCGCTGTATGTTCACCATCTACTTTTCCTGCTGCTTTCCATTCTTGGTCAGCGATCCGTTTACACTCTGGTTTCTGTTTTTGCTTGTCGCTGTCACGATGCCTGCCCCCGGAAAGCCAGACCAGGCCCAGCAACCCCGGAAGCAGGCATCATGCCACTTGAAGCATGCCCAAAAACCCCAGTTAGGGGCTCTTGGCTACAGTCCTGGCGCCTATGGCGCCAGGCTCATAAGAATAAAGTCAGTACTGGCGCCATGGGCGCCAGGCTCATTACAGAAATCTTACCTGTTGCAGACCATGCTGCATACCTACCTGATGCAGACCATGCTGCACGAAGCCACAAGCCAAATGAGGCTTAAAGGGACTACTTTACCTCAGGGACTCCTTTCCTCTCGGGTGGGGCTGTGGAAGAATACTTACCTGGGACTTCTTCCAAGGCTATTTAAGCCACACCCAGACAGCCACACATGCTTCACGTTATTCTGCTTGCTGCAGCGTAACGCTCACCGTGTCTTCAGCAGCTCCAGTCTTCAGCCACACCCGCTTCAGCCCTGGAACACCTGGAACAAGAAAAGGAGAAGGAGAAGAGGTCAGAACAAAACCCTTACCTGAATCCTTGATCCAGCACATCGTCAATCTGGAAGAGAGAAGCCTTCTCAGGTGCATTGCCACGCACCTCGCAGAGCCGCGCTGAACTCACCAACCGGGGCTGCATTCCTTTACTCCATCGTGAATCCAGCATCTGCAGGCCATTCTTCAACACCTGGGGGAGACAAGAACAGATAGGTGAGCAAGGGCAATACAAACTACCCCCAAAGACTTACCTGATTTACGACAGGGGGGTACTCACCTCATCTCGGTTCGGCGTAGTCAATTCTGCATCACCGCCGCACCCCGGCCCCTAAGGGGGAAAAACAATGACAATACAACCTAACCCCAAGAATTTACCTGATTTACCACAGGGGGGTACTCACCTCATTTCGGCTCGGCGCAGTTAAATCTGCATCATCGCTGTACCCCGGCCCCAAAGGGGAGAACCACAATAGACTTACCAGGATCTTACCAATTGCCACTTGGAACTCTTCTGGTGGTTTAAATCCGCAACCTGCAAGGAATCTGGCAGAGTGAAGATCAGACTTTTGAACTCTTATGAACAATTGGACTTAGAGTCAATACTGGAATTCACCAATTCCTCCACGCCAGTGAAGTAACTGGTCGTCTACGCGCCCCTGCGCTCGACGCAGGATGGAGAGCTCATCTTTCCAAATCTTCAGGTGAGATTAAGAGGGAACTTCAGGAGTGTTCTGTGGGCAGACAAGGGGAGTGGGAAGGCGGGTTAACGCTCAGATTACGGGAGGTTAATTCCCTTTCTCCATTGCAGAAAGATATTCGTACGAGTCCAACAAACGAAGCTAAGTGGGTCTGTCCAGTCTGTCATCTCGGCTCTACGTGTTACTCTGGTGGAAGCAACTGCGGGCCAGTCCAGATCGACGCCCCCGTGGGAATCAGGTGAGCGTAACAGAATGAGAAGCCTACCCACAAATACCCACCGGGGCGTCATGGAAACCTCGGAAACCGATCAGTTGGCCCAATTATTAGGGGAACTAAGGGCCAAAGTGCATTCCGCCCGCCAGGAAACCAATGCCCTCAGGAGGGAATTGATAGTATCAAAAGAACGAACTGATTATTTGGTCAGGCAGCTATTACAAAGCCAGGCTGGACAAACACCTCTACCTGGACTCGGGGCCAGCCCAGCTCCGGTGCCACCGAGTAACCGGTGCAGTTTAACCTTCCTGGAGCCGTTCCCTTGGCTCCGCCTGAACGCTTTGCTAGAGACCCTAAAAGGTTTGCTATATTCATGAATCAATGTCGCTTACACTTTTTATGTAAACCTGGAGCTTTCCCAAACGATCAAGCCAAGGTAGCTTTTGTACTGTCATATCTCAGCGGCAGTGCAGCGGACTGGTACATTCCGCTAGTAAATCAGGATGACCCGATTCTTCGAGATTTCCAAGGTTTTCGAACTAGCATGGAAAGACTGTTCGCCCGACATTCCCAAGGACAGGCTTTGGATAACGAACTTTTATCCTTACGGCAAGGTAATCAGGATCTTTTATCTTACATTGCAACTTTCAATAGATTAGTTGTGGAAACTGAATGGCCTGAAGCCAAGCGAATTACATTATTCCATCGAGGGCTTCGGGGAGAACTCAAGGATGTTTTAGCCCAAGTCGTGAACCCGCCTTTAGACTGTGCTGAATATATAGATTTTGTGGTCCAGTTAGATCACAGACTTCAAACCAGAAAGGCTGATCGAACCAAGTTTGAAAACAAGGTCTTGGTTAAAACCTACGTACCCTCGAAGGGGGTAGATGCCTCAGAACCCATGCAAATCGGGGGGATAGAGGACCCTTAACCCAGAAGGAAAGGGAAAGAAGACGGCAACAGCAATTATGTCTATATTGCGGAGCTACTGGTCATTTCCTTCGGAACTGCCCTGTAAAACCACCCAAGAAAACTATAGGAGCAGCAGACGAAAACCACTTGAAACCTGACTCGGGAAACGATCAAGCCCGGCAACCGTAGAGGTCAGCTTGCCGAGCTTAAAGAAGGACACTCTGACCTTGCATTTCACCATACTCATGGTCCTTATAGATCCAGGCAGCCATCACGCATGCACGCGGTAAAGGCGTACGTAGATAGTGGAGCCATAGGAAACTATTTGGACTACGGATTGGCTTCCAGGATAAATCTACCTCTCACCCGAAAGACCACTACCGATGTCGTCACCACTGTTGATGGAACTGAAATTGCCTCTGGGCCCGTAACTCATTCCACTGCAGAGATGACTTTGCTGGGTCAGGATGGACACCGAGAGGTTACGGTGTTTGATTTAATCAAGGCTCCACAGTTTCAACTGATACTGGGAATCCCTTGGTTGGAAAAACACAATCCCTGTATTGATTGGCGAGAGAAGAGACTAACCTTCCCAGAATGTGCTAACACCTGTTACCCAAAGAGAACTCTAAATTCAGTACTGGCCCCAATAATCCCAGCTGCCATACAATTACCTGCTGAATACCAAGACTTTCAGGATGTCTTTCAAAAGGAGCAGGCAAACACCTTACCACCGCACAGATCGTATGATTGTCAAATAGATCTCATACCAGGAGCACAACCACCTTGCAGCAGAATCTATGCCCTCACGGAACCTGAAAATCTCCACTTGCGCCAGTACCTAGACCAGTATCTTGCTAATGGCTTCATCCGCCCGTCCAAGTCCCCTGCATCTTCCGCTTTGTTCTTCGTGCCAAAAAAGGAAGGCGACCTTAGAACATGCATTGACTACCGTGCGCTGAATCAGATAACTATCAAGAATCGGTACCCATTGCCTTTGATCCCTGAACTACTAGACCAGGTAAAGAACGCTTGTATATACACAAAACTAGACCTTCGTGGGCATATCATCTGGTACGCGTCAAAGAGGGTGACAAATGGAAGACTGCTTTTTGCACCAAGTACGGATTATTTGAGTACCAGGTGATGCCTTTCGGACTGTGTAACGCACCAGCAGCCTTCCAGTTCTTCATGAACGATGTCTTCCGAGAGCTCATCGATGTTTGTGTAGTCGTTTACATCGACAATATCTTAGTATATTCCCTATCAGAATCCGATCATGTAAAGCACGTCCGAGCAGTCCTAGAAAAGTTACGCCAGTATATGTTATACGGCAAACTGGAAAAGTGCATCTTTCACACTACGGAAGTAGAGTTTCTTGGATTTATTCTGACCCCGAAAGGAATCCGGATGGATACACGGAAGGTGGAAGCAATTCTTAAGTGGCCTTCGTCAAGCTCAGTCAAAGGAGTTCAAATCATGCTCGGCTTTGCCAATTTCTACCGCAGGTTTATCCCGGACTTCTCACACATTGTACATCCCATTACAACACTATTGCGAAAGAATAAATGCTTTACGTGGACAGAAGAAGCCGAGAACGCCTTCCAAGAGTTAAAAAAGAAATTCATGTCTGCTCCTGTATTACGACACCCGCGCCCAGAGCTTCCCTACATAGTGGAAACAGATGCATCCAGTTCAGCTATGGGAGCAGTGCTCTCCCAAAAGGATCCCGAAACTAACCAGCTGCACCCAGTGGCGTTTTGGTCAAGAAAGTTTTCGGCTCCCGAATTAAATTATGCTATATCCGACAAGGAACTGTTGGCCATCAAGTCCGCCTTCAAGGCTTGGCGGCACTATCTGCTGGGTGCCAGGAATACCATTACGGTCATCACTGATCACCGCAACTTACAATACCTAAAGGTAGCCAAGGCCCAATCTTCGTGGCCAATTCTGTTGGGCATTGTTCTTCGCCGAGTTTGATTTTGTAATAGCCTATCGACCAGGTTGTAAAAATGGAAAAGCTGACGCCCTGTCCTGGATAGGAATGGGAGAAACATAAAGAGCTTTAGAACCTGTACCCATAATTCCTGAACAGAGGATCCTTGGTCTGACATCCATACACTCTCTGGAGGACATTCAAGAAAAGGTCCATCAACTCTTTGATTCCGATGCCTTACAAGGCTGGGCAAGGAAAGGCCCAGAGTATTCTGTCACCAACAATCTACCTTATTACCAAGGCCGGCTATTTTTGCCACTAGAGGAACTACAGAAACTTGTCATTTCTCATTACCACGACACCTTGATGGAAGGACATACTGGCATTGCTAAAACTGAAGCCAAAATCAAGAAACAGTTTTGGTGGCCCACCTGGCGAAAAGATGTCAAGTTGTTTGTCATGTCTTGTGGCATTTGCGCTCAAAATAAAGGGGTTAAGAAAAAACCCGCTGGATTATTACAACCGTTAGACATACCACCTACTCCTTGGCATACCTTGTCATTAGACTTTATCACGGATTTACCCCCGTGCAAAGGTTATAACACCATTCTAGTTATTGTAGATCTTTTTTCTAAAATGGCCCATTTCATTCCTTTAAAAGGAATACCTTCAGCTTCAATCCTGGCCAAGGAGTTCCTTGAAAATGTTGTCCGTCTACATGGCTTTCCTTCTGTGTTAATTTCAGACCGGGGAAGTCAATTTATTTCACATTTTTGGAGGAAGCTGGCACAAATTGATGTTAGGCTTTCAACCAGCCACCATCCCCAGACCGACGGTCAAACAGAGAGAACCAACCAGACTCTTGAGCAATACCTACGTTGTATGCTACATCAATCTGAGGAGGATTGGAAAGACATTCTTTGGATCGCCGAGTATGCATACAATAATTCTGTACACTCAGGAACTAAACAATACCTTTTTTTTACCATATATGGTCACCATCCTCGAACCTCAGACTTAGATTCTCCCCAGCATTTAGAGATGCCTGCGGTGGACCATCTCCACGCTGTTATCACACAAGCCTTTAAAGAGGCGACTGCACATTTACACAAGGCTAAGGATAAATACAAGAAGGATGCTGATCAACACAGGAGTGAAGCACTGCAATACCAAGTAGGGGACCAAGTATGGTTAGCCACCAAGTACTTACCACTCAAGGGAACACGGACCTTTAACCCCAGGTACTTGGGACCTTATTCTATTAAGGCTATTATTAACCCAGTGGCCGTCAAGTTGGACCTGCCTGGTCATATGCGTGTTCATCCTGTTTTTCACGTGTCTCTTTTGAAGCCTGTGCAACCAGGAACTAGACTAACCACCCCACCTGAACCTATCCTCATAGACGGGGAACCCGAATTCGAAGTCAAGAATATTTTGGACTCTAAAAGGGTGAGATCAAAACTCTTCTATCTCATTGATTGGAAAGGTTATGGTCCACAAGAAAGATCTTGGGAGCCTAGTGACCATGTGCATGCACCTCAAATAGTGAAAAGGTTCCACCAAGAATTTCCAGACAAACCAAGGCCGAGAGGGAGAACAGCTTTAGGAGGGGCCTTGGGGGGGAGTGCTGTCACGATGCCTGCCCCCGGAAAGCCAGACCAGGCCCAGCAACCCCGGAAGCAGGCATCATGCCACTTGAAGCATGCCCAAAAACCCCAGTTAGGGGCTCTTTGGCTACAGTCCTGGCGCCTATGGCGCCAGGCTCATAAGAATAAAGTCAGTCCTGGCGCCATGGGCGCCAGGCTCATTACAGAAATCTTACCTGTTGCAGACCATGCTGCATACCTACCTGATGCAGACCATGCTGCACGAAGCCACAAGCCAAATGAGGCTTAAAGGGACTACTTTACCTCAGGGACTCCTTTCCTCTCGGGTGGGGCTGTGGAAGAATACTTACCTGGGACTTCTTCCAAGGCTATTTAAGCCACACCCAGACAGCCACACGTGCTTTGCGTTATTCTGCTTGCTGCAGCGTAACGCTCACCGTGTCTTCAGCAGCTCCAGTCTTCAGCCACGCCCGCTTCAGCCCTGGAACATCTGGAACAAGAAAAGGAGAAGGAGAAGAGGTCAGAACAAAACCCTTACCTGAATCCTTGATCCAGCACATCGTCGATCTGGAAGAGAGAAGCCTTCTCAGGTGCATTGCCACGCACCTCGCAGAGCCGCGCTGAACTCACCAACTGGGGCTGCATTCCTTTACTCCATCGCGAATCCAGCATCTCCAGGCCATTCTTCAACACCTGGGGGAGACAGGAACAGATAGGTGAGCAAGGGCAATACAAACCACCCCCAGAGACTTACCTGATTTACCACAGGGGGGTACTCACCTCATCTCGGGTCGGCATAGTCAATTCTGCATCACCGCCGCACCCCGGCCCCTAAGGGGAAAAAACAAGGACAATACAACCTAACCCCAAAGACTTACCTGATTTACCACAGGGGGGTACTCACCTCATTTCGGGTCGGCGCAGTTAAATCTGCATCATCGCTGTACCCTGGCCCCAAAGGGGAGAACCACAATAGACTTACCAGGATCTTACCAATTGCCACTTGGAACTCTTCTGGTGGTTTAAATCCGCAACCTGCAAGGAATCTGGCAGACTGAAGATCAGACTTTTGAACTCTTACGAACAATTGGACTTAGAGTCAATACTGGAACTCACCAATTCCTCCACGCCAGTGAAGTAACTGGTCGTCTACGCGCCCCTGCGCTCGACGCAGGATGGAGAGCTCATCTTTCCAAATCTTCAGGTGAGATTAAGAGGGAACTTCAGGAGTGTTCTGTGGGCAGACAAAGGGAGTGGGAAGGCGGGTTAACGCTCAGATTATGGTTGGTTAATTCCCTTTCTCCATTGCGGAAAAATATTCATACGAGTCCAACAAACGAAGCTAAGTGGGTCTGTCCAGTCTGTCATCTCGGCTCTACGTGTTACTCTGGTGGAAGCAACTGCGGGCCAGTCCAGATCGATGCCCCCGTGGGAATCAGGTGAGCGTAACAGTCAGGTTTGCTTCTGCACCATTCCTCACAGCGTACCTTCCTTCAGCGGGATACTCAGCATCAGCAGCGGTCACGGTGCAGATCAGTGCCTGCAGCTCTCCCTATCTTTGTTGGTTGTCAGCTGTAGCAGTTTTAAACTTCCCAGCATGATGACCCAGCCTCCAAAGACTAGACCGCTGCGTAGGCTTGCAGGTCCTGGTTATCTTCATTGCTCCATTGCACTTTCTAGTGTCAGTTGTTACTAGGTTATTTCCTGTATAACACTGCGGAGCTGATATTGGACTCTTTTGGGAGTGATCATTACTGCTCCCTGTATCTTCCCCATGACAGTTGGTAACATTCTGTGCTTTGTGGTATATTGGGGAGTATCCAAAATAACTTCAGAAAAAGGCAATGGAAAAGTGTTACAATATGCCATCAGAGTATGCGGAAAGGAGCCAACATCCCTAAAAGGGAATGGTGGGTATGTGATTTCTTTCAAAGATGTCATTATCTTCCCGAGGGTCACCTACCCCCAGGTGGTCCTCCCTCAAATAGCCGCCCCCCAGGGTCAGGATAAGGTAGCGGCTGCCGTCCCCTGGTCACACAGGGAGAGATTACCTCAGGGAAAGAAGTGGTGATATCATCAGATTCATCACATTTTGTACAAGTGTTAGGGGGGCGGTCAAATTTTCGCATCCACAGAATATCCTCCAAGTGCTTCATTACCATCACTCTGTCCATCCTCACTGATGGCTTTTATCTGTCTCCCGAGAACCATTCCTGCACTAACCTCAGTTGTGCCATCTCGTAGACTCTCATAAAGTGTGGTAGGCCAAGGTCTCCTCTATCTTTGGATGCCATCAGTGTTTTAATCACTATCCTGGGGTTTTTATTCTGCCATATGAAGGCCGACAGTATTTTGTACAGTGATCTAAAAGAAAGGAGCTTGGTATATGGAGGGGTAATGCCTGAAAATAATATAGAAGTCTTGGAAGAGTGACCATTTTCATCACCGCTATGCACCCCAACCAGGACATTGACAGAGGACTCATCTTCCCCAAATCTGTTCTGATTTTGCTTAGAAGTCGCAGGTAGTTTTGGTCATACATTAGAGACATAATTATATCTATGATTACCTCTAGATACTTAATACCCCCCGTAGCCCAAGTAAAGCGAGAGTGCTGAGCTATAGATTTAATCTGATATGGATTGAGGGACAGATTGAGAATTTCTGATTTTTGTATATTCACCCTTGTCCCGCTACATAGTTGATATCCTCAAGCTCCGCTGTGAGACTTTTAATTGAGCTCTCTGGGTTTGTCAGTGCCATTAATATGTCACCTGCAAACACAACCATTTTATGCTCCTCTCCCCCAATTTGAATTTGTTGTATTTCTGTGTTATGTCTGATCTTAGTAAAGAAGGGTTATAAATATAGGGCATAGAACAACGGGGAGAGAGGGCATCCCGGCCTCGTTCCCCGATGTATTGGGATTCGGCGTGATAAGTGGAATTGAAAGCATATCGTGGGGTACCTATAATTCGCTTGGATCATTTGCCTAAATCTAGCACTGAAGCCCATCTATTCTAACGTAATGAAAAGAAAAGTCCACTCGACTTCATCAAATGCCTTTTCCGGCATCTAGAGAGATCAAGATGGATGGTGTCTGCCTAATCAATGCGTTCTCTATTATATGGCATATCTGCTTAATGTTATTGAACGTTTGTCTCCCGTAAATAAACCTGTATTGATCAACATTGCAAGCAGCAGGCTAGCCGTTCTGCCAGGATACTGGTATACATCTTTGCATCAATATTTATTAACACTATTACCTACATTTCTTTGGGTCTTTATTAGGCTTTTTAAAAACCACCACCTTGGCCTCTGACATAGTTTGTGCAACCACTACCTTTGTTGCGATAGAATTAAAATGTTTTGGGAGCCTCTGTACCAGTTTTGCTTTGTACATTTTATAAAACGGGGGCGGATAACCATCTGGCCCCATTTCCTCATTTACTGACAAGGATTTCATTGCCCCCTCTATCTTCTCCTCCCTATATATTCGATTACAACACCGTGTTCTCTAAGTGAGTTATCTTTGGGAGAGAGACCAATTGTAAATAATCCACAACTACTCCATCATCAAGATTGGACGGGGCTTACAAGGCTTCATAATACTGTGCAAATGTGTCTATGGTAGCCTTGTTGTCTGTAAGTGTCTTCTCTTCCTCATCAGCAAGTCAGAGAATAGTTTTTTGAGAAGTGCATGCCTTCAACTGTCTGCCTAACAATCGATCAGCCTTTTTGGCATTAACAAAATATCTCTGCTTAGCTTTTAAGAGGGATATTTCGGCTCTGAGTGTTCATAGTAAATCTAGCTGTCCTCGAATGTGCGGAAAGTTTAATGTAAGGCCTTCATCTGTTTGTCAGATGAGGCCTACGCTAAACTGTGCTTCCAAATACTTTCCCATTTGTCCTCATTGCTGTTCCCTCCAGGCCCTCTGTGCGATCAGCTCTCCCCGAAGGACTGCATTGAAATCATCCCAGAGTACCTCCGCGCGAACCTCTGGGGTATCGTTGATGCTGAAGTGTTGATTTATTTTGTCCCCCACCTCATCAGCTACACATTATCGTTCAACGGTTTCGTAGAAAACATCCATCACCCAAGTTCCCTGGTCTTATTAGTAGCCTCAAATTCAGCTGTCAGAAGGGCGTGATCGAAGAGAGAAATGGAGTCCACTGCAACCTCTCCTACATCCCCCCATTTACCCTGCCGAGATCCACACATAGATGATTCTTGATAGTGACTGATGAACATGGGAAAAGCAAGTATACCCTCTCTCATCCCCTTTCTTGACCCGCAATACATCTCTTAAAGACATGTCCTTGATTCTATTCTGTAGGGCATGCAATGTGCCCTGTTGTCCTTGCTGTACCCACAAACTTCTACCAAACTGAGGAGCCCATGCCAGGTTGAAGTCACCTTTCAATATGATGCCGCCATCTGCAAACTGTTCTAAGGCAGCCGCAACACTATGGATAATGCTATTCTATCCGTATTGGGTGCATATAAGGTGGCTAATATGTAACGTTGTTGGCTGATAATCGCTCGAACAAATAGATATCTTTACTGCGGATCGACCCAGCTATGTGAGATTTGGATGTTCAGTGAGTCCTTGAATGCAATAAGCACCCCTGACATATTCCCCTGAGCATTAGCTTTGTAAACCAGTGAAAAGTGCCCTAATCTCACAATATCTTTGTCTTTTTTCTGGACATGTGTCTCTTGAAACATCACTATGGGCCTGATCACGACTTGGCCATTACCGCCGGCGGTATTATTGATAGCCCTACCGCCGGTCACAAGTTCGGCTGTAAAGTAATTCCCCATTCCCCATTGAGCCCATTCGGGAATGCCCCATTCCCCATTGGGCTCAATGGGGAATTTTCACGCTCTTACCGCCGGCGGATTTCCCGCCAGCGGTAATAGCGCAAATTTTCGGCAGATTTCCCCTCAGCTCAGAGCTGGGGCAAAATCCGCCGAAGCCCTGATTCGGCGGACCCTTAAATCCGGCGGTATTAGCGCTACCGCCGGATTTAAGGGTTACCGCTGAAGTCGTGATCAGGCCCTATGTCTGCAGGTTCCCTTCTAATGTGTGCTTCTATCTTCCTGCGTTTAGCAGGGGTGTTCATCCCCCTGACATAATGCGTCAGAACCTTGAATACGGTTTACAAGACAACCACATTGCATCCCATCCATGTGTGCCCTTTCCGACTTGTATTCAATCCTGCTTCTTTTTAACCCAATATCTTCTGGAGACTTGAAGAATGTGTGCCAGGTGGAGTTCGGGAATGTCTACAACGGTCTTAGCTTATTTGCTGTGTCCTGCTGCTGTATTTGCATCCAGTGGATGAAGCTGGAGGCTGAGCCCTAGCATTTCGAGTTTTCCTAGTCTACTGCAATTCTTTGCAGATTATCTCTTCAAATGTAATACTGTGGACTCGCTTGGGTGCTATGATATACTTTGTTCTTGTTCCCTTGCGCACTTCTGTGGAGCTAGGAGGCATGCCTCTTAGAAATGGCAGATGTTATGAAATGTAGGGTTTCCTGATCATCTCCTCACCCTCTTCTCCTTCCTGTTTCTTTCTCTTTTGTTCACCCTCTCTTCCCTCTTAGTCTAGTCTGCCTCTCTGATCTTCTGGTGTGGTACTGTAGAAACATCATCAATCTGGCTCTGATCAACATTGCTTTAGGCAGCAATGTATATGTAATAAGGGACAACTGCAGGTAGGAAGGATTGACCTCCCTATCATTGCGTGTGTATTTAGATTGTATACTAATTGACCTTTTCACAATTGACCTCGGGAGAATTGACCTCAGGAGAATTGACCTAATTTAGACAGTCAATTAGGACATATATGCAGGGGGGAAAACCCCTGCAAACCCCACCCAATCCAAAAACCCATGCAACCCCCCACCCAATCCCCTTATATTATTTATGATCCAAAATGAACCGAATACATATATAAAATAACTAAAATAATATAAAGGTCAATTGTGCAGAAGGTCAATTAGGACCACTATAATTAGGTAAATTGTGCAAAAGGTCAATTGTAAAAGGTCAATTTGGGTAATACCTGTATTTACACTTAATAGCTGTTATTTACTGACTTTTTAACTTGTAGGACTTATCATACTGATTTACCGACATACCGTTTTGACTTAGATGCGTTGAATGAATTCAATTTGCTTCGTTGCAGGAGTTTGGTGTATTTGATGTACCGAGACAGCAATAATTTTATGTCAGAAATGTATGGTTTTGTTGAGTAAATTGTATAAGATAATGAACTTTCTTACTAACTTAAAGACTGTACCAGCACATAGTACGATTGAATAAGGTCCACCGTTTTTCATGCATTTTTGTCTATTCTTCCTCTGATCCTCTGAACTGGACATATGTTTGCTGCTGTGATTCTTTTTCAGACTGTTGTATGAATTACATAACTCATCCCTGCAACTAATTGTACACTGTCCCTTGTACGACTCATGATTGTAAAGTATGCTATGTTGTAGTCATGTCACTTATTGCCACTGGCCTTGTTATTGCTGTTGGTATTATTATATCATACTGTTGTAATTATTTATTTCTCTAGTCCTCATAGGTATTGTCCAAATTAACTATCTTTTCAAATATCAATAGAAATGATTTAACAAAAAAGAGAATTGGTACATGTAGAAGACATTTAAGCGATAGTTGGTTGTTTTCTATGATATGCATTTAATTTGAAAGTTAGATTTAAGGTGCAATATGTACTAGCCCCTCATTCCCTAGGGGAAAATCCCACTTACTGGGTGAAGCATGGCCTATTTTGGGTCTCTGCAGCACTGCATCTGCCCCCAAAGGGGTTGTTTCATGGGCATTCCTCTACTGGCCCTGCTTGCTCCTACAGCCTCAATGCATCACCCAAATGGGGTGGTCTATGGTTGTGCCTCTTATGTTTGGTGCTACCTGTCCCTGAAGCTCTGCTGTTCCCCCTCTTAATAGTTTAGTTTAGTTTATTCATTTGTATTGCGCACCAGACCCGAGGGTATGAGGGCGCAGGAGCAACAAGGTTATTCGCAGCTTGGTTACATGTTACAATGCAGTACAGTAATTACAATGGTTTTATGGATACAATGCAGTAAATACAGTGGTTAATCGATGATTGAAGCAGTCATAGGGTAGTGCATTGCAGATCTTTTCATGTGGCTGCCTCTGCATATTCAATACTACAGAATTACTTACCCGCTCCAAACTAGATACACAGGGTATGCACCCCTTTCCATAGCCACACAAAAGATCTGTGTTGTTTGCCCCCCAACCGCCTGACACTGAAGTCTCCATCCTCTGCAAAGAGGACCTGTTCTGGAAGGTGGAATGTGGTGGCATGGAAAAAATGGATTGGGGACAGTTAGTTTGGAGTGCCATGTTGAGCATCTGGTTTGGGAGGACAGGAAACACACGCAATCCACTTTGGGGATGTTATGCTTCCTGGCTCTCTTCATTTCCTCGATTGGTATCACACCCCCTTGACCTTAAGGTCCCTAGTCACATTGAGCATTTGTGATGGGACTTAACTTAGAACAGGGGAACATTCTATAATTCAGGACTGCAGACTTATATGAGCCAGCAGAGCTTCCAAATCTTTTAATTTCTATGATTTCGTGGACTTGTGCCCCCCATGCTGCTGCTCCCCCAAGGGATGGGGGGCACACCCCATGGTGTAAACACTTCTGGTCTAATATATATCTTCCGAAGCTCTGGCACAGAGTTACAGATCTTTTTAGGTAGACCTCAAAATGACCCACTACACAAGCTCTGCACTGACTATCGCTGATCGCGATTTAACTCAGAGCATTGCCAGCAACACCACTGAATCACATAACCACTGTGAGAAACCAGAAGGTGCCTCACCCACTAGTCCCTGGAGATGTGTCATCCATGTGGCCTGGACACCGCCATCTATATTGGATCCAGACCCCGGGGTGAACCAGTGCGGGAGGATCACCTGAATGGGGGATCCTTGGGGAGTGGGTATAGGATGCCTAATGGTGAGATGTGGTATCCCCCCCTTTAGAACCTTTACTCCCTCTTTCCCGATCAAGTACATGAGTATTGTAACTCCCTTCTCTTCGCTGCACGAACACATGTACATTCCCTTTACACACAGGGGAAAGACAGACTCGAACATGTCCCGGTGCTGTGGTCAGGCAGAGTCAGGCAATTGCCTGAAACAACTCACACCTGAATCCCCTTTAC